>NC_091096.1:5707500-6080000 GCF_024713975.1 Paralichthys olivaceus | reverse complement strand
CCTGTTCTCCGGAGTATTCGATGGACTGGAAGATGTGCCAGGTGTATCTGCGTCTCATCTCCGTGCGGGCTACATACTGACGGTACCATCGCTGGATCAGCACTGCAGCTCTTATAGCTGGAGGAGACAGATGGTGATCAGAAGAGGTTTTCAAAATGTTCTTTAAATTAATGCATCAAAGGGAAATGTGTCTCATGGGGTTTTCTTTCTGCTGTTGATGATTTAGTCAGTTTTAGTTTAGTGTGTGGGACTAAAACTTTACAACTCTACTACATGTACAGTCTGCGATTTGTTCATAATTGTAATGATAAAAGACTAGTTTGAAGATTGGAATGATGTGGTTTGTTATCATGTGTTTCTTGGGGCTGGTTAGGTTTGTTTCGATATTGGGCCCCTATTGGGTCCCTTTTGCCTGGGGCCCCCAAAGTCCCTTGAAATGTTTGTGTTAACAACAACAACACAATAAACAAGTGAAGACCGGCGTGGCTTACTTGTGACGGCTGCAAGCAGCAGAACAGACAGACAAAGAGAAGATGCATTAATACGACTCACGTAAGAGGGAGATTACAGATATGATGCCTCTCACGGAATATCGTTGGAAAGAATTGCTGGAAAGAAACTGTTAAATTTTGGTTCAGATCCAGATCAGGAGGCCGGATGCAGAAATCTATTTCTAAGAGACTAATTCATTAATGACAAAACACTGTTTACACTGTAAGTGTGTGGAATGTGATGCAGGTTGATTTTAAGGGGACTGTTGGGCCTTGGCGGATGTTTACGCTGCACCGAGTGCCATTAAATCAGTCTGCAGGATGACAGTTACCTTTTCCAGAGTGTTTGTGGAAGTGGTCGGACTTTGTGACGCCACATCCCATGACTGTTCCTGTTCAAAACACCAAACAGATTTGAAATCACAAATCAGAGTATGACCTTAATATGATAGATATATAAAATCTGAGTACGTTTACTGATTGAGATACAGGTTCTCTACTCATTCACACATTCGTAAATAGATCTGGCGTCTCTCACTCACGGAGGGGAAGGTTGAGTGTGGCAGCAGGACAGGTAAAGCTGGAGGACATACGACTTTGTGCACTTTTAATCTTGTTAACTGGTGGTTCTCTCCTGACCTCAGTGGCCTCAATCCCGGAGCAGGGGACTGTTTTTGTATGAATTCTACGAAGGCTTACATTAAGCTATCAATGAAAGCGAGGAGGCGGGAAACAGTCATCATGACCTGCAGTTATTTTGATTAAATGATGGATTTCAAATATGGAAACTGTATTTTAAAATATCCCTTTGTTGTTTAGGGTAAATAAATGATACCTAAATTACTGTTTACAAGTTACAAACCTAATGTAGATTTTATTCAAGTGTGTTTGCAGATAACTTTCTTTGGCTGTGTTGGTTTTGGCCTTCTTAAACCCACACAGCTCGTCTACTCAGACGGGTTTCAGACCAAAACACTGTTCTATGAATGATAAATTAATTACCCCAAAGAATAATGGTGCTGTGACATAAAATAATAGCGTGGGGAAAAGTTTTAAAAGAATAATTTAAACCTTGAAGATACATTTTAAGATGTTTCAGACTTTATTCTGACCAAATCAATCTAGAAAGAATCCATAATGATGACATATGATATCCTGCATGTATTTACTTACGTGGTCACCCCCTCTCTTCCGGCACCAGTTCCCAAGTTGTTCGTCTGTCAGTGCTGTGTGTCAGCGAGTTTTCACACAGCCATTTGCTCTGTCTCATACTCCACCAGTCCACCAGGGTCAGGTCCAGAAGCGCAGGGCGTCAGTCAGACCGGTCATCGTAGGGAGATGAATGGCATCAGGGGCCAGTAAGTCACCACAGAGGCTTCATGGATGAAGCTGTATCTCCAGAGTGCAGCTCCACCGGTCTGTGTTGATTCTGTCTCAGTGCTCAGTCCCTCGATGTGATCACATAATCAAGGCACCAAGCCACAAGTGGATTACTCGAGCTAATGACTTGATGCGACTAGACTGGTCTTAATATAGGAAGATGCCAAAGTGCAGAGGTAAACATGCATGGGAGGAGAGAGGCTCGTTTCTGTTTCTGGTTTTTGGAAATGTTTTTTGATCACAGGTGCTTGTTTGAGTCCAGGCTGGTGTGAACTCACGTAAACAAACTTAATTAAATCTTTCTATAGGAATTGTTGATGTGCTTCTCACTGACCCCTCCATGTTTTATCACAGCAGGGTCTGCTGTTGCAGATCTGTTCAGGTGAGGCTGAAATAAAAGCTTGAAATGTTCCCCACAGACAAGATGGAAGGTTCTGTTTGTTGCTGCGTTTATCTATGGTTTTATTTTGACTTCTTATTGTTTGTAGTCAGTTATTTTACTAATTATTCAAAGAATAACGTGACTCTTTCCTGACCTGGTCACAGTTGGTGAATAAAACCTACAACATTCAGGTAGTAATTATCATACGTGTCACAAGTACTTAGACTAGTTTTATTCTTATACCACCACTATAGAAATCTGTTACCACTTTCTCATAGTGCTTTAATTAAAGGCGTTATCAATAACTCATAAATATTTCATTCTTAACAAATCAATCTTAATCCATGAGTGTTAAATGACTAATGGGTTGTGAGAGAAGTCATCTTCCAGCACTGCACCTTACCATTCCTCTCCAATGAGCTGTTTGACCCATTTAAAAAGTCAAGCAAAGTGATATAGGAGTATTTTCTAAACCAAACACCAAACCTAACCCTAGATCTACAAAACCTTGATGGATTAAGCATTAACATGAATTAATCAGTTAATTATTAAATTGAATCAAAACACTTTTGGGACATTATCTTGAAAATGGGACTTTTAAAAAGCGTTGCTTAACCAACACACCTGAACGCTGCTGCTCTTGAACGCCTCCCTCGCTGACAGGAAGTGGATGGAGAAGGTGAGTTGTTGTGTGTCGATGATTTAGTTCAACAACAACAACAACAACGTGTAACATCTACAACAAACTGTTTTTATCTGCACCACTCATCAGATTCATACTTCAGGTTTTAAATGTGTGTGATAACAAGTAGAGGACAGGACGGAAGCTGCGTATTCAAGTCACATACACGGATTCATTGTGTTTATATCGAAACAATTGTAATGTTCTAATGTTCGGTTTGTGTTGAAACTGTGAGTTTGTGTTAAAACTCATTAGTGTTATTCACAAATGTCCGTAAACCACCGTGGAACTCCGAGTAGAAACGCTGCCATTACATCTGAGGAACCCGCCTGAGAATTATCAGGTTTTTAAGTTTTCTTTTGTTTTTAAGTCACTGGTGGATCATTCTCAGCTTGTTAATTGATAGATAGCATTCAGGAACAACTAATAGTGAGATCGGCACATTTATTTTTACACAATGTGAACAGATAGCGGCCCTTTTTCAGTAAAAACTGACACTACTGCTGATTGCACAACGTAAATTGTACTGCCAGTAGGGGGCGATAATGCCCCACTGTTTGACAGCAACAACTTTCAAGCAAAACAAAAGAGAAGAAATTATAAAGAGTAGAATAAAAGAGGTGAAGAGATTTAAAGAAATACAAAGAATATCTGTATGAAAAATTTAAAAAAGCATAATCAGTAAAATACTACAAATAAATCTGAAAACTCAAAAGATGTTTAGTTTGTCCAGTTTAGGCTACTATAAAAAAAAACATGGTGCTCTTCGCAGAGAGGACCCACTCCCTATGTACAGTATTTAAATATAAAGGGCCATTCTAGGGTAAAGAAAACTACAGTTTGTACAACTTAGATGAAACACAGTCTCCCCAGTGATCACAGGGACACACAGGCTTGTATTGGATCATATCTGTTGTGTATTTGGGAGCAGTTCCATTGAGAGATTTTGGTGACAATTAACCACCACGGGTTTTCCCTGAAACCAATGAGGCTGGTTTTACCCTGGAGAAGTCAAACTGACGCTCTCTAAATGCAGCTCTCGTCCTTCTGTGTACAAAGTAGCATATCTGCCTCACTGAGTGGCCTGGCCATGACAATTGAATGATAGTAAATAGTTAGAAATGCTGTACATAGACAGCAGCACCTCATTTTGTGTGAAAATCTTTCCTCTTCCTCTTTGGCAATCTTCAAAAATAACGATATATTATGCGACAGTTTCTGCGTCTCTATGGTTTAAAATGGGTCACATTTCTCTGTCCTCGTGGATCCCAGACACTCAAACATTAGCAGCTACTGTACAAACTACAAAGATATACATCTCCAGAATGATCTCCTGACCAGTATTATCAAACTGCAGTGAATGTGTGAGGGTAGTTTCCTCAGGAGCATCTGACCAAGACGCTCATCATCATCCTCTGCTGCAGAAATAATCCATTCAGCTCAGTTTGGCTGCAACAGTGATGCACAGTATTTGTCTTGCTCGCCTGGTTTCGTTGAGGTTTTTGTGTTTCGTGATGCAGAAGCATAAACTAGGCTTTAATTGGGACGTTTTCTCACTTCAGAAATGAAAGATGGATTTAGGATTTAATTCGAAAAAAAAAAATATATATATATATATATCTATATTTGTTTGTTTTTTTTAAGCTGAACTGTCAAACATTTTCTGGTGCCTCACTTTCAAATGTGAGATTATTTTTTATATGTTTTACACAATTGAAAATGAAATTAATTTTGTTAATGGGTATTTTTCAATCCCATATCATTAATCTTCACTTAATACACCATAGTGAAAAAAGTGTCAGTTACATAACAGCTAGAAAAGGTCAGTAGGTCTTTTTTATCTGATAAGTGTAGAATCTTGTCAAAGATGAGAATGTTGGAGGCACCTGAATTAAATTTGAATAAGTACATTTATTGAGTGCACTGTGGAATTATTTTTATATTCAACATCGATCACAAAGGCTCTTTATTGCACCGGAATAATCCATTTTCAACACTTGATCTTTGCGAAACAGGGAAGGAACCTCCCCTGTCGTTACTTAAAGAGGTCAGACCATTCACCACTTCGAGCCGTTGATCAGCTTCAGCCCTGACTGAGCTCAGTGTGTCAGAGTCTGAGGATGAAGATCGCTGTGCTGGGAGCCACCGGGCAGACTGGTCAGTTTCTGGTCAACCAGGCGCTGCAGCAGGGTCACATGGTCACCGCCATCGTCAGGAACCCGGGAAAACTTGCCATACATCATGATAATCTCAAGGTAGTGCCACACTGACTCTGTGTTTTATTGTGCTGCGTGACTGTTACAGGCTGTCGTTGCTGCTCCTCTCTGTTTGCTGGGCTCAAAGTTCAGGTCAGTCAGTGCGATCTCACATGAGGAGGAAACACCTGAAGTACTCCTAATGTTTCTGGGCGGTAGCCACAAACGTTACTGTGCATGGTTCAAATTCAATTCAAATTCAAAAGACTATTTTCTTATTGCACAGTCGTACTTCGTACACAAGCACAACGAAATTATAGCACAGTCCTCCGCCTCCATGCCAAACATACAATTAACAGGACACAATCCACTACACAAATTGAAATAAAAATAAGGGGATTCCAGGACCAAAGGCATTTAAAGATGTGGATATACTATACAAAATAAATTATAATTGTACCAATAATATTGTATACATTGATGACTTGATAGAAAAGAAAGAGTCAATGTTATTATTTAATGATGCAAATCTCTCGTCAAACAAGATTCAAGTGAGTCTATTTTTATTTTACATTTGTGACTGCCTTTAAAGATTCTTCTGTTTATCGAGGTTAATAAACTGTATTTATATTCTGTGTTTTTAGATTAAACAACGGCTCTTTACGCTTCAGGTCTTTTTATACAGCACTTCTTTATCATGTCGGCCTTTCAGGCATCAGGGGTAATTTAAAGTTCAGTGTCTCGCCAGAAGCATCTTCCACCTGCAGACGGGATGAGCTGGGGGCCGAGCCACCGTTCTCCTGATTTTTCAAATCAAAAAGTATTTGAAGACAAACCAGCTCACTTTTGTCTTTTCACGGGATTTGCTGACAAGAAGAAAACTGTGCACCAGCCTTGTCTTTTAACACCACCTGACATTTAACATGTTTCATGTGCCAAAACAAAGGTCTTTCATATGCAAAGAAAGACTCTCATTGACTCTCCTTGTCTACTTCCAGGTGGTGGAAGCGGATATTTTCTCTGCGGACAGTCTGAAGAGTAATTTCAGAGGACAGGATGTGATCATGTCCTGCCTCGGCTTCCCGACCTCCTTCTTCTCGGCCGTGTCGGGCTACACCCTCTCCATGAAGGCCATGATCAGCGCCATGCGAGAGGCCCGCGTCAACAGGATCATCACCATGACCTCCTGGTATACTGAGCGTAGGTCACATGATGATGCCTTCAAGGCCTTTTCTAATTTATGATAATGCAACAGCGTAGTTGGAGAAGTTGAAATAAAGTTGTAGTTCTTTCAGTGTCTTAAGCTTTTGAAGCCTTTTGAATGACATTGTGTCAAAAACAATAATTTGATTAATCAATAATGGACAGATTGAATTCTGTGTAGAATGTAAAGTTTCTTCACATCGAAACGCTTTTTTTTTCTTTATTGTTAGCTAACTCAGGAACTCACTCGCCTTACCTCATCCGCTTCCTCCTGCTGCCGATGATCCGAAGCGTCCTCACCAACATGTACGAGATGGAGCAGTTTCTGCAGAAGACTGAGGACGTCACCTGGACTGTGGTCCGTCCACCTGGACTCAAGAACCTGCCGGCCTCAGGTAATCTTAAAACAGCAGCTTGAAAATGGAATAAGGAGAATTTTCTGAATCGTTTAAAATATCAATAATTCTAAACAGAGCTTGGTGGATTTGCTTCCAGGCAGCGAAACAAGCACAGATTTAAAACAGACAGTTTGTTTGTCGCCAGGGTGCTTTATCCATGATCCACTGCCTCAGGATCCAGTTTGACACAGTTCAAGCTGATTAGCACGTGTTCTCATCATATACTGGCTTGTTTATATGAATGGATCCATTTGGGTAAATAACAGGCCGTCCCTTGAGGTTCTCGTTTGCTTACAGGCAAGATGATGTGCACCTTTCTCTATTTGAGGTCCCAGATGTCATAACACCACTAACTCTCAGGTTTTCATCTCTGTGCCCCAACAGCTCAAGAGTTTCTGACCCACGAGGGATACTTCGTGCCCCACAGCGATGGTCAGCCAGCAGGTAGTGCGGTGGGAAGAGGAGACGTGGCTCGCTTCATGCTCTCTCTAGTCAGCAGCAACGCCTGGGTCAAGAGGGGGGTCGCCATTACTACCAAATGAGAAAAGAAGAAGAGGAGTTAACGTTGCCAAAGTGTCAGTTCAGAATACATTTTAAAAAGAAAACCTCAGCCGCAGTACAGCAGAGGTAAATGGAAGGTTTTGGTTTTCAAAATATTATAATTTTAAGTCTAATCTTCAGATATTTCCTAGTGACCATTTTGTAAAAATAAATGGGACTTCTCCAAATGTGTCAAACCAAAACCCAAAGATCTTTTTATGTTTCTATTATAGGGGTAAAACATTGTACAATTCTAAAGATTTTCTTTTGACTAATGGATTAATTAACAAATTGTTTCTGCTTCAAGCTGGTCACTGTGAAAGTTTGACTGCTTCAGGTAGTAACTGTCTTCATGGCAGATTCTGCCAGAGGAAGGGTTGGGTTGAACTGGCCCTTTAACAACGTGCAGTTTATCTTCCTACTTCAACAGTCCATCATTGCCTTATATGTTTTTCTGCGGACTCTTGTTTATATGTTTTTATGATCAGTGAAAACCACTACATTACTCAGCGAGGTTACACGGCTCTCGCTGATGAGTTTGTAAGACATGATTCCAGCCACACGAGGGCAGTGTGGTGCCACCTCCTGCAGCAGCCACAGCACTGCAACTTGATTTCATGTAAGAAGTCTTTTTGCTTATATTTACAGTAGATATCTCAGAATGAAATCAACCTTCATTGTTCAGTATGTTGCACCATGTACTCATAAGCAGTAATTTAAATAAAAATGTACCACATTACTTAAACATACACTCAGGAGACATCTGTATGTACAGTGAATTTTAAGTTTAAGAAATTGTGGTTTCTCTAAGATCTAAAATTAAAAGATCATTGCCTGAAACATGCTTCTTTTCATCAGTGTAATATTTGTTGGCTGAATCTGGTACCGTGAAATATTAACAGGTTGCTGTTGGTGGTGGAAAAGAAAACAAGACTGGTGAGAATCACAGTCAGGCTCTTTCCTGCTGAGTTAAGTTTTAGTTTCAAAGTCGTCTCTCGCTGCTGCACAGAGATTTTTGCTTTAAGACCAAGTATCTGTTTCTTATCTCGAACTTTACTGACAGTAATCCGGGTTGAACATGTTTGCTTTGGTCCCTGTACGTTGCTTATCTTAGGTGAGTGATGATTGTAATGCGGTGGGTTTAGATAACTTCTCATAAATGAAAATACTTTAAGGCGAGGTTTCAGATGTTGCAGTTACTGAATGCGTTGCTTGTCAAAGATGAGTGTCTAAAAGTAATCAAGGTTACTTGGTTGGGTTAAAGGATTAAACTTCAGTTGCTGCATAGAAACCAAACATAATCAAACACATTAATAAGAACAATAAATTAAAGCACAAAAATCGATGTGAGTCTTTTAAAGATGATTTTTTTCACCATAAGTTTATTATTCCCAGGGACATTGGTGGAAAAATTATAAAACACCTTATATTTCAATGTTAAAGGAAATGGAGAAAAAATTGTGGACGGTTCTTTTCAAAATAAAACACCTTGGTGAAGGATGTCATGAATCTTTTAAGGTCACGTGTTAAACATCTGCTGAAGAAATCTTTCACAGAAAATAGGTGAAAGGTTCCAGCCAGTTAAGATCTATTCCCCTGATGAGCACATGTTGTTATTATCTACATCAGTAAAGAGCCCGTAGGGAACAAGCTGCCATTAGACAAACCCTGCACGAACTGTTTGAGAAGTCAAACAATGCAAAGCTGAACTGAGACGGGGAATCTGAGGCCATGTAAGTTGATCCAACAAACTTTGATGCAGTAAGAAGCAACACAACCAGTTGTCCAAGAATGCGATCTGATACGTCTGTGTGCAAACATGGAATTCGTCTTTGCATTTCTCGCACAATTCGTGGTGAAGATACAATATATAGATATAAGGATTAAAATCAGTGACGGTGACAATGTGTTTGTTGAACAAGAGGCACTGCTGATACATGAATGTACGTAGGTCCTGTTGATGTAGTTACAGACATTTCTCCAGACTTACTTTTGCTCGTTGCCTCTGGCTACGTTGCTGTCAAAGTATTTTGTTCCGTCCTCATGCGCAGTCGCTCGGCTGTTTCGAAAGTGACACCTGTCAAAGTGGGTCTTCTTTAGGATAATGATTTTCTCACTAATTGAAGGGATAAACTCAACCCTGGGGTCATTTGTTTGTTTTTTTACTTCTCACAGAGACAGTGACGATCGGCTCGGCTCAACAGAGTTAATGACACATTAAGTTTTCAGCTGCAGTGTTTTTAATTAAATCCAAACACACTGACACTAGTTTTTGACATTGTATTTTACTTATATGCCGAGTTTGGCCTCTTGCATATACTTTACATATCCACCATGAGTTACCACCTCCAACTTTCTGAAAAGCCGAAATAATATAAAAAATTACTTATAATTTGGTTTAAAGCTTATGTCTATTTAAATAAGCAAAGATATAAAGTAAGAGCTGCATAACTTTTCAATCCATACTAATACGATTAGCCCAATGATGTTTAGAAAATATCCACTTAGCATTGAACTGATTTCTTTTCTGACATCTTTTCATTTTATAAAGACGAAAAAAATGTAAAACCAACTCGCAACTTTTTATGAATTCTTAAAAAGCTAATGACACTGACTTTATTATCCAGTGATTCTTCTAATTTAAATGCTAATCCATTTAGTTGAAAAGATTTTATCTCATGTGAAGTCATTTATCAGGAAAACAATCCGGAGCTAACGTGCTAACACTGATGTTTACTGGCGGTTACACCCTTTAAATTTCACACAAAGAAAAGTGCCTCAGGCCGATGCAAATGTTCAATCCTAAAAATAGTGATTTAAAAAAAAAGTTTGCTACTTATGAATTTGTGTTTCTGCTCAGGAGCATTGTCCGTCACATCTTATTCAAAATAAGTGAGAAAATGATCTTCACTGTGCTGAAATCAAAAATGTTCACCACATATTTATTATGATTATCGGTTTTTTAAGTCATTAATCAGGAAAAAAACTCAAACATTCACTGATTTCAGCCGCTCTTTTGCATCATGCTGGAAAATATTAATTAATCCAAACTGAAAAAAAAGAAAAAATTCTTGAATCCCATTTGGTCAATTTGTCCAAATCACTCGCTTTTTATTGACAGTATAATTTTCTATTCATCACAAAATAAACATTTCAGAATTTGTCAAACTGTACATGGAGAAGCACAACATTCAAATATATGCAGAATAATTTGCACATTTGCGATTTTTGGAATTTGTACTAATAATATTCCTCTTACATTATAAAAACACTTCATCAAACGTCACCTCCAATCTACAGGGGCAATGCCTGCAGCTTTTGCCGGATGGGGATTATCTTTTGTACAAAACATGAGACGCAAAAGCAAGTAATGCTGTAAAATATTTAAATAGATACTGCTGCTTCAAAAACAGAATACATTTGCTCGCGATCACCCAGGAGACTTTAATATTCCTAAAATCTCCTTTAAAAATGTGACTGTTTAGTGTTTTAATGATGCTGACACCATCCAGTGATTCCCACCCTGTATGTGGCTTTGGAGCTGAGTCACAGTGTACAGTTCAACTGCCGTGTACGCCATATGGTCAATGGCAAGGTTTGGCTCCAGTTCGGATGTTGTATTTACAAAAAGTGCACCGTTGTAGCTTAAATATCAGTTTTGGAACAGACAACATACAGACTCCTCTACAGTTTCTGGAGAACTCCTCATATTAAAACATAGCAGCACAAACCTCTATTTCATTAAATATAAGACAATCAGAATCAGGGCTTTTCCGCTTTTCCTATAAATCACTTTGCACTTTTAACATTCAGGTGAAAAGAGGTTCATACATTCCTCGGCCTCTCGTCTGGGCACGATGCAGTGTTCATAAACATGCCCCATGTGTCGCTCTTCAGTGTTATGTTGTCTCTGTGTGCGGTGCAGTCTACGGTTTGTTCACTGCGTACATTTCGTTTATTTTCTCCTGGTACTTCTTCACAACGATGGGTCTCCTGAGTTTCATGGTGGGTCCTTCAGAGACAAAGAAGAGAAACAGGTTAAAGATTAACATTTGGCTGCAACGCTGTTTGACCCTGAAACTCTAAAAGGGTCTGAGTGGGACTCAAACACTTCATCCACCCCTCCATCGGCACAGTGGTGAGAAGATAATGGGTGGATTTTCATTTTTGGGTGAACTATCGCTTTTAATTGATTCAAATCTCTACAGACGCAGTTTCTGCAGAGTGAGACTGAGGGAAAGGAAGGTTATCAAACTATCACTACACAAACCTCTCTGGAATGTGGCCTGGCTTGTGGAACAGTCACTTGTGATCTTAACAGCTGAGTAATGTTTAAGTGAGCAACAGCAATAGACCTGACTTCCTCCGTCTTTAATGACAGTGCTGCAGTTTAAATACCACAAGGAGGAGTCATGAGATAAGTGTGGGAGGAGTTTGTTAGTTTATTTGTCTTGAGTATCACATTTTTTAATTGTTGTTGATCATTTATTTTATTTTGTTTTCGGGCAAATTAATTCCATGAAAGCTAAGAGGAAATATGTTAATCAATGATTTTTTTTCCTTGACTAAGATAAAAAAAAAAAAATCACGATGAGACGCCACCAAAGTGATTTTAAACTTTTCTGTTACTATATCAATGAGCAATGTTGTAGATGAAATAAAAACCTCTCCAAATTTTCATTGACAAAAAAAGAGACATCTTGCAAAAAGCATTTTTTTAAAATGATTTTCCTGCACACTCGGATCATCTCTCAGATTATCAGCAGCGCAGTAAAGGGGAAAAGAACACGACAGCAACAAAACATTTGGAACCAGTTCAAATATAAAACCACCCAGAGAAAAAAGTGGGCGTGTATAACAAGAAACACCTTAAAGTGCGTCACACAGAAACTAAGGTGACCTCACGTTAAGTTAAAGCCGAGTAAAGACATTGACTGAAGGCAGTGATGTGACTTTATCTCTTGGTGTCACAACAACAGGACATTGCTGCAACGTTTGCAGATGGAAATGAAGCCTAACTGAAAGTTATTTTGTGTTTTAAACACACAAGCCATGTTTACACATGTCAGAAATGAGTGTGTAACAGTAAACGTGGTCTGTTTGCGTCATAGTAGTTAGTAGGTTGACTCGTCCTTTAAAGCCTATAGAGAACCTGTATAACACAACACAGAACAACACTACTAACCACAACAGTTGGATTTGTTATTGTTGTTGCAACTTACTAGTTAAAATTAGTTGGATGAAACTGAATTTAAAACTTTACTGAAGTTTAAGTAAATGTTGATTCTTGGTCTGGTTCTTGGGTTTGACTTATTACTAACATTGACTTTTTATCTCAGGAGTAAGAATAAATAAACCTGAAGTGACAAAACTAACACATTTTAGTTTTTGTAAAAGTTGAGCATCACTCTTAGGTTTATAAAGTCAAGCTACATTTATCTCTATAGAGACGCAGGAGTAATCAAGATGACTTTGTTCTTTTGTCTGCCTGCAATCAATCAGGATACCTGAAGAACACACTGCATACCTTACAATCCCATGATGCATCAGTGCCAGTATGATTTTGATCTTGGACAAAAAGTCCCAACAGGAAGATTAACAAATGACTCACCCAGTTCTCCTCCAACGATGGAGAAGTCTGTCTCCGCTATGACCCACTTCTGGACCTTCATGGCGTTGGATGTTGCTTTGGCGTTGATACGCTCCACGCCCTCCTGAATGGCTTTGTAGACAGCTGGCTCCTTATTGGCTATGATCTCCGACACCTTGGTTGCCGTGACGCCTTGCTGCTGGCAGAAGTCCAGCACCTCGGGGCTCAGCTCGTCTGTGGGGTCACCGTTGTCATCGACAACGCACTGTGGAAACAGAGCAGAGTCGTTTTTGTGTTTGTTGCACTTTATTATTTATTTACTGTGTTTTGCAGGAAATGAAGCTTGTTTACTTTGAGCGTGAGCAGCATGGAGAGGAACTTGAGCTTGTCTCCGATCAGCATAGAGTTGCTTATAATTGGCACCTCCGCCTTCAGTGCGTCCTCGATGGGCACGGGAGGGATGTTCTCTCCACCGGCGGTGATGATCAACTCTGTGTGAAAAAGACGGGTTCAGTGTGTTTGCCAATGTTTAGTGTCACAATCAAGCACAGTGACCGAGGTAATCCTTCACTAAACGATGCATGGTGAAGTTACCTCCCTTAACTACTGAGGTCAGAGAAATACCAAAAAGTTATGTTTTTAAAAAATGTGGTAAAGCTAAAGATGGAAATGCAGCGCATTCAATTTTTTCATTTTATTTAACAATATGATTTTATTTTCTGTTTTGCTTTTCAAGTTGGAATGGAGGAATAAATATTTTTGGTTGGTCCAACAAAACACATAAAAAAAAAAGTCAAAAAACTATTTCTATACCTATATATCTGCTGATATATACAGTACATACATAATATAATTTGGCAATTATTTCTAATATGTTGTTATCAAACCCTTAATTGAGGTTAGGATTTAACAGTTTAACCATACATTTAACTATAAATTACAAATATAAAGAAAGGGCAAACACAACCAAATGTATTGAATTACGACATAATTGCACATCTTTCCTACATAATTTATTCTGTTAAATTAAAGTTTTCATATCGGCAAACAAGGATGCAGATACCAATAGTGATTATCAGTGAAAGTCTCATTACCCATTAAACATTAAAATGCTTCTTGTGCCCGACACTAAACATGACAAGACACCCTTTAATCACAGCTCACCCTTGATCCTTCCTGTGATGTACAGGAATTCGTACTGGTCGTTTTTTCCCAGGTCTCCAGAGTGCAGCCAGCCGTCGTCGTCGAGAGCCTCTGTTGTTTTGTCGGCCATGTTCAGGTAGCCCATGAAGACGTTCCGACCCCAGAAGCAGATCTCTCCGTTCCCGTCCGCATCTGGGTTCTCCAGCTTCGTCTTGCAGCCTGGCATCACCTTCCCACAGCTGGAAACACAAATCCAGAGTCAACAACATGCTGAAGTAAAAACTTTCCCCCCTGACAAGATTGAGCAAAAACCAGTCATGTATTGTACCAGAGACTCAACCAAATTCCCATATATGTTGAATAAAATGATCATGATCAGGGTCAGTAAATTATTAAAATAAAGAAACAAGCTGCTGACAACAATCAAAGTGTTTCCATGAGACATTAAAAAAACACTTTCTGTAAAGTCACAACTTGAAACAGCATGTCCTGCTGGGTTCATCACTTTTTTGTGTCACCTGGAAACACTTTAGTCATGTGCTTCCCTGCAGCACATGTCTCAGAGCCACTGTAAATAGAGGGGTGGAGTGAGAAGTTTGCAGAAGTACAACTTTCACTGAGGAGAAAGTTATCGGTTGTCACATTCCTACACACTTTTTAAAAAAGTTAATAAGATCTGCAATGCTTCGCCGCTGACCTTGAGATGCGGTAGCTGTCGTTAATGGAGACGGTGTGAGGGCCGGAGCTTTCACTCATGCCGTACAGCTCCATCAGTGGCATGTTTAGGCTCATGAAGTATTCCAGAGTGTCTTTGGTGATGGGGGCGGCGCCTGTGAAGCAGATCTTGCAGCGGTCTAAGCCCAGCGCGGCACGCACCTTTTTGAAGACCAGATTGTTGGCCAGCATGAAACCCCAGGGCACCACATTCTCCCTGGGAAAACAAATAAATTAAAACAGAGGTGAGAGGTGATACTAAACATTCAGGATCCCCACAGGATGAACTGTAATCACACATCCTCTGTTTTAGCATCAAGTGCCATGAGGCCAAAATTGTGCTCTTCTTGCAAAGAGCTCTGAACATTCAGCTACAACAGTGAGAAGTGTAGTTGATAATATCACTGAGATGAGTGGCACAACAGCGTCTGATGAAACATGTCTCAAGCTTTAAAACAGCATTAAAACCCAGTTCTGATTATATATACGTGAGTTAAACAGTGTCAGTGTGTTGTGAAGTATGTTAATAGTTAAACAGCAAAATGTGAAGTATCATCTATCAGATAAGAGGGACATTGGTGACAAATCACACAAAGACTTTCCAGAGGATCTCGTCTCACCCATTCATGGCGCTGTAGCTGTACTGCAGGCCAATGGACTTGGCCCAGTCCGCCACTCTTTTCCTCATCGGAGATGCCTTGGCGCCGATGGCTCTCATCTTCTCCTGCATCTTCTCCCACACTCGAGGGACCCCCATGAAATAAGTCGGGCGAGCCTCTTTCAGTGTGGTTCCTAAAGAGCCCTGCGATGAAAAAGATGAATGAGGATCACAGCCGAGATGATTATTTATCAGTTCCCTGTTTGTGCAACAGCAGGCGTCGTTACCTTGAGGGCATCTGGGTCTGCGAAGTAGACGGTTCCCGCAAAGACCATGGTGAGCCACATGTCTATCATCTGGGCGGCCACGTGGCTGAGCGGTAAGTAACTGACCAACACCTCCACGCCATAGGTGAAATCTACCAAGGTAGACGCCGTACGGGCCGTCCATGTCAGCTGCACATGGGAGAGGATTCAACACAAATAGATACTTTCTATTTCCATAATGTAAATCAGCAAACACACACCAACAAAGTTCCCTTATCCGCCATCGGTCCCACATGTACATGACTTTAAAAACCAAAAGACAACGAGGGAATAAAAGTTTATCAGATCTATTATATATATTATATATATATAAATATTTTTGGGTTTTTAGACTTGAGTTCAAACAGAACAAGGACTTTACAGCTGGGCTCTAAGATGGCTTCCTGCCTTTTTAATAAACTAAATGATTAACTGGTGTGGTGGACTGAAATGTAAATATGCAGCAGAATAATCGATAACAAATGAAGTTCAGCCCTTCGAGGGAATATTCAAAACCAGCCAAGTTGTGTCTGAATAACAGAAAGTCTCTTCACTCACGTTGTCGTGGCTCAGCATGACTCCTTTAGGGTTGCCAGTGGTTCCAGATGTGTAGATGAGGGTGCAGCACTCATTGGCTCGGAGACTGTCAATCACAGCATTCAGCTGTTCATCGGACACTTCCTCTCCCAGCTTCATGAACTCCGACCACTACACAAATACACAGTGTTCAAAAATGTTTGTCAGAACTCAGGTTGATGTGTCATTAAATGTAGCTTTGTTGTTTAATCACATTTATCGAACTGCAATTTCTTTCCCAACAGTAAGAAGCATAATAGTTTTGCTTTAAACAGGTGAATAAACACTATGAGTTCTAATTGATCTATTTAATTCAGTATGTTGCTGAGTGAACGTACAGTGTACAGGTTTGGTAGTTTCTGCTGCAGTTCGCCTTTATACTGGACAATGGCTTTCAGGTGAGGAAGTTGATCTTTAACCTGGTGAGAAAAACAAGTTAAAGACACACACTTGTATATATATTTACTACTGACACTAAGGAGTGGTGCTGTAATAAAGCATCTGACCTGCAGGATCTTTTCAAGCTGTTTCTGGTTTTCCACAACCAGGACGTTGGCCTCACAGTTGGCAGCCACATACTGACAAGCCTCGGGTGAGTTGGTCGTGTAAATGCCGGCCGCCAGACCCCTACAACACAAAAAACACATGTCCTTGCATGAGTCACTGTACGTTTTGTTCATTTGACCGAAGTCTGTATCAGTTTGACTCATGATTTCATACCATTTCTTTTGCCAGAGCAGAAATGACTGGAGCTTGTTTTAATTCCTTTTTAATGAGTTATTCTTTTTTTTTTTTTAAACCTTTAGTTGAAGCAGGAAAGTTTGAGATGAAACTCTTATCAACAGGGTTTCTGCACAGTGATTCTCAATCACCAGGTTTATTCTAGATTTTTTTATATCTTTTTAAGACACATAATTAAATGTATAACTGACTTCAAGGTCAAAAGTGATATTAAAACATGACATGCACAGGATTATTTAGTATATCAATCGTTTAAATAATTAATGATAATAAATTGTTGTACATAATAATAATTCCTACTGATATAATTTATTGGACCTGGATATATTGATGCAATTATTGACCAATTTAAATATATTAATTGATCAATTTCAGGGACCTCCTGCAACACAGTCTCACTTCTTAGATTCTATGTATACAATCATATATAACTTCTCCTTAGAGCCTGAAATATATTTTTTAAAAGGACCTTCAAAGACCTTTTTTTTAATTAACCGAATACAACAGACTTTTCGAGAGCTGCACATACACATACACTTCTGCTTAAATGAAAATTGGAATAAAAAAATTAAATAAAATGTATAAATCAACCATTATATCGAAAGTGTGCTGCACAGTAAATTTAGGTCTTTGAATATAACAGCTGGATACCAAACAACATTACATTTTGCTGTGTCCAAGGTTTTTCTGACAGAATAACAGGCCAAACACCCACATTCAAATTCCTGAGACGTCACACTAAATAGTTCACAGGTAGATGTGATGAGATAAACAGTGACAGAGGTAAATGTGCTGCGCGAGGGGAAACGATGTTGAGGCATCTCAGGTTCAACTGGACGGTAAAGTCTCCATGTTTTTAATCCCTCAGTTTAAATATGGTCTCACCCAGCCAGGATGCAGCCGATGTCTGAGATGAACCACTCAGGGGAGTTGAATCCCAGAATGCCCACGCCATGGTAACGCTCCAGCCCCAACTGAAAGAAAGAAGTGTTTTTGTTAAAGAACATGTTTAATTACACACTGGCACAGTACCTCTGCTACCTTTAACCTATTTCTTTTCAGAAGCCACTCCATCTCATGAGATGTGAACATGGCCATGAAACACGAGACGTAACACAAGCTGTGAATTTCACACGCCCAAGTGTACGTTTTCAGCCGCTCATTCTAACACCAGGGAGATTACAGTGAGAGAGGGTAGTTTACAACAACAGCACCGGGGGGGGGGATTGTCTCCTTGTATTTCTTGACATGTTGCTCATGTGCATGTTGCATCGACTCCTCTGTGAATGCAGTACATTAATGTAGAGTTCGGTTTGAAAATAACAGTACATGTATCTGTGTTTTCTGGAAAAAACTGGTCGGATGATGACAAGAGGTGATAACTATATATTTGGTGAAATTATTACAGCATGAAACATTTGTTTGTGGAGAAAAACAGCATGAAAAATTCATGAGAAATAGAAATAGATCTTATTTTCCCTGCTTCCTGAGATTGAAAAATCTCAAAATTGAAATTGAAATTAGTTTTTTACACAACATATATGATTAAATCATGATCCAGAGAAGAGCTACACCTGATCAACAAGCCCTGCTAATTGCCAGGAGGACTGCTATTTCTGTAGCATCACACTCTAAAGAGTTTTCTATTTAATTCATTCAATTAATAATCAGAAACTTTTACGTTTAAAAAAATAAAAAAGAGCCTTAACTGACTGACTTTAGTTTCTTTATTATTGAGCTAACGAACCTGAAATAAAAGCTAGAAGCTCCTACTGTAACCTCACAGTTAATGTTTTGTTCCAATGTGCGGAAGAAGAGACCACAGAACAAATAAAGTCAGTGCCAGGTACTTCCTGATTGCACTATCTATATATATATATATATATACATGAAGCACACAGTGTAGAGGCAGATACGCAGGATGAGTTCATCAGCAAACAAACCTTGAGAAAACTTTTGGCAGCTGCCCTGCACTGCTCGTAGTATTGCCTCCATGTCAGAGTCACCCACTGGCCCTCTTCTTTGGACATCAAGGCAGAATAGTCACCGTAGTGTTCCACCGTCTCCAGGAACATCTGATGGATGGTGATGGGAGTCTCTGAGGCCTGGCCTGAGCCCTCCATCCGCAGCTGGACTGCCTCGTTTCTGCTGACGCTCCACAGCTGGTCGGCCGGGGCCAGGGTGGCGATCCCACTGGACAGTGGAACTGCCTTGGGCTCTTCTGTTGAGGGACAACATGGAAATCCGCGTTTACCCGCCATGAATGACAAGTTGAACTCACAAGAAGAGGACACTACAGCAAAACCCACAATGAGCTCTCACTAGAAGAAGAGCTGGGTGCAGTGTGAGACACCTGTGTGTGTGTGTGTGTGTGGGACAGACACCTGTGTGTGTGTCACGCCTCCCTGTCTCATGAGAGCAACAGGATTTGCAGAGAGCAGGAGAAGGCTGTGATGTTACCTGAGACAAAACAGGAAGCTGTGGAATGTCCACCCCCCACCTACCAATCAGGTTTAGTCAGTTGAACGAGAACCAATCACACAATATCATTCATCTTTCATTTCATAGCTGTTTATAATTATGTTTTTCTTTTTAGAATTTACACTGGTTTTATTTATTGTGATATTTATTATTTTATTTGTTATTCTTTTTAATATCCATTTACAATCAGATTCTTCTTATTATGTCCTTCTTTATTGTTTTATTAACATTTTATTGTTTTCATTTACTTTGTGATCTTTACATTGTATGAGTGCGCTGATCTCTGAACTTAATCCTTTTTCAAACTATTTGTCAGCAGTTGATTTGTTTGAAGGGTGATTTATCAATAAAGTTTTGATTGATTGATTGATCTTATTTTCTTTGTCATCTTGTGTCTGACTCTCACTAGCACTCTAAGATGCTACTCATCATTCTGCTCCTTCCTTTTGCAGGAATTTATTGTCAGTTCCCACAGAGGCAGCTCTTTGACCTGAGGTGTGTTTTCTTCTGTCTTGTTGTAGTTCCGCAAACAACATCTGTTTATTTAGATCTTTGTGCATCATTTATTTAGTAAATAGTGTGATTTTTATTCAGTTGCTGCTTTAAAAATACCCACAAGGCCATTCAGATCTTAACTTTTAGGGCACACTTTTTCTTCTTCCATTCTTCTCCTATTTTATTTCCTTGGTTATATTATCCCCAATCATGTGTTGCTTGCATGACCAAAAATGCTTGGTGTTTGAAGGGACAGACCACATGAACACCTGAACAGCAAACCTGCAGCCATGAATGATAAAATGGTGGATTGGTATTCCCTGAAGGAGCCTTTAAATCTAAACATCAAGATAATCTGGACTGACGAGTCAACTGAACTGAATAAAACCTGCTAGTGTGATAAAACCAGTCGGAGGAGCTCAGGCACTTAAATGTTCTTTTTCAATCTTGAAATCTCAATTAAAATAAATAAGACTTTCCAGTTCTCTTTGTGATGTATTTTGTCATTGCAAAGAGTAAAATGTTTGTTTTTGCTTCGTTAACTTGACAGCCCTGCTGATTAACATATTAAATAGAAGTATCTCAAACTTAAAGGTACAGTGTGTAGAATGTTGTGATAGTGTTAAAGTTGCATGTTGCAGCTGAACACCCCTCACCTCACCCTCTCCTTCCAAACATGAAAAAGAACCTGTGGTAGCTTCATTTGTTATAAAAACTCAAAAGGTGTTTAGTTTGTCCAGTTTGAACTAATGTAAAAAACATGGCGGCCTCCGTAGAGAGGGTCCCCTTGATGTAAATATAAAGTATTTAAATATAAAGTATTTGAATATAAAGGGCCTTTTCTGGGGTAAAGAAAACTACAATTCATACAATTTAGATGAAACTAACTAGTGAAAACATCATGAGGATTATTCTACATGACATTTCTGCCAATAGTTCCCTTTCACCTAAATCTTACACACTGCACCTTTGTGTGAAGCAGAAATTGCAATTTTGGGGTTTTGACCTTTCATAATAAAACCAGTTTACATATGTTTCTACATGTTCATCTAATGAGTAAAGCTGCCATCACATATGCAATGTAAAACCATCCAGGATTAGATATAGTGGAAATATAGTATTGAATACACATAAAATATGTTTTTGCAATATGTTTTATTTTTCTTACTTCTTGTCCTGTCTGTATAAACCACTGTGCTCTCCAATCATTTTCTTCTTCAACATGTTCCCTTCTGCAGCGGTTTTTCCACATCTGCTTATTTCCCCTCTCTTTAAAATCACACTCAGATACTCACCGGGTGGAAGTCCCTCCGTTTTTTCCTCCAGCTCAGGAGATCTGGGAGGTTTGACCGGAGCCTCAGTCTCCTGGTCCTCTGAAGTGGATGTTGCCCTGAGCTCAGCTGTGGTGGCTTCTCCGTTGAGGATGACAGTGGAGTACGTCTTTAAATCTGTTAAGTCCGACACAGTCTGGTCTGTTTGGGAGGGGATGCTGTGAAAATGATTCAGAGGTTACAGGAAAGAGAAGGGATATCGAGTTAAGCACTAAACATTATTCTTGAATCTTGAATTAGTAAAAGATTTTTCTCTAACTTTGGGACGTGCATCACTTGACATACCTCTCAGTGTCACCATCCCCGACTGCAACACCGTTACTCAGCACTGAATCTTCTTGGATGCTCATCTTGAATTTGCTAGAAACAACAAAAAACGACATTAATATCAATGAAAACTAGAATTGGCATGAAAACATTCAGACGTCCTCCAGTGAGCAGCCTCCACGCTGATAAGAATATTGATTGTGAAATATCACAACTCTGCTTATTTATACTGAGACTCACTAAAGTTATTGCAACAGGTCAGAGCCAATGACCGCTAACGCTAGTAATCACGTACGGCAAATGATGAAACGATGAATACTCTGCCAGATGGCACTGGGACATCTGTACGCACACATTCTGATATTTGTCTCAAACTGGGGGGAACTTTGACAGACATAATGTATTGTCAGTCCATTGTCCTCATCTCCCTCCTCTTATGTCCCTTCTCTACACACAGTGAAATAAGGCCATCTAGTGTGCACACTTTGCAACAGTAATAACAATTAAACTACCCCACACGTGTGCACATCCTCAATTATTCAGTCCAATAAAACGAGTGACACCTTCACTGACATACGTTTCAGCTGCATCTGTAATAAAACCACATCAGATTAACATCTGTACACCCAGCAGAATCTCAGTGCGACCTCTGGTTTTTAAGATAACTTTGCTCAAGATTTCTGTCGACCAAAGTTCATACGACTTGCAAAGCTAGTGTGGCAATGTGGAGTGACAAAAGCTTTGCTCTGGATTATGCAAATATCAACAGAAGTGCACAAAGAATTTGATTTCAGTGTCGTTATTGACTCAGATTTGTACATTACCCTGAAATGAGGGAAAAACACGACATCCAAAATCCAGACTGTTCCAGAGTAGTTTCACATGCTTGTGTAAAGTGTGTAAAGATGAGGTCCATGAGGAGACGCACTTTTAACTGCAGTCAGTTATTAGGGAGTGGGGGGGTTTAAAAGGAAGACTCTGTTGACCAAACAATAAAAGTCGAGGAACCTGCTCATTTCTAATGTGGGTTGTTTCTCAGTCATGTGACTGAATCATCTTAAATATATTTACCACAACTTCCGTCTGATCACCGGTCGACATGATAAAGACTCAAGTGCATATTTACTTAAATCTAAATATCTAATTTAGATTTAAAAATTCATTTACTGCACTGCAAGTTTAAACCTCATACACACAAAGCAATTCATGACAACATGAGACGCCCCCTAGCCTTTTCACACTTGACCATCAAAAAGCATGAAGTGTAACAGTGAATGACAGCCTACCTTGTCCAGTGACAGAGCTGAATGGTGTGAAGTGGTCAGGAGCTGTCAGGCACAGGACAAGACCTGGATTCAAACTTTGCCCGTCAGAGGGCAACTTGACTGTTGCCCCCCTCCCCCTGACAGTAAGATCAACCTATAGGGGACTCGTGTGAGGACATGCACTCACACCTCGTCCAGAGCCACAGAGACTTGCGCAACTTTCCAAACACCTGCTGCTGAAGCCGCGTCGCACAGTTAGAGATCCACCCACAAACTTGACCAAAGGTTACAGCTTGTCAAGGTGAGGAGGACCCGACACGCTGACAGTCTCCAGCTAGTGCCAGCCGGCTTTGTTTGTGTTAATTCCAGTAGGTGACAGCTGTTGGCATTGGTGACAATGCAAAACATTTCATGCTACAAAGATTCAAGGCTCATATTCAAAGCGGTGCTTGTGTAGGTGGTTGCATGTTACTCAGACCTTTATCCTCTCAGGTCGACTTAAGAAGACAGTCATTATCAGATATGCAAGATGAGGCCTGTTAGAAGAAGATAGGATACAAACAGATAAGTTTTCTCAGGTTTATGAGGATACACGAGACTTTGACCCATAAAACTGTTATTTAACAGTTGAACAAAACTTGTGCAACTCTACTAGATGTACACATCATGAGAAAAGAGTCAAGATGTTGTCAAACCACGATAAAACACGCAAAATATTAGGAATGTTTTGTGATATTTGCCTTGATTCCTTCTAAAGTTTGCCTGTTGCACTATTTTAGTGATTACTACAGAACAAAGCGCATAAGGGAGATCAGTAAGGAGCAGTCATTTTTTCTTAGGATCATTTTACCAAAGCAGTTTAAATCCTCCAAAAATCTTCTTTCGTTTATTCCTTGGTTCGTCCTGGTCTGTAAATATCTCACAGCCGAGTGTGTCTGAAAGCATTGTTCAAGGAAGTGGTCAATGTTTTGCAAGTAAATATAGAGGAAAGTTCAACCCCCAGTCCTCAGATGACACACAGTAACCTTGCCTGCAGACAGCAAGGTCAGTGAATCATACCACTCAGTCACACCACACTGTTACTGACCCCTCGCTGCCAATACATGGGCACGTGATTAGTGGGCGGATTAATAAAGTGCCAGTGCTACACAGAATTTTTTTTTTATATGCTGTAGGTTATAAATATTATATGTGACTAAGAGAGGGTCCCAGTGGGTGCCCTTTATGAAACATTCAAACCAAAATAGCTTTATTAATGGTTAGAATTAACAAATAGTTATATTTACTCAAATATATATAATAACTTTTAGTTTATTAGATTGTGTGAAAGTCTTCTCAAGCATAATACTTTTTTCTTTTTCACTCTCATCAGGTAGCCCCCTCCAATGGTCAACTATTTATTCTTAGTTTCCAGCTAGTCAAACGCTGACGTTAAACAATAAAGGGTTATACCACAATATATCTGCAGTTGATAGATGGATTTTCCTCCAGATGTTCTTGCAGCACAAGGACTCAGTGGATTTGAGATGATCCCTAATAGAATAAAGCGCTAGAAAGAAAAAAGGAGAGGAATTTCCACAACCTGGCAACCTAATGTTGTTCTCATCAATGGCTTATGATAGAACCACAAAGTATCAGTCAGTTTTTTAAAAGGTTAAATGGTTAAAAAAGGTTACACCGTTTGTTTCAGCTTAAAACACTTAATAAATGATTTATCAGAGTGGATCCTTTATATTTTAGAGTCTGTTTGAAACACACATTTACTGACATGACACAAGACTGCTCTAAGTAAATGCTGTTATTTAATTTAACATGTATATATCGATATTTTAATGTTTTTAATATGTAAATAAACGTTTGTATGATTGTTTCTTTCTTTTTAAGGAACTTTTAATTAAAAAACTGAACTGAATTATTTCACATTTTGAAATATAATCTTTATTTGCAGTTGTATCAAACATAATTTCTTTACTCTTCATGATCAACTTTTCATCAACATATTTACATCACATATCTTGTGAGGTGAGTTTTAAGTTCAGGAAATGGAATGAGGATTTCATTTTCTTTGGATTAACTACATCAATCGGATATTATGTTGCGCTCATGAGATTAAACACATAAAAGTATCTTAGCTGACAGATACATTAGCGTACACATGACGCCATTATCCTGGAGGCCACGTCATCTGTCTTCCTCCCAGGACGTGGATGTGAAGGTGGTAAACTGACTGAGCACCGTGCTTTCCATCGTTGATCACTGTGGAGGGCAGAGACATACCCAGAGTTCAACATGGAAGTAATCAAACTGTGTCTTCATATAAAAGACTGTAGGTCATTACTGTTAACTTACCCACTCTGTATCCTTCTTTCAGCGATTCTCGCTTTGCAACATTTTTGGCGACAACCAGCAAATGTCCTAAAAGCTGGAAGTTGGAATAAGGGTTAGGGCTCCATAGACGTGAAATGAAATGTTTTACATGTGAGCATAATGTCTCTGTGACAGTAGCCATCCCCCGACCCCTGAAGAGAATCATCATCAGGTTTAGAGAATGAACAGAAAATGATGAATAACTCACCTCAGCATCATCATCTGTGGCTTCGCTTATTCTGGGAATAGGGAGCCTCGGAATGACCAGGAAATGAACAGGGGCCTGTGGGCTGATATCCCTGAATGCCAAACACTGATGAACACACAAAGAAACATATATTAATTGTTATATGGAAAAAGTAAAAACACATGACCAGATCAATAAAATATGTCATCACCCACTGTACATTTCCAAACTTTATCAGCATGTGTGTGCTAATTTATCTCTAAACTCCACGTGGAACAGACCAACAGAGATAACTGGACAGACACGTGTTGTTATGATGTTCACCTTCTCATCTTCATATATAATATCTGCAGGGATGCTTCTGTCAATCACTTTGGAGAAGATGGTCGGAGCCGAGGAGCCGTACCTCCTGCTGGCCTCCTCCGCCAAGTTCACCTCGTCTCTCTTGGTGCACAGTGGTCTCTGAGGGTCAGCGAAAAAGGACAGAGACATGTTAAAGGGATAGTTCACCCAAAAATGAAAATTGACTCATTCTCTACTCATCACTGTGCCGATTGAAGGGGTGGGTGACAAAACGCTTTCGGAGTTTCTGGGGTAAACAGCGTTGCAGCCAAATCTAAAACTATTGAAATAACTGGTCACCACTTCTTCAAATGTACTGTGATCCACACACAAACGCAGATCCAGAGCAGGATATATCTGAGGACATTTAGGTTACAAACATGATGTAAATGACCTTGTTTCAAGTCAAATTTGAATGTGGCTGACACCACAGGAGCAGCATGGAGGAATAATAAGCTTTATTTCTGTTGGGTTTTTTTTTACGTTTGAATTAGTGGTCACCATTTACTTCAATTGTTTTGTATTTGGCTGCAACGCTGTTTACCCCTGAAACCCCAGAAGTGTTTTGTTGACTCAAGCTAATGACTGATGCTAACATGCTAACAACATACACAACAACATGCAAGTGCCACAACGAACCAAACCTCTCGCTGCACTGCAGGTGTCCCACAGTCACAGCTGGAGGGACAGATGTTGTCCACGTGTCCTGCAGCAGCCACACACAGCAACATGTTCATGAGACCGAGGAGCAGCCTGTTAGTTGCGGGAGCAGATACCTGAGCTTCACCGACGAGCTGCAGGCGGCCCAGGAGGACACTTCCGGTCCCGACGAACCGCGTCCGTGAAATCCGCCGCAAACCGATCATCACTGGTTCATCAGCGGATGAGGTTCAACCATAGACTGTATATAAAGAGGGTTCAACACAGAGAAGATTTATCTGGTTGTTAAAAACAACCGCAGGCTCCAGGAGCCTCCATCACCACTCGGAGCACACACGTGACGCTGACGTTGCCTTCACGTACCCCACCGGTGATGTTGTAAAGAACAGGAACTTGAACGCGACTTGCCTCCGTTTACATTCGAGTTTATGGAAATGACATGTTTTAGTTTCGACAGAAATCTATTTATGTTGTGTTATTTTCAGTCATCTTTAAGAAACTGTTGCACGGATTATCGCTATCAGCTCTATTTTATTTATTCATTTGAGCTCCATTTTATTTAGCTTTATTTTATTTCAAGCCCTGAATTATTTCATCTGGACTCTACTTTATGTTATTGTGATCTATATTTCATTTTATTTGAGCTGTACTTTATTTTTCTAGCTCTACCTTATTCTATTCGTGCTCTATTTTATTTTCTTAGAGATCTACTTTTCTTTATTTGAGCTCTAATTTGAACTCTCTTCACTTCAATTGTAGTTGATATTTGCTCTATTTGATTTCGAGCTCCATTTTATTTGAACCATATTTTTATTTGACTTAACTTTACATGACTTTATTTTAGATTATTTTATTTTATTTTAAATGTACATGTTCCTGTGTGTTTCTTATTCTATGCTTAATATTTTCTGCTCGGCTGACCGACCCTCCGTGTGTTCCAACTTTAGTTTGACAAAACAACTTCAAACTTCAAACTAAAATTTTCACTTTCAAAATTACGACAATATTGCGTGTCCCTCAAGGAGGCATGTTACGGCTAAAAGAGGCGTTCAAGAGCCTCAACCACAGTCACGTGTTAATATCATCAGGTGCTTCTGTAAATAAAACATATATCGATGTTTTACTCGGAGATAAACGTGTTTAACACGCTTGATGTTTTTCTGTATCTGGGAATCGATCTTTAAACACTGTTGAATATATTCACAGAATGACTTTTGGTGCAGTAGGGGGCGCTGGTGTAGCTGCTAGTTCATGTGTCAACGCAGCAGTAGAAGAAGAAGAAGCGGCAACATGGCGGCCCGCACGTCGCTGCCCTTGCTGTTCCCTAAAAAACTTCCTCCCTTCAGACTCAAACACAAGTTCGTCCACACCGAGGCTGCCGTCAAGGAGCCCGCGTACCCGCCCATCGTGCACTCTCTCACGGCTAAAAGCAAAGCGGCCCGGCAGCGGCAGATCGAGGAGCGCGTGAAGAAGATCAGCGCGGCCCCGGTGGAGGAGAAGGTCTCCCTCATCACTCGCATCCAGCGCAAGAAATTCGTGGTTTACCCGCAGACCTTCGCTCGGAACGCGGACAGATGGTACCAGCACTTCACCAAGACCGCGTACATCCCGGGTCTGCCCGAGAAATTCACCCTGGACGCGCAGGAGGGCTCCCCGGAGGAGGGGTCGACTTCACCCGCAGCACCGAGCCCGGTGTCGGGGATGGACGATGAGGCGTTCGCTGACATCCGCGCCCTGGTCACCCGAGTGATTTTACAGGAGCACTGGCACCTCAAGAAACGTAAAGCTTCCCTGTACCGACAGCAGGAGATGATGGTGGGACCTTTTCTGAAGAACCTGGTGACTGGACTCTCCTACAGCCTGACCAGACACAACCCGCTGCTGCTGCTCTCCAGTCTGGGTATGGATCACACAGATTGGTGTATATATACATGTGTGTATGTGTATACATACATGTGTGTGTATATATATACGTGTGTGTATGTGTATATATGTGGTGTTAATGATCAGAGGTGGAAGAAATACTCACGTCTATCACTGAACCATGTGTGTCTACATCACTGGGATGTTGCAGCTGCTATCAATACATCAAAGTTCCTCTGGGAATCATTCAAGTCTTATCATGTCCAGAGCTGCAAACATCAGTCAATTAATCAATAAATCAAACTTTTCTGATGCTTGAATATCAGTTTTAGAAATTCTTAATCAAATATGCAAAATCTTTTCTGGTTCCAGCTTCTCAAATGTGAAGATTTGATGCTTTGATGCACAGCACTGAATATTTCTTGGTTTTGAACTGAGCCAACAAGACTTTTGAAGAAATTGAAGAAAATTGTTTTTTCAACCAGATCCTCAAGTTGTTTTCTTTGATAAACCAAGATTTACCAAAATCTTATGGGTTCTTCCTGAACTCATACTGCATCCTTCTAAAGTGTCTCTTGGAAATCTGTCCAGTAGTATTTGCGTTATCTTGCATACAAACAAATGGACAGGGATGAAAACATATATATCAAGCATATATTTATATAAACTATAATGCTAAGTAATGCAAAACGTCCTGTTTCAAAATGAGCTACATTATAATATAATTTTCTTTTTTCAGATATTAATCCACAAGTGAACTTTTATTGGAGGAGAGGACAGAGAATCATCCCAAAGGGGCACCGGAGAGGCCATCCAGAGCCGATCAGGTTCCAGATCGATGACCGCCCACAGTGTCAGATTAGGACCACTCAGCAGCTGCCACAGGTACTCATACTTTTAACACCACAGAGTTTATATAGTAGAGAAACACATTTAAATACATGGATACAGTAGGTTTTCATTCATGACAGTTACTGAGGCAACAGGGCAAAAGAAATCAGTTGACACAAGGACACGGATCATTTAAACTCATCATTTCCTGCTTTTTAAATTCCTCTCAGTTTACTCCACTGGAGGCGTCGTATGCAGCTGAGGTCCCAGAGGTCACATATGCTCCCAACGTGATGCCTCTCTTCAGAAGACAGTACGACAACAATATCTTCACAGGTAACCGCTCACATTCTCCGTGTACTCAATCATCTAGGTCAGAGTAGCCAAAAGACGATACAGGGAAAATGTTTAGTTCTTTGTTCATATCCTAAGAAAAACAAAGTCTCAGGAGCTTTTGTGTGTCGTCCGTATGGATCTCGTTTCTCTAATAACCCTCAAAAAGCATCATAGGAGGTAAACCTGAGAAACAGTGGTAGATTATCAAGTGTCTCTTTTAAAATCATGGTTGTTATCGGGGGTCCTGGTTGGTGAACCTGCCAGTTACATGTCATCGATGGCATGCAAGTTTAATTTCTCATTATTCAGTTACCTCTTACTGCCACAAGAGGACGCCAGCCTGCAACTTTCCATGTACGCTCACTATGGATCATGCAGACGTGCAGCCAGACGAACCTGCTGTCGTTTCCTCCCTTGAATAGTCTATGGGCTTATTGTTTTTCCTGTTTTGTATGATACTATTACTCCTCTTTCAGTTGTGCTCTGATCATATTAAACTCATCCTCCTGGTCTTATCAACAGGTTCTAAGCTGCCAGACCCAGCCTGCTATGGCCACACTCAGTTCCACCTGGTTCCTGACAGATATCACAGAGACCGGATGGCTCGGCAGCAGCAGTCTGACCAGGTGGAGGTCTTCCTCAGAGCCAACGCACTCGCCAGCCTCTTCGCCTGGACAGGAGCTCAGGCCATGTACCAGGGTGAGATTGAGAGTTTTTAAAAAGGGGAGTTTTACTCATGTGACGAGAAACAGCTGGTGGTCAAACTTCCTTCTCACCTCTGTAGGTTTCTGGAACTACGAGGATGTCACCAGGCCTTTCGCATCCCAGGCTGTGATCACCGACGGCCACTTCTTCTCCTTCTTCTGCTACCAGCTCAATACAGTGGCTCTCTCTGTGGAGACGGACGCCAACAACCCCAGGAAAAATCTTTTGTGGGGGACAGAGAGTCTGCGGCTGTATGAGAGCGTGGAGGACGGAGAGGTGGTTGGCCTGAACGATGGCGTCATAAAGCTTCTGGTTAACTTCCTCATGAACCAGCCGTAGACTTGCTCAGATGTCCGTCTTCTTTACAGATTGTTTGCTTCTGTCTCCTGATGAAAAAAAACCTGTCTTTTTTTTCTCCAAGCCCATGAAAGATCCAAGAAATCAAGAAAAAAACGCGGCAGATGTGCACGTTTTGTTAGACTGTTTAAAAAAACATCTGCTTTAATCTGTGTGAACAGGTTTATGAGTTTTGAACAACGTTCAGAAAAATACACATCCAGGATTATCATACATGTGCAGATTATTTATGCAAAAATAAAATGATACTTTATAATCAGGAGTCTTGTGTGTTTCTCTGTACAAACTTATACAATTTGATATATTTTTCATTGCATGACTATGTCAATGACACTACTTGTCATTTGCAGTTAATACACTGACTCTAAATCCTTTTTCTGTTCCCCTGCTGCCTCATTGTCGACTGAGTCCAGCGTTAACTCTCCTCTTTCTAACTCCACAGCCCAGATTTTTTGTAATATTAAACTTAAAGTCTTCAACCAACTCTAATTTAAGTGACATCAAGCACCTCATTTAACTTCACTGTAGAGTTCAGTTTACAGCATTTGTAAACACATTTATTGTACAATCTGTGTTGTTTCCACATCAGTTAAGTTAAAGTCTTTAGTGAGCAGCTACTGAAACAAACACAGTAACGGTGCTTTGTGTAGTTTTAATTTGCTTGTTGACATGAATACGAGACACCTTCAACATGGACAAAGACCAATAACTGAAGTCATGAAAACAATACAGACATCTGCGTTTATCTTGATATTAAACTAACACACTGGAAGTAGACAGTGTCGCGCACATAAAACAACAAAGTCACAGTGAGGTTCAATAATTGCTTTTTGAGAGTGTAAGGCACTGCTCACAAACCGCATTCATAGCGAGATAAAGATAAGTTGAGGTTTCCTTTGACAAAGAAGCAACAATTGCGGAATGAGGTGAAAAGTCACCGAAATAAACTCCACAGGAAGTGACGGTTTACAGGGTTCAGTGCAGGATAAAGCTCTTTTAACCACAGATTCTGCTGTCGATTGGACAAAAAACATCTTCCAGCACAATTCAGTGAAAACTGATTCATGCATATTATTGCATTTTGTTTGGTGAAAATATTTAGATTTTCATTGAGGACACAAAAATAATTCTTTAATGTTGCATTTAAGCTCTACCATTCACGTTTGAAAATAAGCAAAAGCAGAATCCGTTTACTTGCAGAGAGTTTAAACCTTTCGCTGTCTCATTGAAGAACTTTCCTCTGGTCCGTTATTTTCTCCCTGCGTCCTGGTGAGGGCATCAAAAGTAACATTAAAACCACAAATAAACGCATTAAACTTGAAGATGTGTCTCTTATGAGGCACTATTTATGCAAGGTTTATGTGCTGTAACTTAGATCTTTGACTTACAACTTAATCTACAAGAAAAAATCTGCAGGACATCTGAAAGAAAAGCTTTTAAATTTATAAACTACTTAGTAAATCAAGGTCTGTAGTTTTAAATGCTAATAAGCTGAACTAGTTTCTAGAAGGATTTGAATCCAGATGCAGCTGGTCTCCAAGAGACAAGTGGTTAAACTGTGTCCAAAATAAATTAAAGAGCTAAAAGATGGAGGAGGATTTTCCACAATCTGGAAACCCAAAAGTTGTTTTTATTGTTGGCTTGTAACTAATATATAATGCATTGGAAATGTATTCTATTAATAACAACTATTAAACCTCTATAAATACTATTAGAAAATGGTATAGAAAACTAAAGCAGCAGTCACACAGTACTCACAGTGATTGCTCCACATTTGTCCCATTAACTGAGAAGAAGAAAGATAATTCATTTAAAAATAAAATACATTGTTCAAAACTGAGAAAAAAACAAACGCATCCATGTGTTTTGTTGTGTCTGATTTACCTTCGGAGCAGTTTTTCTTTGACTGACTTCTCTCGTAGAGCAGAATGGCAGCGACCAGGACTATCACCTCCACCAGGATGGCGATGAATGGCTTCAGAGGTTCCCACAGAGTGATGACCTTCAGTGGTGGAGGAGGAACGTACAGATTTTAACCATGGAAACAAAAATACTCCCTTACAAGTAAATGTCCTGTATTCAATCTGAAACAGAAGCACATAGGTATTGTAATCAAAATGTTATTGTTAAGTATATACCCTTGTACTCCATGTATGTATTTTAAAGAAATATCTTATATTTAACACATGAGTGAATTATTTCAATAAAACCTTCTCAGAATTTAGAGGAAATATCAGTGAATCAACTAAGATATTTGAACGACTTTGGAAAGTAACAACTAAAGATTATATCTGTCAAATACATGGATTAAAAAGTATTATAATCCTCTCTAGGGCTACAAGTATCAGTCGATATGAAGTACAAGTACCACAAAATTACAAGACTTTATTACATGTACAGAGTAACTTTCCACGACTGACCTTCAGCTCCACGTGGCCCATCGTGGTGCCGATGGCGTACACTGCTTCACAGTAATAAAAGCCGGAGTCGCCCTCTGTCAGGTTGTGAACCACCAGCTTGGTCGTCCTCTCTTTGTTTGTGATTTCATTCTGACGAGACTCTGCTGCAACAAATATCTGCTCCTATAGGACAAGAGCATCATACAGCTTAGTAGCTGCCGCCCTATTAATCCACTGGGTGAGGTCACGTATTCCCACAGGATTCTTTCAAATGGCAAAATTAAGAATTAACAAGATATCTCTTTCCTATAATTTACTAATTAAGAACTAAATAAAACAAACTTTATTTAAATAGTGCATAATTCAAAATAACCAATTATATAAATCTCACTGAAACACCAAATCAAAAGCAGCCTGTCAGCAAACAGCTCCCTCACTTTATCTGTCCCGTTTGCTTTGTACCAGTTCCAGGAGAGGGGCTTGGGTTTGGTGCTCTCCATCTTACATGCGACCACCACCGAATCCCCCACGTAGCTGACGATGGGCTTATCTCGCACCTCTCCCATCTGTGGAGCTGGTGAGAGAAAGTGATGAGAGAATGATCCTGCACCATCCTGAAAGTGAAACGTGATGCAGGTTTATAGACTCATATGAGAAGGATGTGATGGGTACCTGCCAAAATAAAATCTACTTTTGCTTCATTTCCAAACACACAAGAGTAATTTCCGAGGTTTTCTTCACCAACGATCTTGAACCTGTGAAGAAAAAACAGATGACAGAGGTTTTACACCAAAACGTATTAGGTTTGATTTAGGAATAATGTTGCAGAAAGGTTACTGGTCTGTAGATTCTTCCACCAAAACAAGACTGAACATTAAATACAATGAAATGTGTTCAGATTATTTATACATCAACAAAAAATTGTGGGGGAAGAAAACAATTACTTCATGTTCATATCAAGTAAACTTAAAACTAAAAATATAATTATCAGAAAAATACATTCTTTCTCATTTAACAATTGCAGCTATATGGATTGGCAGTAAGATGTCCAAATTCTGTGAGATGTGTGAGACACGTCTGTGTGAAAGTATGAATAAATAGAAATTATTATTAAGTGCTGAGTGTACCCTGTTCCTTAATGCAAAGTACAGATATTTGCTGATGTATTTAGAGGAGAAAAACTAAGAAGTACCAAAATATAAAGTACAGATATATAAATAATGTACTCAAATACAGTAACAGAGTACATGTACTTGTCTGGAACTTCATCTGTTCAACTAAACATTAAAAAACATTAAATACAAATAAGAATTTAGCACAAATTATGAAATATTTTGCATCTATTTGAATCATCAGACAGTGAACAGGTCATAAACTTCAAAAACACCCGCAAACTTTGCATAAAAATAAAATTTAAGAAGCGAATGGGTAAAATATTGGACACACTTACAGTCGTTTGAGATGATACTTCTCGTTCTCCAGCTGCACCGTGACGCGACCGTCCTCGATTTCATCTCCATCTTTTCTCCAGCAGCCGGTTATGTTTGGCAGATTGTTCGGGTTCCCGCTCCAGATGCACTCAAGCTCCAGATCCACAGGGTTCACCAGCTCCACCTTCTCAGTGTGACCTTCGCCTGTGTGGAGAGTGGAGGAAAGATTCTACTCACCTGGTTTCTTCAGAGGTGAGATCATATCAAACATCCTATTTTTCACATCCCTTGGTTATATTTACATCAAGCTGGGATGAAACAAGTCTCCGAGATGCAGACATATTAAATATAACATGTACTGACAGTTACCTTTAACGACAACACTTCTTCCAACGGTCAACAGAGGACTGATGGGAACCAGTGGTGTAGGCGTTGGGCCTGATGTCTCTGAAAGAAAAAGAAATAAATGTGTAAAAACACACAAACCTTTCTTGTCTTAAAGGTTCAGTGTGTAAGATTTAGGTGAAAGGGATCTACTGGCAATCATTTAATATAAATTAATCCTAGTGATGTTTCCACTTGTGTTTTATCTAAATTGAATGAATTGTTGTTTTCTTTACTGTAGAATAGACCTTTAATATTTAAATACTTTATATTCACATCAGGAGCAGGTCCTCTCTACCGAGGCCGCCATGTTTTCTACAGTAGCCCAGACTGGACAAACTAAACATCTTTTGAGTTTTCATGACAACTGAAGGTTACAACAGGTTCTCTCTGATGTTTGGAAGGGAAGGGTGAGGTGAGGGGTGTTCGGCTGCAACATGTAATTTCACCACTAGATGTCAGTAATTCCTACATACTGAACCTTTAATGGATGCATGATAAAAAAAAAACACAAACTAGCTGCTTGAGTAGTTTGAACAAGGTGTTTCCTTAACTGTTACTATACTGAAGGTATATTTTATATGACTGATAACTTCCCCCCCAATTTTTGAGTTTTCTACATAAAAGCTTCCGGTGCATTGATAAGTAATTGCTCTTGGTTTTAAAGGAGAGTTTTTTCATGTCCCGTCATGATGTGAATGCTCTCTCAGAGGATTCTGTGCCACAAATAATTTTTTTTTTTTTTTAAATAAACAAATTTTCACCACTGGCAGCTTCACACTAAATGATGTTGAACATGAAGGTGTTGAAATCCTGTGATTTTTTTTTTTTTTCCACTCCTCTTTGCAAGGTTACAGAACATTGGCAGGAAAAAGCTGAGGCAGAGCAACACAACAACACACAGTCACAATGAACCCCAGGTATCATTTACTTGTTTTGATGTGTCTGCAGGAGATGAGGAGCAGGACGGTCTGAAAAAGCAGCTTCTTCCACGAGGTTGACATGATTATAATCCGTCTGTCCTCCTCCTCTGCAAGCACCTCTCTCACTGGGCCTCCTCTCTCTGCATCGTCTCACCACTCCTCCCCTCCTCCCTCAGTTGCACAAGTGACGCAGCCATGATATCACCCTGCAGCCTGTGGGTGGCTGACTCCATCCATTATTCAAAGAGGCAGGGTCTATTTCTTGATGCTGTGCTGCAGCAGGGCCGTGCACAGACAGAACAAACTGAAACAAACACAACTGTACTTTAAATCAAAATGTTGCTTTCTGCGATGAGAATCACAGAATTCATCCCAGCTGGATGTTTCCACTGCAGAGTCTCTGCAAGGTGCCCCCTCCTGTCACATGAGAGGACCTGGCAGTTGAAGGTCACATGAGCTTCCTGCCCCGATGAAAACAACCACGAGTGTGAACTATACATATGAAAGTGTTACTGTAACTGATTCATTTTTTTTTATACAATTGTATATGTATAGAACAAATACCACCACCACGGCCCAACTGTCCCCTTAAATTCAATATATATGTACATGTATATATATATATTTAGGAAGACTTCAGCAGAATTCAATAAAAGGTATTGACTGTACTTTATCATAAAGAGCAGGGAGTTTGACCTTTGACCGGCAAAATCGAATGAGTTCATCTTTGATATGCAGAAATTCTCTCACGGTGGAGGGCAAAGGACAACACGGAAACAAAAAGTACATTTGAACAGAAGTTATCTCATAAGTACTTGAGTACTTCAGTTAAGCAAGAGCTTGTCTTTGTCTTGTCCAGTTCTCTTTTCACCCCTGAAAACAACCCTCATGTCCAATATTTATAATAACACTGAGTAAAACACCCACATGTGGGTCAAAGTGTAAAATGCAGCACTGACATGAACACCAACACATCAAGGTTGTTTGAAATGTTTTCTTCTGCAGACGAGGTGTGCTCATATTCTCCATTCTTTCGTTACTACATTTTGTTATTTGTCAATATCCTCTTCATCTGTTTTTTTAATAAACAGTTCCTCTCACAAATCTCCAGCTCATGTGTAAAACTGTTGAGCTTGAATCCCTCTCATGATCTGCAGAGTTCAGGTGTCAGTGGGTGGTCCGCCCTGCTGCAGGACTCAGTTTCTTATGTAAGGAGATTAATTCATCATGTGCTACAGAGTCACACGCATATACTGCAAAACTGTGGGGAAGCATATTATGCCTGTGCTTACAGATCTGTGGGATTCTTTAAAGTGTCCAACTAGTGGAGAAGGGCTGGACTATATATATATATATAATGAGGGTTGCAGATTTATACAGTAGAGAATGACAAACACTTTTACAGATCAATTATGTGGTGCCCCAACTTTACTGTTTACACAATGTATAAACATTAGATCGATATAAATTGTGCTTTTGTTGTATTGCTATTGAGTAGTGAATTAGTCTGGCTTGTTGTAGCCCACTGCAGATATCTGGAACTACAGGAATGAAGTGAGCAGTGGACCATGACAGCTCTCATCTGACCAGGCTATTGTCCAAAGTAGCGGTGGAACTCTTTAAAAGAGTTTCAGGGTTGAGACATATTTCACGGCTAAACAAGGAAGTCAGAGTACCTGATAACATGAGGGGAGGAAGAGGAGCAGCAGCGAGGGCCTAATACTGCCATCCTGAGGGCGCAGCGACAATAACACTCACACAAAGAGCAGATTATTAACTTTGTGCAAATATTCTGAGTGGGAGGTGATTTTTTATCACTGATTACTTATGTGGTGGAAAGCAACTACATATATTTACTTGAGCACCATTAAGGTACCGTGATGGTTCAACGGATAAGAAATCAAAAATAATTCATAAAACTGAAAAAAATACCCTTCGTCAGTTCACGGAAATATACTTTCTTTACTTTCGTAAAAATGTATTTCTAAAATTAAAATCCAAGAGTAATGTCAGTATACAGCTTGTCAATACAAATAGTGGTTAAAGGTTTAAGAATATAACTTTCTAAAAAATATTTTTCATTAACAATAGGTAAGAGAAAGAGCAGCACTATTCCAGATACATTTTTAGATATTTATAGCTTCTCCTCTGAGAAATATCGATGATATTCCAGCAGCTGATTCACTGCTGCTGAAGCTGCAGGCTGTTGATGAACACTGTCTGCAGCTCGTTGATGTCATCGCTGGCCTCTATAGGGATGCTCATCCTACCTGGCGAGGTTGAAAGCCCACCACCTGAGTTGTGCATCTGCTCATTGTGACACGGGCTGAGATTTTCATAGAAGGATTCTCCCACTGCGCCATGAAAACACTCGTACATGTGGGGCTGCGGGGACAAGCGGCTGAAGTCCTGGGCCTGCAGCAGCCCGTGATTAAGGTGGAGGCAGTGTTCAGGCCTGGGGCTGTGGCAGGGGCTGTGTGACGGGCTATGGGGTATCATGCAGGTCTGCAGGCAGCTATTCTTCCGCATGGCCCCGTGCAGGTCCAGTCGGGCTATCAGTGGCTTTCCAATGTTGATGCTTTTGGTCCAATGGACAGGATCGTCGTCCATGGCTGGGAAGGTACCCTGAAGGCACACAGTGAACACCAGCTCCTCCTGTTGCATGTGAGGAGAATATTTATTGTGATTGTTTTTAAAGTGGCTCTAACCATGCCAGTCTCTCTCTCTCTCTCTCGATCCAATGTTCAAATCATTATGTGAAGCTTTATGCAAACGTTCATGGCACCTGGAGGATAAACCAGGTGACATGAGGATACCTTGACTTTTGCTGTAGCTTCTATAGCTTTAAAAATTTGAAATATCTCTGCATCTAAAAATAAATTGGCACATACATATCAGTTCCCCGAAAAATATAAATTCTCCAAAATAGTAGTTCAAAAAGAATCCAAAATCTTTGCACCAAATTTTACCAAAATTCTGTCACTACATTCTTGAGATATAACGTTCACAAGAATGGGACGTATGTTCGGATGGACAACCCGAAAACATTACGCCTCCAGCCACTGGCTTTCACCGGCGCGATCACAGGGATAAACACAAATCTTTTTCTGTTTGTGCAGATATTCAACTTTTAGCCAGCACTATACGTCCAGAATATAATGACGTGTTTTACCCTGAGCTTCTGCAGTGAGCTGAGTCTGGTGTAGAGACAGTGCTGCGGCAGGCTGCTGGACAGGAGGTAGATGCCCGTCTCCTCTGGAGTCTCTCTGTTCATTTCTTTAGGATCCACATCAAGGTCCTGCAGGGAGGAGAAGAAGCAGGTAGCAGTGTACAGTATGTTCAAACACAACCAATTAATACACAAAAATAAATAACATCTGGATCATACCAAGGTCTAACTGCCCCACAGGTGGTACGATGTACTTTAAAGTTTGATAAGCTGTGTTCATGACAACATACTAACCTGTGAGAAGTCAGTGACGTGAGCTTGGCAGAAGGACATGTGCTCGGGCTTCTTGACGATGTAAGTGTAAATGACGAGCACGTTAGAGAACTCCGCAGCGAAGCCCAACTTGATCTGAGCCCCGCAGTCAAAGTTGAGACTCATACTCTCAGGAAGCTCTGGAATAATACACAAAAACTGTCAATCTTTTTTTTTAAATAAACATTTTAATAATGGTCAAACACTATAATGTATATGTACGCAGCTATACAGGTATTTAAAATGTATTAATGTGTGGTATTAGTCCACAGTTTTTAAATATATTTTTATGCTTTGAATTTCAAGGTTGGAATAAATCTTCTGAACTACCACAATTAATGTTTTCTTCTTCCCATAAAAAAAACAAATGTCTTCTGTATGCAAAGATTTATCAGCTGACAGAAGAGTGATAATATTGTGTTTGGGTGTAAGCAGAGTCAACATTTGAATGAGCGTGCTGTACTGAGTCGCAGTAAGCAAATAGAGGCTTCCCACTATTGTGACCACATACGTATTACAAACAAATATTTTTAAATAAAACTTACCGTGAGCCTTCGCCCACTGTCGACTGAGAGCGTGAGAAAGATCGGCGCTGTCGCCGGGCAGAATAGGATCGGCCAGAGCCCTCTTCTCTGACAGGCTGCTGCGGATCTCCAGAGCCTGCTTCCCCTTCGTAGCATCAAACTGACCCATGTCTGAAAATTACAAATCATTGTTTCTACAAATGTTTTTTTATTGACTTTTAAACCTTCTAAAATATCCAATACATCTGGTACATGAGTTGAACCTGGGGCGATCAAAAAATACGTGCCCCACTGTAAGAGCCATCTTATTTATTGTTTTATTTTAAATGTTAATTTAATTGACACACCCTTAGCAAACATTTAAGACACACAACGTGTCCTGATCCCAACTCTTATTAAATAGTCAGGGCATCTTAAAGTCGTTTTTATTCATCTACCCTGCATTTAAAAGGAAACTTCATTAGTCCACAAGTAAGCTGATACAATTTTGACATTAATAAGGCAAAGCTAAGGTTAGGGTTCATGTTAGCCTCAAAATCTTCTCAGTCGCAGATTAATTTTTAGATGCAAGTGCAGCCTGAGTTGCATTTTAAAGGCTTTGTTGATTACACACTTATTTTTAATTGACATATTTAACATGTTGATCATTTATAGTTCATGTTGCATTATGTATGAGTTTCTGTTCCCTTCTCACCCTCAGCGACTCTGTCCAGCACCACGGTGATCTTCTCATCCTCCAGCAGTCGCTTCTTTAAAAACTTGACGAACACACCGTTGGTGAAACCACTGGAGCTCAGCTCGAAGGCTTCGGCATCTTGGCACCTGCACAGCCACATGAGGAGAACAACATTTGATTTTATTTTTCTAAAGATTTTTTAGATTTTATTGTATCAATTTTAAAATGATGTTTTAAACTTGCGTTGCATATCCAAACACGATGTTGGCCGTGACCCTCAGGACAATGTTTGGAGCGCTATCGTCATGAATATTCCTGGAAAATGAATAAATCTATAAACCTTCTGAGATCAAACCAAGGTGATTAATCTATAACAGCTCTATGATACATTGGTGAATTTGCTGATTAATTAATTGATTTTCTTAATTAATTGATTCATCTTTTCGTCAGTAAACAGTTAGCACTCACCTTTTCCTGCACATGTCCATCAGAAAAACATTGAGGCCTGTCTCCTTCTCCTGCATCAGTTTCAGGATGCTCTGCACACATAAGCAGTTGGCTGATCTGTACGGGTTTGGTGCATCTACCGGCACCATGAAACTGTTGCCGTAGTTCTCATATCCATGACCAGCGTAGTACAGCAGACCTTAAGAGAGAAGGGGGTGTTCATTTAAATCCAGTACCTTGATTACAGAGGAGGATTGTGGCTACACAGATGGTTCATGAAGGAAGAAAATGTTTTACATGAATCTATGAAAAGGCCTTAGTTATGGTTGTGAATGTTTCTGGACATGTATCCACATCAAGTATCATCAGGAGGAAAAAGTCCCAACACACCATAGACTCCCTTGTGAAGAAGCAGCAGGAACTCGTCGACCGCGTTTCTCATCTCCGACTCTGTGAGGTCCAGCAGTGAAACCACCTTGAAGTTCAGCTGCCGCAGGAGGTTGGTGAGGTCGTACACGTCCACCATGGGAGCCTTGAGCTGCGGGTGGTTCTGGTACGAGAGATTCCCGATCAGCAGGGCCACTTTGTCAGTCGCTGGGAGGCAGATAAACAGTTAAAGTTAAACTATGGGAGATAGAAAACTCATGTGTCCAACATTATCCCGGGTTTAACACAGGGATCCATAGAAAATATTCTCATAGATAACATATATGCATATGTAACAGGTGATTATAAGTATCACTCTCCACAGACATTTTCACTGCCTGTTTAATAAAATCTTCTAAAGATGTTCAGTTGTGTTTTGTCTCTGACTCTACTTTCATGATATTTGATGTGTTTTCTATGTGACAGCAAAGAACAAATTCCCCTTTCGCATAAAACAACCATCCATAGTAAACCAAACTACGTAAATTCACAAAGTAACACACACAGGAAGGAAGTGGGTCACAGTAGACTGACTACCACACATTTATAGCAATCTGAAGTCGTTTAACACCTTTTGAATAAAAACAAACCAGAATTTATATTTTAATTGCCCATTTCTGGGGACACTGTTTCATAAAGATATTTATTTAACTCGATGGTATTTTTCCGCCATTAGTCTCTTGTGTTGTTGGACTTTAGTTATGTGATATTATTGTCGACCTGTGTAACTGCTGAAGTTGTCAATTACAAGAAAGCAATAAGTCTCACATCCTTATTTTTTGGGTGACCAGGACAAAAATATACTTGTATAGTATCAAACAGAACAGCAACACATGCAGACACACACAGCTCAGAGCAACACTGCGATATGAAGAGAAACATTCAGTTAAGAACACGGTGATCACAAACATTTACATAACAAAGTGTGTGAGACACACTCTTACCATGAAGTTGGTCTGGAACACTGTTCAGGAAAAAATCACCAGAACCTGAAGTCAACACACAACGAAAAAAAACGCAAGTGTGAGTAAAACATGTGTTTGGAAAGATATGTAGAAACAGTCGATGAGCACTCTTACACTCACCTCCTCCAATGGCATAGAGGTCATCTAGGAATTAAACAGATGAATACGTCACCATCACGTAACATGAGCAGTTTTAGAAAAATGCTCTTTTGATTAAAGAAAAAAAGATCAGAGAGAAGGTGAGCCTCACACCATCAGCGATTGAGACGACGAACCAATAAATAAATCTACAGATTAAGACCAGTGTTATTCTGTGTTTTTCTACTTGTCAATGAATCCCATGAAAAGTCAACAGTGAGTTAAAATCTCTCTCAATATGTTTTCACTTCTCTATTCCATCTGCGGCAGCCTGAAGGTCGTGACTTACTATTGTTTCCTAATACGTGGTTTCATTTTTGAAAAGATGATTTTCTAAAATTGCTGGGCACTGTAGTTTTTAGTGTTTATTTTAGATAGACGTACTTTATTGATCCCAAATTGGGAAATTATTGCTAGTGATCATTGACAGTTTGTAGTGTTTGTAAGACAACAATGGACGTCTACGACACTGCGCAATAAGCTTTATCTGGCTCTAATACAAAGACAATACTGTAGGATAGATTCAGTGTTGGTTTTGGTCTTTTCATGGGATTTGTTGACTATGAGGAACAAATATAGAATAGTGACAACCTTTAACTTTAACAGAATTGATTGAAAAAGACATTATTCAAATTAGAAATCATGCATGTGACACCTGGAGATAGAACCCTGTGAACATTGTGCTTGTTAATGTCTTAATAAAAGTGATGATTAACATTTCCATGCAGCGTACACCAGCTTATTGTTATCCTATTGCCATTTACTACCCAGGTCTTTCAACTCTACCTTCGGAGCACTCCATTGCCCCTGAGAGCTGGACAGATATCCTCGGTGCTTTCAGTCGAGAACAGAGCAAATAATCACTCAGACAAGATGAAATCAGAGCTGGTCCGATTGAGCTGTAACAATGGAACTGACAAACACAGCGCTGACATACCTGTGACAACCTCGACTTCATTGGACCACATTCGCTCAGAGCTGCTGCTGATCTCACAGCGATACCTGCCATTGTGATCCTGCGTCACATGAGGAACCTGAAACGCACAGCGAGCCATTAACGATCAGTCGACTGTAACAAAACAGTTTTGTTTTTTTTAAGGTTTGACACAGTAAAATTGTTTCCAAATAAAAACAAATCCTCACCGTGAGCTTCCTCTTTGTGGCGTTGAGGATCGGAACTCCATTTCTGTGCCACTGGTATCGAGGGATCGGTCGTCCCATGGCTCCACACTCCAGCTGAAGGGTTTCCCCTACAAGAAGCCGCTGGGTCTGAGGCTGGATCACCAGCTTCAGCCGACCCTCTAAGGAATGATAACTCTGCCCTGGTGCTGGAGGGAGACGGAAACATCATTAGTGTGTTAAAGTTACAGGTTCAACCTGTATCGTGCAGTCACAAAGCAGGAAACTGCTGTTACAGTTGAGACTTTAACAATATCTTACCGTAAGGCATGGTGACACTCAGGACGTCCACCTGAGCCCACTGGCTGAACTCAAAAGTTTCCCCACAGTTGACCCTGCAGATGTAAAAGCCAGCGTCCTTCAGCTGGACCGGACTTATCACCAGGTCTGGAGAGAAGCTGTTCGGCACCTGAGGTGAAAATGTGAATCATATTTACCACCATGTAAACCTCAACTCTTTATCCCTGGTTCTTATTCGCTCTCCTTTGCTCACTCTACCAGCTCCGTGATGAAGTTGTCTTGTATCCTCATGGATCTCTTCAAACACGTGGTGCATTTAGAGCTTCAGTGTCACTGCATGTTCACTAAAATGCAGTTTACAGAGATTTCTTGAAGCTGCACAGCAATCCATGTTTCATTTTCATTTTTTAAAGACAATATAATTTGTTTTCTTATGTTTAGGATCAATAAAGGAAAGATAGAGACATGTTTCTCTATTTTGGGAAATCAGACCTGCTGGAGGATTGGTTGGTTAACATCATGTTTGTTGTACACAAGCGTATTTGACTATGGTATGATATTTATCTAAGCTTCTTACAGTGGTTGAATGAATAAAACAGAGCAAGGGAAATGCAGAAATTGACTACAGGTTTCTTAATGCTGCAGTATTGTAGATACAACAAGAAGTAATGAGTGGGCAGTGCTTTTGCTTTGGATGATGGAGAAGCAACAGTGAAGATGATTCAAACCTGAACAACAGCACTTTGTGACTCATAGGTTTTTTTACTTGGAAATTTAACAGGACGTGCCAGGCAAGTGTATTTAGTGAATAAATATCAAACAAAGAAAGAAGAAATGATGCAAAAATACTGAGTTGTGCACAAACACAAGTTTACACTTTTTACAAACACTTTAGTTCTAGAATGATTCAGACAGTATGTTTTAACAACCTCTCTTCTTTTCCACCCTCCGCTGTGTGTGTGTGTGTGTGTGTGTGTGTGTGTGTGTGTGTGTGTGTGTGTGTGTGTGTGTATGTGTGCGTCTGTGTCTCACCTCATCCTTACTCTTGAACCACTGGTACTGCACCGGAGCTTTGCCCACAGCGTGACAGCTGAGCCGCAGATTGTGTCCCGATATAAGAGCCAGTGACTGGGGCTGGATGAGAATCTGCAAGGCTGAACATTAAAGACACTTTCAAACAAAACCCTGTCCCAGTAATTAAAATGACATCAGCAACTGAAAAACAGTTTGAAATGTAACCACTCCTGAACGCTTCGTGACCTCATTTCTCAACAAAATATGTCTATTTAAAAACTGGTTGCTCACATAGGCTAAATTAAACACTAAGATTCAAGATACAAAACTCTGATCTGAACATAACTCTAAGGAAAGGCAATCAAGCTGAGAGGGATTAATCTGACCTCTAAACTGGCAAAAAAAACGTAAAAATCTGAAAATACTTCAGTGAATTATATTCAGTGATGATCAAGTTTCCACTGTTCCACTTTCCACTCCCTTTCGTCGTGTTTAAATCAAGCTAAATGTCACTCAATTTCCATAAATATTGTACTGTGAATGAGTCATTGATTCTCTTTTAATCTAAAAATACAACACAGATAACAAATATCTACCTAACAACATAATAAAAGGCCCAGCAGGGGTTGTCCTACTCTACCTGACGGTTTCAGGCATTGCACAGCCTCTGAGTTGCCGAGAGTTTGGAGGTAGTCCATCAGCTGACCCGTGGTGCAGCCCCGCTCTCCCATCAGCCTCAGCAGCATGCGGCTGGGGCTGCCGTCCAGCTGCAACACCTTCAGAGAGCACATCTCCATGTCGTCAGAGCTGCAGAACGATGCAGATATGAGAATCAACTCAGGTCGTCAGTAAAGATAAATATACTTAAACACAGAGAGCAAATTTACAGACAGATACTGATACAGACATGTAGCTTAATAATGATAAGTATAAATATACAGTTTTCATACACAGGCTACAGCCACACACCAAACAATCAGTGTTTTTATCAGAAAAATTAAGATTTACTTCTCGTTCAAAAACTCTTTTAAAAATCTGTGATTCGGCAAAAAAATGTTTGATTCTACAAACACCTTAAAACAGATTTCAGAAAACATTAACAACCTACATTTAGTCATCTTCTGCCATTACTCTTATTTAAAATGTGTAAATGAACCTATAACATGTAAGAATAAACAACATCTAGAGCTCTTTATATTATGTAGGACAATTAAACAGCTCCACAGAATACGATGCAAAACTGTATTCGTTTTATATACAGTGTGTGACACAATGCAGGGTACTTGACTTGCACTACAACTGTATACTACATTAGAATATTTCTGCTATATCTCTGACTCCAGAGCTGCAGGATTCAGACAACAATTATTATTATTATTATATGAACTGTTGCTGATATCATTCAAAATTATCACTCTAATTGTTTTCATTAGAACAACTGTGTCTGAGTGTCTCAGTGTCCGCAGGACAGAGTCACTTCCATCCCACCTGACTCTGAGGCGTCGCTCGCTGCAGACGATCTCTCCGAGTCGCCGCCATCCTCTGCCGCTGGATTTGTCCAACACGTCGCACAGCTTCTTCACCAGCGGCTCCTTCAGCAGGTGGATCTTCGTGGATCTGTCCGAGGAGTCCGACATGACCGACGGCAGGAGGAGCTCACCATCAGACCGGAGACTCTTCTGTTTCACTTCACAACTCAACTCACAAAAACTCAACAAGTTTACTTCCTGGAAAGAAGCGACACGGACACGCCCACTGCAACCGCGCCAAAGGTGACACGCGCGTCAAGATGATTCACTGTGGGTAAACTTTAAAGCAGGGGTCACCAAACTTTTTGAAACTGAGAGCTACTTCATGGCTACTGAGTCATACGAAGGGCTACCAGTTCTTCTGAAATAACACATTTGCTCAGTTTGCCTTTAGTTATATATTATTATTAATGATAAAAGATGTGAAGACACTGATGACGTTAATGATTTCTCACAATAATTATCAACAATGACTTAACAAGGTGGGAAACAGATAATATCAGTATTCAACACTTTATTTCTATTAATCTCAGCAATTGTTTCAGTAATTTTCAGACGATCACTTCTACAACATTTCATAAAGAAAATGTCCAATTTTCACTGGCCACTGACCAACCCTTCTAACAAATCATGGTCAATAGTCAACTTCAATTAGGAAATAAAAATTTGACAGTATAAAAAATAAATAATTTTAATTACATTAGAAACGCATATCAAATTGTAGACGCAGCTCATCAGCATGGTGGTGAGTAGACAATGAGGGTTGAAGTGAGACATCTTGTCTCTGCTGCACTCTTTGGTTGTTCCTCAAGTGAGGTGGACACATATTGACGTCATCATAAACCCCTCCCCCCTCCATGACTCCTCTTTCTCATATTGACACCTGACATCAGACTCACCTGTGTTCAGGTGAGAGGAGGTGTGAGGAGGTGTTCAGGAGGTCACTCTACTTTTCCTCCTGTGGACGCATCAACATCAGCTCAATGTAGCAGAAGAGGTTGACACCCGCCCTAAACCGTGAGGTGAGTCATCTCTACATGTTTTTATTTTTTAAAAATTTGTCAGATATTTTTTTTTTACTGTCCTTGCAGGAGTTTAGATGCCTTTCAAATTCATTCCATTCATGAAATCACTGGAGTTTTAGTTTCATTTTGATGTTCGTGTGCACCCAGACGTGTAGATATGATATATAGGTGTGCAGTGTATTCACAGGATGTAATAAAATACTTTAAAGCTTACTATGTGTGGTATAATGTTTATAGTGTATTTCAAGGGGCTTGACTGACAATGAAAAAAATGTAATTTAGCTTTTAAAAGTTCTATATCTGCAGGTTAGATCACGTTTCCCCAATCTAAGAAATCATATATTTAATTAAAATGTCATGCTAATGTTTCAAGGCCTCCACATAGAGATTGGAATGCAGTTCTACTGGGCCTGTGTTCAGCTGATAAATAGATAGATAGAAAATCCAAGCAAACTAAAAGAGGTAGAAGAGATAAAATGATAAAATCTGTATATATGAAACAGATAAAAACAGGTTTTATGATGTTCAGTCAAAGTAAGCAATTGGTTCCAGTGCTGTGCTGCATTGTGACTAGAAGCTGCTTCTCCAGAGATCCGAGGGACACGATCAACTACTCAGGAATGTGAACCAATCAGAAATCTGCAGAGTGCCCACTCTGAGGTAATCAATGCATTCTCACTGAGTCCAAATACCTTTGAAGCAATCGAGCATCTTAAGTAAACCGTGTTCCACCAGCATGTGACGACCACAGCTGGCCTGTATGTGTTGGCTACAAAATGTGCAAATGATCATTGGTTGTGTTTATTGTTCTTTCACGCTGCGTGTCCTTGTTTTAGGTAAAAACAAGACGCAGCCGAGCCACGTGTTCACATCACCTCGTTGACCTCGCGCCCTGTGATGTCACTTTGTGTTTTAGGGCACAGAAGGTGACGGGTTGTGCCAGGATGAGGATGGATCTCGGGTTGGCTCTGCTCTTGCTGCTGTCTGCAGCAGTTGAGTGCAACAGTAAGTTCAGAGGCTTGAATGACAATATTTTTGGCTAAAAGCCACAAGACTGCTACAAATTGTTTGCCAAATATACAAAATACTTTTTTACATTTTGTATTTGTCTCAGTTTTTGAATTTCCTCAGTGTTAAACAAAAATTAAAAAATAAACCCTTCGTAAAATGTTTTTTCTCCAGTTCTCTTTCCTTTTGACATGAAAAAACATGATTAGACCCAAATTCTGAGGAGCCGTGCCAATGGAAAATATTTAAAATGCAACTTTTACAATAGGTAGATAACATGCTGTTTAATTTTTCAATAGTAGGTTTTAAGTTCTGTGTACACAAATTAATTTAAGCTTCGCTGACCTCGTTGGACGAAGAAATCAGACATGTGTCTTAAAACCTGGGTATACAAAAACCAAAACTGTTTTTTAAAATCCTGCTGAAGGTGAGCATGTAAGCAAACCAACCCTTACCATGTTGTCTAAATCATAGCGTCACCATGCTTTTTGTTTTGTATCGTGTCACTTTGGGAACAGGGAGCTGACACTTGTTTCTCTCATGTGTTGCCAGGCATGTCTCCACCGGGGAAACCAGTCCTCCTCGGCTGCAGGTCCCCTGAGAAGGAGACATTCACATGCTGGTGGGAGCCCGGCTCTGACGGAGGGCTGCAGACCACGCATCGCTTCTTCTATGAGAGAGAAAGGTCATTTCAACTGTTGTTCTTTGAATTTTGTATTTATTCAACAGTGGCAACACAGGGAAGGTGAGAGAGAGGAGAACAACAAAGGTTCCTAGCCGGGATCAAAGCAGGATTTTAATGACAGTTTAGTGTGTGCATTAACAACTGATGACCTGGTAATTAAATCTCCCATAGGTTTATCGCCCACGCTGAGTCAGTGGCAGTAAAGCTGCTGTTGCTATAGAAGAGCCAGTGGAAAACTACCAGCTCCCTTGATAACACACTTGTGCTCAGTCAGCTGTGCACGATTTTTTTGTTGCTGTGGAAGTTAACCTGCACACTTCAAACATCTGTGTGACCCCCACCCCCCCACTCCTCGGCCTGAGGGGCAAAAATACCATTACTGACCACGTCAGACAGTTTGAGGATGATGTCAGCTGGTTGTTTCACTACTTTGGTCCCGAAAAAAAACAAATCTCAATTACTGTTGGATGGATTTCTGCAAAATTTAGCAAAACTGTGAGGATAAGTAATGGATGCATGATTTGATCAGTATGGTTTGACAATAAATGCACATGTCCACCCTGAGCTGTATTCATCCATGTCCTGGTCAGTGAAGGACTCGTTTTGTCTCCGTACAGACTGGAAGGAATTCACGAGTGTCCAGACTACCTCTCTGCAGGGAAGAACTCCTGCTTCTTTGACAAGGTCCACACCTCCATCTGGGTGGATTATTATCTGACAGTGGTGGCCTCCAATGCATTAGGGAACGTCACCTCAGACACCTTTAAGATAGATGTCATGGAGATTGGTAAGTAGCAAAGAATTTCAATAAATCTTCCGTCTGCACGTCATTCTCTGAGCTGCTCCTTGGTTTTTTCCTGCGTTTGATGAAAACATAAGACCTTCCTGTGATTCTTACTGAATCAAGACTGACATCACTGCTGATATCACAGTGAGGGCAGTTGAATGGCGCATTCCTCCACCAAGGCCCAGTAGTCCCCTTTCATTAAATCAAGCTGAAGGAAACTGCACACACTCATAGCTCCTTAAATGTTAAATGTAATTCTACGTCTCGTAATTTTAAAGTGATCAAAAAAGAAATCCTGCCCATGGATCTGCACCAAGATGTTTTCTTTCTTGACCGACACCACCTCCTTTCAGCCAAGTTTTGCAGTAATCCATCCAATAGCTTTTGTGTAATCTGGCTTTCAGTCAAACCAACAAACAAATGGACAGAGGTGAAAATATAAGCTGCTTGGCGCAGGTAAGAAATAGAGGGTGAGGGTTGCGAAGTCGATCAGTTGAGCGATTGTCAATAAAATCGAAGGACAAACAAAGAAAGACATGAAGACAGATTTCTGGAGGATAATGAACAATCAGTGCTGAGCTCATCAGTGTCTTATATCAGTGAGACACTTTGAACTATTGATCACCACTTGATCAGTGTATTTGTTAGAGTAGAAGTTAAAACAGCTGAAAACGACCTGCGTTGATGGAGCTAAATGTTGGCACAGTTTTATTTATAGTGCAGTTTTTCTATTGCTTGGTAAGGAATGGAAAAATACTGACGGACAGACTTGAGGCACAAAAGAAAGCATAGACAGAATGAGGCAGAACTGGTTTGTGCCTGGTGGAAACCTTGGGTACAGTCTTGGATCAAGTTTCACGTCTTTTGTTTGGTTATGCGGGCAGTTGAACATGTGATTTCCATGTGCTGTATTTACAGTACATTTGGAGCAAAGTCTTGTAAGAAAGACGTAACTGACGGATCAGAGGAATCTAAACTTACCCTGAGTCAAATATTTAAAACGAATCACAGTTGTTTTTTCTGGCCTCTTAAAACCAATGTCAAGACGGAAATATCTCAAAATCTATTTGCTGGATAGATGTGACTCTAAATGACTTTGGTGACCCTTTGACCTTTCCTGCAACACCACCAACAGCTCATGCTATATTTTCATTCTTTTCCAGATAATTCCATGAAATAATTCTATACAGCTGATGTTTTCTTTGTTGCCACCAAACCTTCCCTCAGTGTTTTGACAAACTCTTCAATCAGAGTAGGTTATGTTATATCAGACAGACTTCTCTGATGGAAAGTAATAATTCTACAAGTTTTCCCATTTGTTATAGGCTGAAAAAAGCTGTAGCGTTATATGTTGGGGTTAATTTGCATGTTAGTGTGCCGATATTAGCATGTAGCTCAAAGCACTGCTGTGCACTGTCTTGCTATGTGCCCTCTTGACAGTGAAGCCCAACGCTCCTGGAAACGTCAGCCTGCAGGTGATGAAGAGGGAGGACAACCCGTATCTCCACATCAGATGGGAGAGTCCCCAAAACACAGACACCAAGTCAGGATGGGTCACCATTAAATATGAACTCAGATTAAAACAAGAGGACGCCAACGTGTGGAGGGTGAGAAACACTGCACGTAGTTTTTGCTTTGAAGACATCTATAATAATAATAATAAAATGGTGTGAGTGGAATCTCTCTGACTTTGTTTTGGAATCGTCAATTTGTCCATCTTTGTCCATCTACAGTCAATACACATTGGTGCAAGGTACACATAAGATGTTCTGTCTTTCTGCAGGAGTACACGTCAGGAACACAAACCCAGTTCAACCTGTACAACATCAATCCCGGGGTGATGTACGTGGTTCAAGTCCGCTGCAGATTAGACCATGGCTCCTGGAGCGAGTGGAGCAACTCTACCTCTTTGAAAACCTTTAACTGTGCGTTTCAGGCGGTTTTTTTTGGGCTTTTTAAAAAGCAGGCAACTGATACTAACAATCAATAAAAAAAACATATATTCCATTCTTTTCTTATTTAGATCCTCAGAGTGAGAAACCCTTTTGGATATTGCTTTCCACCCTCTCTACAGTTCCATTTCTAACAGCAATGTGTGTCTTGGTCATAAAGAGGAAACAGTATGTATCTCCCACACAGAATGATTGACAAGTCTGAATGTGAAATCAGGATGAGGAGGATCATTCTGACTCGTGACTCACTTTCTTTGTTCGTTAGTGTGAAGCAGTGTCTTCTGCCTCCTGTTCCTGGTCCAAAGATACGAGGAATTGACGTTCAACTTCTCAAGGTAACACTGCAGCTGCACTTTATAACCAACATATCCAAAATCTGGACCCTGGAAAGTTGCTTTTGTACAAGAAAGAAATTCATGATATTACAAGATTGAAGTCGCAATTTTACTATTTTACCACTTATATTAGTATGAGGAGATAAGTCTGTTACCTTGTTATATTTCACGAATAATGAATTACATAATCATTTTGCTCATCAGCACCACATTATGGCCCAAATACTGTGCTGTCTGTTAACAATCTGCTGAAAGATCCCTCTCTGATTCTTCCAGAGGGGACGATCTGAAGACGTCAACAATGCCCTGATCATCAACCAGACATTTCCTTCTGTGGAGGCCTGGAAGGACGAGATCGAGGAGTATTTAATCGTGTCTGATGACGTGCGTCTGCCCAACTCGTCCAGTTCTCAAAAAGGGAAGAAAAGCTTGACTGGCTTCCTCTTAAACTTGGAAACCCACTGCAAGGAGTCGCCCCCGGGCCAAAGTGACAGGGAGAAGGCAGAGGAAAGAAGGAATGAAATAAATAACTTTGCAAACACCAACGTGTCTCTCTCAGGAGTGAGTTTATATGAAAGGGAGACACTGCCAGAGACCACAAATCAGGGGTGGTCGAGCTGCGACACTGCCACTGGGAGCGGTGTCCAACATCTATCGAACAGCGGTTACGTGGATTTTCAGAGACATAAGAACATGCAGGAGGTGGATGTGAGTGAGGCGGACTACACCAGAGTGAAGGAGGTGAACGGTGACAATATCCTCATCCTCCATAGAGACAGAGTCCTTGGCTGCATGGATGTTCAGAGACGAGACGAGAACATATCAGAGGACTACAGCAAGGTGGAGGAGGTGGTCAGTGACAATATGCTCCTCCTGCGGAGACAAAGCGCCTCCGCTGACTCCTCCTGTAGGGAGAAGAGTGACCGCTACACAGAGTGCAGCAATAAGAAGCAGAGAAATCCTCATGAAGCTGGAGCCAGTGTAGTGGGAGCGTGCCCGGAACTAATTGGCAGCGGATATGTTTATACTATCCCTACACCACCTTTAATGTAAAGTGTAGTTTAATTTTAACAATTAAAGGGGCCACACTCTGCTCGTATTCAGAATTAGTGTTATTACTTGAAAAGGTTTACAAGCTCGAATGTTCAAAACAAAACATCACTTTCCTCAGACTCATCTTTTCAGCACCTTTCTAAAAACTCGATTCTTGATTTTACCTTCTGTGTAAAGGACTTGGATGGATTGCAATGACAGTTGACATTCAAGGTCACCAGAGGAAGAACCATACTGACTTGGATGATCCCCTTATGTGTCCTCTGTTAACGTTTGTGGTTCAAGTTGAATATATAACATTACATCTTGTCAATGATTAGATGCATTGCTGTGATATTTGCTGCAGATATCCAGGATTTCCTGAGGATGAATTATAATTACAACTTTTACTCCATGAGGTCTGACACTTTGCATTTGTGTAAAAATAGTTTTGTTAACATAGGAAACATGAAACCTTATAACATCGAGCTAATTCAGTTGTAGTTACGCTGAACATTCGTTAGCAGCAAGGAATGGAGAATCAGCAGAAGAGTAGTTGGTGGTTAAAATGTTACTTAATGGCTTTGCTGCTTGTTGCTTCAGCCCCAGGGTATGGAACACACGAGTCATTCTGGTTTATCTGGGATATTCACACCAGAAGACTGCACTGCTTCTCCTATGTCGTCACATTCACAGTACAAATTCATGATAATGAAGTTTTAAACGAGGTGACATATTCTTATGTAAGCAACAGGCACGTTTGGATGAATAACAATAGATGTCTGCATAGCGAATAATAATCAATGTATTTAATAGCAATTATTTATTTTGCACGACACAAAATGCAGCTGATATTGAATTACTTCCTTTAACTGATTTGAAGTTTCATTCCAAAAGGACATATCCTGTTTTCTTTAAAGTCACAAATGATTTGATTTAGTAAACACACATTTAAGTGACGAATTTGAAATTCTAAGTGTTTGACTTTGAGACCAAGATCATTTTTGAATTAAACAGGCAACTTTAAATCACATTGTACAAAAGGATTCATTCATTTAAAGATATTCAAATGTGTAACAATTACATCTTGTGATTTGTTTGTTTCATAGAAACAAAGACAGCAGACATAGCTTGACATCTGTGTGCATCTTCAGCATTGAGTCTGGTCTTGTGTGGCACTTTGCATAGTGCAGTTATTCTTTTGGCCTCAGGTTAAGGACAGACGCTTCAGTAGCATGTAGCATGTCTGTGTCTCTGCTCTTTCTGAACTGAAGTCATAAAAATAATCCCATGAAAATAAATGTATTTTCTTTAATCAAAATAAAGAAATGTCAGATATAACGAAATAAACTTAATTCAGATCAAAATCCAGTTATACTTTGAGAAATAATATAATTAACAACAAACCAATTTCTTGTTAAACTTTCATATTTTTGTCAGTGCATCAAGAAACAATCAACTTTGTCATGACACTAAATCCAACTTGCCTGAACCCAATCCCACAAGATTCACTGAGGTTCTCTGTCAGCACTTACAAGCTTCTTTTTTTTTTTAACCAAATCAGACATTGAATCACTTTTACAATATGATTCAACAAACTCAAATGTTAATATTAGTAATTTTGACTTTCAAAAGTAAGGATCATTTAACAAGTGAATCTTCTATAACTTTAGATCTTGATCAATTAAATCTAAATTCTGACTTAATTTTGCCGCTTAAAATGTGGAAATGTATTGCTTTTTTTTCTTTACGTGATTGTCACTGAGCAATTTCAATTACTGTAAACAAAAAAAAGAATTTTCTAGTTCCTTTTACGTTACTCTATAACTCAACTACCAGCAGGCATATTGTCTAGTTTAACGGTTTTTCTTATTGAAAGAACATAATCCCTGGCAGCCCATATATTGTGCATTGTACCTACTGTTTACCATCAAAAAACACACCCTATGTAGTATAGTCTCCTTTAAAAAGTATTTCTTCCTCACGTCATTTTTTAAGGTAAATTAATAACATAGTTCAATTCCTAACTTTAAACTCAACCTCGTTGTGCAATGGTGGCCTGCAGGTGCAACACTGGGCTCAAATAAGGATCAATAAGATAAGAGCTGCAACACAATGGCTAAAACAAAATGATCATTGATTATTTCTTGGTTCATATTTTATACACAAAATTCATATTGTGGGATCTATTCAAGTGACAGCTTTGGTCCTAGTATGTTAGTGGTTAATCTCCAGTTTAGAAACCCTCAGATATACACAGATTTGCCCATTTATCTTTAACTCAAACACAAAAATATTACTTTAGCAGTTTAAAAAAAAAAAAAGATTCATTATTAATTTCCTGAATACCCCCTCAGGTTGAGCTCTGCTGCAGCAGAAGAACCTTGTGCTGATGTTTTTCTGCATGTGAAATTAAGTCCATCCTCGTTTCTTCTTTGCTGGTTATCAGCACATGTGGGTTCATTTTCTTTTTCAGGCACAGAGGGCTTCACCACTGTCAACTGTTCACATCTTCATCAGTGTTTTCAGTACCTTCACTGTCCAAACACAAGGAGCTGAGCTGCTCCTCAAAGTTCAAAAATGAATGGTTGTACTCCTTATGCAACATTTTCTTCCAAATTGATACTGGTGGGAAAAAAATACAAAAGGAGTATTATTTCATTTTTATTCAACCATAAATGGTGAACTGATTCTTCTCTTATTGAACTTGGTCAAATCACAACATGTCATGTTTCCCTTGGTTTTATCTCTTAGGATCACCTTGTGTAAACAGGTATCATCAGTTGGGACAGTAACTTACTGTATTCTGGTTCCTCTGGATGTGTGCTCTCTGGACTGGGCTCAGCCTCCTCAGCCATGCTGCTGATCTGCAGCTCTTCCTCACTGTTCGCTGCCTGCTCTGCCTCGGCCTGGTCACTCTGCTCCAGACTGGAAACCATCACCTCATAAGCTGTCCTGGCCTCAGACGACAACTCGATCATCTTATGGTAGTGGTCCTGTAAGTAAGACAAAGTTGTCATCTCTAAAACGTTTTCTTTATCGTTACATCTATCTTGTTAGTGATTAGTGTGAACTAAACCTGACCTGTGCACCATCATAGTTGAAGATGCCCACCAGGCTGACAGGCACCGCCTTGTTGACGCAGCGACCCAAAGCTTTCCTGGAGAGCGCAAACACAAACGGTACCCCCTGCTCACGACACGTGTCGATGATGGTGTGCAGCGCCTCGTCCAGGCCGCCTGTGAGAGATGGCATTTCTCTATGACGGCGTCAGAATTCCAAGCATTTTGTGTGTTAAGCTGTAACGTGTCTGAACTCAGTTGCTCCCGGGTTTAAACTTGTGAGAGATTAGAAGTCAATTTGAAAACTAGTCCCGCTTCTTGAGAAATGTAAAGCACTAACAATATTTGCTTTCATGAAACTCCCATGTAACTACACAATACCTTTGGATTGGATTCGTTCACAGTTTGGCGAGATGATGACGCATTTGACCTTCCTGAGTTTGAGGTGCTTCAAGACCTCTCTGAGCCCCATCACGATGCGTCTCTTCATGCGGGCCTTCATGGGGTCCTTCTGGTACAGGCGGTCCTGGAAACGCACCAGCTCCTTCAGCAGGGTCGTCACACACTCATCCACATCTTTGCTCAGCATCTGGCTGCAGTAGCTGACAGACAAGATACAGATTTCAATTCTGTGAGATTAAATGTTTACGTATTTCTTCCGCACACAATGAACACACAGGAAAGATTTAAACTTGAATCAGAGTAAGGATGCTTTTACAGTCTTACTCTCTGAACTTCCTGCTGTGGATTTTGGGTCGACTGACTGCGCAGGGCACGGGTGAGGTGGTTTGTTGCTCTACGGTTTCCTCCTTTTCGTTTTCGTTCTCCTCATCACATTCACCTTCATTCACCATCAAGTTTGTGCCAATAAACTCCGACTGATCCTCAAGATCCTCTGTCGGATTCCCAACCTCATCTGATATTTGAGAAGCACAAAATACAATCAAAATCAAACTTGCACTGTGATCACCATAGGAATCAATTATATTGTGTTTTCTCACGCGCTTGCTCTGACCTGTGATATTTATGTCGCACTGCTCTTCATCTGCATCATTAACAGGTTTGAGCTCATCTTCAGAAATTAGACCTCTCTCCTCCAGCAAACGCCTGTGCTTCCTTTCCTCTCTTTCCTTCAAAATGACCTGAGGATCAGACAGAAATATGATAACAAGTTGATCTGCTGAAATAAATGATTCATAAAATTTAACCCGTCTGTATTTGTTTTAAAGACAGTGGACTTACTTTTTTAAGGGGAGTGGGTTTCTTGGCTTTGGGCACCTCTCTTTGCTTTCCTTTCTTCACCATTGGGCAGGTGGAGTCCAGGGGATTGTGTGCAACTTGACCCTGCTGCCAAGGCGGCTTCTTCTGGACTAATGGCTGCTTCTGGACAACAGGTAGTCCCCCACCAACTTCAAAGAAATCATTTTAAAAGACACTTATCCTGGGACACATTTTAAACATTGTACTGACAGATCTGGATCTGTAAGCACAGCGCTAAGTATTTCTTTTTGTTATCTGCAAGAATATACTTTCACATCAAAAACAAGACAAATGACGATTCATCGCTGCCGACCTTAACCCACCTGAGAGAATGACTGGTTTGGCATCTTGCCTGGTTTTTTGAGATTGCTGCTTCTTTTCCAAGGCGGCCAACATGTTTCCGATGTCCAGCTGAACAGGAGCTTTGCTCTTCTTTCCAGAAACCTTTTCAGTTTTTTAGGAATCAAAAGACCAATACCAGGGGTAAAAAACAGGCTTTCACCTGGATGATATTAAAGGACAAATTAATTGAATGAAAGCTGAAAAAACAAACCTGTCCTTTTTTAGTCGTCTCTGTGGACTGAGTTTTTGCTGCAGTCGACTTTTCCTTGTTCTGGTCAGCAGTCAGGTGCTGACCTCCAATTCTTTGGTTTTCCTTAACAAAGGGAACAGAGATTTTGCTAATTAAATTTCACCTAATATATTTTAATGACACTCCATTGACCCCACATGTAGAAATGTGTATGCTCCACCCCTGCAGGAAATTACAACACAGCATTATGACTAATATGTGAAAACATCTCAAAAAGATAAATATACCTCGTTGCATAGCTTAGCTGCATTGCTGCTGCTTAACAATCTGTCAGTCCGAGTCAAAGCAGGAGTCAAGCCTGGAAACTCCTCTTCATCCTTTCAAGACAAAAACAAATCATCTTCAATCCAATATTTCAAAGAAATCTTCACTTCTTTTTAAATTTGATAAAAATACAGAAACATTTTTATTCACCTCAAACTTCGGAGGCTCCTGATAAATTGCAGGTTCTTCAAACTCCACTTCTGCATCTTCATCAGCACCTTTAGCTTTCTTCTTCTTTTTCTTGCGCTTTTTCTTCCCTGCGGTGCCTTCCTCCTGCGCTGCAGCGATTTCCTCTGACTGACAGGATGCATAAAAGAGGAAGGAAACATTTTCAGAAATCAGTTGTACAGAGAAGGAACACAGAGTAGAGAGCTTCTGCATGTCTGAACTCCTTACCCTAACTGTGACAGTGAGCCCGGACACCTCACAGAGGAAACGTTTGTATTTGCAATTTTATTCTTTCAATCACTACCCGAAGTTCATGACCATAGGTGAGGGCTGGAATACTGTCTTTATATTTTAAAACCATATTATTATTATAATTAGTGATTATGTATTAACCTGCATGCCGCTGACTGTCTTTTCTTCTTTAGGGACGAGTTTCTTCGGAGGTTGAGAGGCGACATTAGCCCACGATGTCACCACTGGCTGATCTGTTCACATAAAAACAATGATACATCCTGAAATATTATTGACTTTGCTTTATAGACATTGGAAGAGTGACAACAAGACGTTTCGCCCTACCTGCTGGGATGGCAGGGGGATCTGGTTTTACACTGGTGCCTCTTTGTTGGGGATCCGGCCGTGTTGGGGATCGTCTCCTCCCGGACTATTCAAAAGTAGCAAAGTCCTAAGTCATGAGTATAACCACAACTATAATACTGCACAGTAACATATAGGACTGTTGGGCTCACCTTCCAGGTAGATGCAGGGGGGGGTGTTTGAGGGCTCATGGAGGGAGGAATAGGACCCCAGCACTCTTTCTGAAGAAGAGGGGGGGCTGCTTTGCTCAGTGGAACACCAGCCAGCTCTGGGAAATCTGCCATCTTTACTTCAAATGGGACCAAGTTGGTCTGTGCTGGTTTTGACGTCCCTGCAGAGTTCATGGCAGATCTGGCTCCTCTAAAACCTGCGGATCAATTACATAAAACTCTTGTAAAACTCTGCAAAAAATATATTTTCTATCAACTTGAGTAAAACAAACTAAATGATGAGGTCACCGAAAAGTTTAGAAAACAATTTGTGTATGTGATTTCTTGAGAATAATTTTTAAGGGAAAAAATGGCCTGTGTGATAAATACCTCTTCTCTGTGCATCCGTTGTGCTCTGGTCCATGACTCTGCTTTGGGCTGAGAAGCCATTGTTGCTTCTTGATGCCTGTAGAGACAAATACAAATCATTGAAATTAATTTCATGAAAGATGTTAGGTTCACTTAGTTTTCTGGGTTCAAAATGAAACCAACCCTTGCTTGTGGATCCCGTGTAGACCTGTCTCTCCATAGGAAACCATCACTGGTGTCTCCAGCACGACGATTGTTGTTGCAGCCGTGATTCCTTGGTACGTCTTCTTTTCTTGCTGCCTTTGGGCTCAGACCTGACTGGTTCCTGAAGAGATCCAACATTTACACAAAGTACAAGTAGCTGAATCTTTTACAAAAGTGTCCCAGACATTAAGTCGGCCCAATTATTGCCATTAGTTCTTACCCCTTTGGATTATGGCCAGACACATATGGATTTGGTAATATCAGAGAGGTCGATGAAGCTGTGTGAGACTCAGCAGGCTCCTTTATCAGTCTCCTCTGGTGTTTAGGGTCAAAAGGCTGGAGAGACAAAACCACAACATAATTCTTTAGCTCGACAGTCTGTCACCCTTAAAAATAAGACCATATTTATTTATTCATTGCTTGGTAAGGTTGGAATAATTATACTGGAAAAAAAAACTAATGGCAGAGTGGAAACACATTTGTTTACTGTCACAGGTTTTAACATTAATTGCAGTTTCCAATCTTTTGCAACATAACTGTAGTAGTTATTTAAAACCTTTCTTCCATGTGAGGATTAGAGAGATCTGAAAACTGTGTTGCATTTATCAAGTTAAAGGTCCTGTTCCAGACTTACCTATGAAATTATCTTATTTACCATCATCATAACAATAATAATAATAATAATAATAATAATATCAATAACTTTATCATTCATCTGTTCCTCGAATGCAAACATTTGTATTTAGAGCTAGTTTAACATGTAAAGTGATGCGAAGTCAGAGCAAAAGTGGGAAATTGCTCAACAGTGTTAAATGCGACCTTTGACAACCACGTTAATGAGCTCAACAGTGCGTAACCTCGGATACTTCATTCACACTATCCGATCACTTTATCCAGGTTTTGTGACACGTGCAAAGCTCAGGCTCTGATTAGACAACTTAGCTGACTATTAGCGCGTTGATTTAACATCCAGCTAAAGCTACGTCTTCGTGATTTTAAGAGTGATCCGTCAAAACTGGTGTTTTATAAAGTGTCTTCACTCGCAGCTCGACCGTGCGTTCGAAGCGGCTGTGGCCTCACAAGCATCGTCTACACAAGTTTACAGCAGCTGAACTTTGCTAAATTAAAAAAAAGAAGAAAGTTAGCTTTGGGTGAGCTACTTGCATTGGTGCACGTTAGCATCACTGGCTAGCTTGCTAAAAAAAACAACAACCAAACACGTGACGTTTACATTTCGTACCTTTTCCATTTTTTTCAGATTTCTCTCTAAACGCAGTCACGTTTCCACATGTTCACCGGATCTTCCACGTGTTGTCAAACTCCCAGAAGCGACGGGGCCGCGTTTATCTGCGCCGACATTGTGTTAGCGCAGCGGGCTAACAGCTAACAACCTGTTAGCACGGAGGCAGCTCCTGGAGCCTGAAGGCAACAGCTGATGTTTACGAAATGTGAGACGCGCAGAGCCCACAGCGACCCCTACTGACCTCACTGCGTTTTACACCTCAATCCCCACAGAGGCCTCAGACTGACAGTGTTAGTGTTTTTATTTTTAATGGGTGATTATAATGCGGATTTTATATTTTACTGTTTGATTCTGATCTGCATTTTATATATTTTATTATTTAATCATATTTCTGTTTGTGACCCATGTGTATATAATATATATAACACAATTATTATTATTAGTAGTAGTATTGTTATTATTATTATAAAGTTTACTTGAATCAAATTAGGATTACCATAATTTAAATAAGAACCAGGTAGAATAATAAACAACCAATTTATCAATTTACTTTTTGTAAAAAAAAAAAACTGCCTAATGTAGTGGTCCTGTCTCGTAGAAGGGTTTCTTTATTTAGTATATATTTTAAAAAAAAATTATTATAAGTATCAGTTGTGCATACAATATTTCCAAATATATCAAGCCACACATTTAAAAAAAATGATGTCACATAAAGTAAAATGTTCAAAGTATCAAAAGAAAATGAATCCATTCATTCGTTTAACTAAAGTTTAATGTTGTAGCTGTTGAGGTGGAATTCACTAATAAAAAAGGCACATTATTCTTTAGATCATATTCTTTCATTCAAAAACTTTAGCACTCAACATGTTGTGAAGAACAATATATATATACATGTAGAAAATGTTTTTTATAAAATGGAAATACTAAAATAAAGTACATCAACATTTTTACTTGAGTAAATGCACTAAATTACTTTCTGCCACTTTAGTTAAGTCACAGTACCAAGAATCTTTTTATACAATCATCTGGTATTATATAAAATGATGATGATTTATTTTACAAACTATTTGTAACCCCACCCTGGCTCAAGCAGTGCATATTATTCACATAATATTCGCATGAGCACGCACAGTAAAAAGCATGACGTCCATTCATTTCTCAGTTACACAGCGACCTCCCTCGCTCTGGTCCCCCTTTGGTTTTGGCTCGTGCATCATCTTTTTGCATTATTGAGTTTCATGAACTGATTCTTAGGCAGCAGCGCAGCAGGTGTACCGAACATCTCCTCATGAAGTAATAACTTAGTGCTTGATCTCCCAGCAGATGTAAACATCATTACATTCGTTTAGGCAGCAAAATATCAGGATGTCTCTGCCGTCACTTCTTTTTAAAGTCTGTTCAAGTCTTTGTCCTTCTCACTCGTCCTTCTGCCTCGCAGCTGTGCTCAGGAGAGCGAGCGGGACGATCAAAGAGGCCGATGTGATGAGAAAACAGGTTTGAGCTCCAGATATCCAGTAAACTGTGAAGCAAACACGAGTTTAAACAGTTTAAATGGTGCTGTTTCATTCAACTGATTGATATCACAAGAAGACTTAATTAGAACTTAATAATAAAATATTGTTTTATAAACATATCTGTCAAGTTTTCTTACCAGACGACGACACGACTGGTCCCAGAGCTCTGGCCAAGGCCCCCAAACTACGCAGGATCCCCATCACTGTGCCTTTCTGACTGGCTGAGCCTGGAGTTACATCCACAGCAGTGATTAACACATTTATATCATAACCATAATGGTTTGTGAGTTGAAATAATTTAGAAATAACAAGAGGCTCACCGTGGTCAGACACAAGAGTGGACAAGCAGGGAACTACTATCGCAGCCGCTGCAACAGGAGAAATTTAAAACGTGACATTTTCCATTTCACAAAAATGAATAAATCCTTCAGATGTAGATTCATTTCAAGCTTTAGTAACATTCACACCTTTCATTGTGGATAATAACCTGCTGCACAACTGTGATTCACATGTGTGGTATTGAGGCGGCACTGCTAATCATTTCCATTCAAACTGAGTGAATGTGAACACAACTCACCAAACGAGTATAACGCCAAGCCGACATACAGCATTGTCATATTCCATGATAACCCGATTAGGATAAAAGCTGGAATTAGTGTGATGATCGCCTAAAAACAAGAAATACAGTTCAGAGACATTTGTGCTGCAGCCTCATGACTCATCAACACATGTATGTTTTACATGTCCTGAAGGCTCCTACCACACGGACTGCTTTGATATGGTGCCCAGGTTTAATTCTGCGAGCGTATCCCCCCTGTATCAAAGCCATGATGACACCAATGAAGAAGAACATCTTTCCCTGCTGCATACTGTGGAGAGAGACAACACAAGGTTACTGCACAGGTGCATTCGCTTCCCCTGAGAGAGAACACAACTTTATGGTGGAGTTTGCACCTTGTGAACTGGAAGCGTTGGTGAGTCAGAAAACTCAGCGTGAACTCCAGACCAGAGAACAGGAAGAGGTAGCAAAAGTAAACAAGGCCCAACACTCGAAGCCTCTGCATTCCTGCAGAGAGACAATCCAACCTTCTGTCAGCGTGCCAAGGTTTATTCATGCTTCAAAAACTGTTCCAATGAGAGCACGCCTCCTGCCTCAGACAGGAATCCAGTGTGTGCAGTACTCACTCTCTTTTGAAGGGGGATCTTTTGTCTGGGTAACAGCTGAAAAACGGAACAAAGATAATGGGTTCAGGAGGTTCCTGGAGCTCTCGAACCCTGAAGACGAAGCCTGTAGGGTGAAACAAAAACAATAGCTTTTGGCTTAACAAAAAATTAGAAGCTGCACGAGAAACAAATGTGGCAACAAGAGAGGCTAGAGAATACTAGAGTACAAAATTAACTAGAATTGTACTGTTAACACCCCCCGACTCTTAACCTTTGACTTTTGTTCACCAAAATATACTATACTATATGTTTGTAGCAAATCAGAAAGAATTCCCTGGAGGATTACCTGAGATATTTTTGCTTTTGTGATATCACAGCAACTCTGACCTTTGACCAACAAAATATAATCAGTGCATCTTTATGTCAGAGTTTGTACCAAATGTATAAAAATATCCTCAAGGCTTTCTTGAGATATTGTGAAGGACAACCACTGGCTGTCACTGGCATACAAATATATAGAATATCAAAATGTGGAACAGGAATTGGTTCAGTAGTTTAAAATGTTGATTTCACTTCCTAAAAGACTTCTTCAGAATATTTTATTTGGATCCCTTTAATGCCTCCGGAAGTTTAGTCTCGAATTAAAAAAAATAAAAGATGCTCACTCAAGATTCTCTTCCCTATTGTTATTCTTCCATTAGCATCTACTCTAGATTCTAGTTGTCTAGAATCTAGAACCTTCGAAAAAGAGACAACGGCTCCTTTAATAAACCCGTCTGTGATTTTTTTAGTCAGTGTGAATCTTTCTGCAGCCGACCTTGACATCCTTTGTGAGTGTCTCGGGCAGCATGAGCCAGATAAAGAGCAAATCAGCAACACTGAAGGCCAAGGCGAGCAGAGCTGGAGCCTGGTAGAAGACACCTCCTGTTGTTCTGGACCTCAGGGCGAAGTAGGCGCCCATCAGAGGCCCCACGGTGAAGCCCAAGGAGAAGGCGACGCCAATCATGGCCTGTTCCCGACAAAATGAAAATAAATGTTTTTCTCACATAAACGTGTTACCTGCAACATGAGGTAACACCAAGAAATGTGAGGGTCCGAGAAACAAATTTAAACAAATGTAGATTATTTCAATATGTTCTCTGTCAACAAAACATTTTCTGTAAAGGCCACAAATATGTATGCATACCATTCCTCTATTTCGTGCTTTGGGACAAGGCAAGTCGGCTACGATGGCGGTGCAGAGGCTGACGTTGCCCTTGCAGATTCCCCCAATTACCCGGAACAAAAGGAACATGCTGAAGCTCCGCGAAACTGCCCACACAGCATAGGAGGACATCAGCCCCAACTGGGAAACACAAGGAACACAAGGAACACAAAGCACCCTGTCAGACCCATTTTTCCAGTGACTGACTGATACTTTTACACTGAAGAATACTGAGATTTATATTCTTAAGTCATTACATTTAATGTAAAACACGCAGAGTGTATTAAAAATAGGAGTGGTGTTATACTCACTGTAGTAAGAATGAGCAGGGGTCGTCTGCCATAGCGGTCTGACAGAGCGCCTGTTATAGGCGATGACAGGAACTGCAGCAGCGAGAACAGTGATCCGATCAGACCTGCAGAGCAACATAATCAGCACGCAAATAAAAAACAATATCCAAAAGTTTATTTTTACTTGATCATAATTCTACGAAAGGCCGAGATGAGTTAAATATACCTCCGAACAGGACACTGTTATATTTCTTCTCCATAGGAATCCCAACAACCTCCCTGAACCAGTCCACAACGCTCTGCAGAGACTGATACACAACATCCTGCACGAAAAAAAGAAAACACACAAACATGACAACACACAGGGACAAATGAATAAAGCAGGAAACAGGTCGATTCAGTGTGACTCAGCACAATCAGCCCCATGCTGCATATCTAATCAGTCATGAAAATTAGGAGATCACATGATACACCGAATGATCCTCATTTGAATTTACTGTGAGCAGAAGAAACACACGGTGCACAGAGGACATGTGTGTGACTAACTCAGACCTTCAGATAAAAACATTACACTAGTATAAACTTGGAATTTCAGTATGTTATTATTATGTCTGCTCTGACAATAATGAGTAAATGCACTAATGTGTATTTTAAATCACTACACTTCTCTTATAGAGAGAACAGAGAACAGGTTATTTCTTAAAAGAAAATGAAGACTACTGACCCCTGTTTGTGCATAATGATCCAAAATGGACGGCAGAAGAGGTAGAATCAGTGTGAATCCCAGCAGGTCGAGCAGCAGGATGAAAAACACCACTTTGATGATCTTTGAGGAGAACGAGCCGCCATCCCCTCCAGGTGTGTTTACGTCTGACATTCCTCCAAACTAATGCTGTCTTCTCTCAGACTGTTCCTGTTCAGAGGACATGAACATAAATGTGTTGCAGCTCCAGTAATCCTGACTCCTTATCTCGAGCAACAGGAACAAGTGAAGCCTTGAGAGAACAACAGCCTCACTTTACAGGTGTTTCACTTCCTTATGATTTTTTTGAAAGTTTCCTGGAACACAAGGTATGATTCAGAACAGATTCTAGGACAAGAACACAAACATTTTCCCATTTTCTCAAACTGACATGAAAGATTCACTAAATATGAAATCATTGGTACTCCTTTATTATCAACTTTCTTCTCTGAGTTTGTTGAATTGTTTGCTGCAGGTTGTGATTATAATTAACAGCTCAGCTCAACAATGTCTCCAATTTCCCTACAAATAACTGTGAAAACACAAGATAAGTCAGAGGGGCTGTGAAATGAAAATGTAAAACCAAGTTCTGCAAACTACATTAATTTAGTTTTAGGCCATTACTGCTCTTTCTCTTCTATTATATTATCTGACATCTGAAGCAGCTCCAAACAGACAGTGGGTTACAGTGACTGGTCATCAGCTAAAAGACTGAGAGATGATGGTTTAATGTTTAGCACTGTGATGCATCTTAGAGGTTTATCACCATAACTCTTATTCTATCTATCTGTCACATAAATATAGTAGAATATAAAACACAATAATTAGCTTCTGAATGAAGTAAAGTAGAAGAATAGAATAGTATTTGATGGACAAACTTAAGTGAAGTACTTGAGGAAAGGTTATTTCAATTACATGACTGTGAATGTTGTGGTGGAAAATACTTAAGTACATGTCTAAGGTATTTTACTTTAGTCAACACGACATAATCACATTCCAAAATATTGCAAAAGGAAAAAATAATGTTTTTACTTCATTACATTTATCTGACAGCTAGATCTACTTTTTTTTAATTCAAATTCCACTTAATTTCTACATGATAGAAGTTTTATTAAACTATACAACAATATATAAAGTTGGAGACAAAAGTAAAGAAAAAGTGCCAAACAAGTCTTACAGTTTGCTCGTGACATTTTTTTGTACCTCAACTCTTGAATGCAATATTTCTTTACGATGGCATTTCTGCTTGTTACAGTCAAAGTACTGGTTTAAAAGTACCATCAACCTGCCAGATGCAAAGAAATACATGTGTACAACAGTGGATGGATTCCAGTCATGTTGCTTTATTATCATTTACTGCATCTTCTCACAGTGAGTCATCAGGGAGGAGATGAGGAAACTGTTCCTGGAAATAAACTCAAGAGGAAACTTCGTCTGCAGAAACTTTTTGATAGACTCACGTGTAAAAACATGATCTACCTGAAGTTGGTTGTTGAGAACTGATGCTTTAAAAGTCTCAAGAGTTTCATATCGACCCAGAGACTGAGACTCTTCATCATCTCCTCCTCTTCTCTCCTCCGCACATTTTCAACCAGACCATCAGAAACACGGGAAACTCGTTTAACTCACAGGTTTTTCCTCCGACTCGTTCAGATCCGCGTCTTCGTCCCTCATCAGATCATTATTATCGGTCCACACCAGGAAGCGGTGTCCTCTTACACGCAGAAGACAAGAAGTGTCGTAACTTACGCAACTAACGCACGTAGCTGCGTTCAAGTGAGCTCGTATTTTACACACTCCACGCTCCTCCGGGGGTCTTCATTATCGACATATGCATCAAAAACTAGATGAGCACATTCATCCACCAGAAGCCACAATTAAAAATTCACTAGGTCCGGATTTTTATTTGGATCAAATCGCACACACTCATGAATACCAGTCCTATAAATATTCCGTATTTGTTTGTTTTCATCAAGATCGATGAATGATTCTCTAATGAAATCAATGTTTGTAAAAAATGCCATATTTCACAATGCTAAACAAAGTGAAAGAAAAAAATTCCCCAGATCTGCCAATTAATCCTGGATCAGGACCAAGATATAATGAAATCTTCTCTGGCCCATGTCCCGAGGTAATCCTGCTCACAGACAAACACAGATGAAGCACAGCGAGGAGGTGGGACACATTACGGATCCACCTCAGATCTGAAAAATGTTTTGCTGTTTATCCTCTGCTCATGAAGAAATGTTTAAAACCACCTTTACTCAGGAGCAGTTGTGGTGATGGTTATCGATATCGACTGATGTCTACCAAGATGTTAATGGTCATGATGGATTGTTGATTGTCTCATGTCCGTCCTGTGATGTACTGGTGACCTGTCCACTGTGTACCTCACCTCTCGTCCAATCAGCTGGGATGGCTCCAACCCCTTTGCAACCATAAACAGGACAATTGAATGAACTGGTATTGATAATGGATGGATTTGTGTGTTGTGATTCAAGAATTTTTTTAATCCATCACAGACAAGGATGACATAAAGTTTATTTGTAACAACAGTTCACAGTATAAAGATTTTGGAGGTTTTACAGTTGTAACATATGATTTAATATCTCCTATCATTTAACTGAGGATCTGTGCATGGTGGTTATTTATGTGTATCCTATAATGAGAAGGATTTAACTGTATCACATTATTCGTCACCACTTTATTTCTGAAGATGTATTTATTGAATAGGACAAAACAACAAATCAATCCTACTTATAACAGTTGTAGAATAAAACCATGTCATTAAAAAAGTTTAAAAATCTACAAAACATGAAAAATGAACTGTTAACAAGTTGTTTACAAATACATAGTAAAGTAAATAAGGTAGGAGACAGTTAACAGTAACAAAGTTTAGTCTCCCCAATCAAAAATCTACAGTGGACACAGAGTCTTGGTTATATGCCATGTCTCATAATGTGACGCTTCAAATCAGAGCCGTTCACGAGGTTTCGTCCACAAAGTTCACAAGTGTAAAGTTTATTTTGTGCGACTGAGGAACACAGGACTTCAGAAGCTCCATCTGCAGCTGTGAACTCACCTGAAAAACAAGAGAGATGAGTTTAGCCTGGTGTCATGTCACATTTCAAGTCAACAACTGCTACAACACAGTTTATTAAATAATGAGTAATGAATTAATGAAACAATTAATCAAGGGGTCAGAAAACTGTACGATTTTCAGGGGGTTAAGAGTCTTTGAGGTGTAACAGATGAAGTTTAATAGGACAGGGTGAGAAGAGTAGAGGTTAAAACTAAAATTGTAATTGCAAATGTTTGGCATTTTTACTGGAAAGTTTAAATAACTAAATTATTACCAACTACAAAGGGGCTTTCACTTGAACAATGTTCACTCACATATTGTCCTGGTTTTCTCAAACATTGTTCATACTATCTGGTGACTGGTATCAAGTCTAAATAATCAAAGCCATTAGTAAACATCAAAACTGAGGCAAAATTATGAATGCAATCTGTGTGTAACAGTAAGGTGGCTATGTTCTCTCCCCAGTTCTTGTTGTTTATTGGTCAGCAGGATAAAGCAAAAACTACAGGACAGATATCCACGCAACTTGTTGGAAGCATGTGACACTTTCTTTTACATTGTTTGACATTTTCCACTAAATTCCCAGGGAATCGTTTTTGGATCTGTCAGGTTTAGGGGACTGATTTCTGAAGTGTCTGAAGACACCTTTGCATAGAAAGCAATGAGTTTGTGTTGGACTTCAATAGATATATTGTGGTTAATTTAAATTCTTACTTTTGTCCACACGTGGAATGTTGGACTCCTCAATGTTGTCTCCCTCCTCATGATCCCGATCTTTGCATCCGCTCTCGCCGTCTTCAGTCATCACTTCATCTTCTTTGTCCTGCTGCTCCCCAAGCTCATCCTCGTCTTCCTCCTTGCAGCAGACTTGCGGGTACGATGCCTCCTTCAGATATTCATTCTCAAGCACAGGCATTTCTCCATATAGGTCCGATAGCTCCTCACCATATTCCCTATGGCTCACTCGTTCCTCTTTGCAGTGTGTTGATGAGAATCCTGAGCTCTCCTCATGGTTTGTGTTCAGTTGGACACATGTGGGAAGAGGCGTTAGTGAAGGACTTTCACATTTTAAATCCTCCTGGCTCCTGATGTTATTCCCCTGCACGGGACTTTTCTTTGCCTCTGAATCATATTTAATTGTCAGTTTTTGGGCCAAAGAGATTTTACGATCTTCGTCCAGCAGCTCACTTAGAACATTATCTAGAACCTTGGTCTCCATGTTCAGCTCTTTCTTGACTGTTCTCTCCTGCTCGGCCTTGTTGTGCATCTTGCGGACGCTGCTATCCTCATCCAACACAAGGATGTGACGCAGTATTTTTTCTTCTGCTCTCAACTCAGTGTTTGACGTTCTGCGCTGCAGCGTCTTAAAACTTATCTTGGACTCTTTTTTACCAATCCTCTCATCATACGTTGCTGAGCTCCTCTCGGCTGCCTTCTCTCTTTGGCGTGTGGACATTGCACTGTTTTCCTCACTGCCTCTCACTTTGAGTTGGGCTTGGTTCACGTTCCTCTCTTTCTCTGAACCGCCGCATTCCTCAGACTGGTCATCTGCGGTGTTTCCTTTGCCGACATTTATTTCTACCGTCTCTTCGATCATCTGTCCCTTTGCAGTCTCCTGCTCATGCTTCAGACATGCTTCCTTCAACTGTAGCGTTTCAGCATGTGGGTGTTTCATTCCAGTGTGAGTGCTGAGGCCGTGCCAGGTGCGAAACCCTGCAGGGCAATATCTGCACTTGAGCCTTTTTGAAGTATCTGCGGCTTCATGAGATGAACCAGTAGCAATGTTATTTTCTGCCGGATCTGCAACTCCTGTTTCATGTGGAACTTCATTACAGCCTGTGACAAACTCCATGTTAACATCCCCCCTCTTGCTGTTGTGCTGCTCAGAGTTTGATAACAGTTCCTCCTCTTCTTCTTCCTCTTCCTCTTGTATTCTACCACCCTGTGCCTCTAGCTGATCAAGGCTGACCTGACCCACAAGCTCATGGTTCCTCTCAACCTGTATAAAAGAAAAGCAAACAACTTAAATCAAACTTACAAAAGAACTAATTTACCCATTTCTACCACATCCCTCTTGAAAAACAAAAAGTGCAACTGAAGTAGCATTATGTGAGCGTTACAATAAGACTGACCGGAACATATTTAAGACCTAGTACGTATTATGTTAACATATGAAGACTTTGTAAGGCCTGGAATTATTTTTAGACTTTTAGATTGTTTTCATTTATGATTGAATTTAAGTAGTGTCGATTCTGCTGCACCTGTTAGTGTTGAAAATCACTATTGCCAGATTTTAACAGGTCACATTTATTTGGCTTTACGTAACAGATTTGCCCCGTGTCCAGTGGAATGGCTCCTGAAACAAAGAAGCTGCCTACGTTTTCCTCTCATTTCTAAAATTCCTGTACATTCAAAGTGGATAATGTATCATTTCAGACACAAAGGAATTCCTGCAGGTTTAGAGACAAATCCTCACCTGATGCTTATCGCTCAGGTGTGCCTCTAAGTCGCTCAGCAGAGTGCAGTCGAAGTAGCACAGCCGACACTTGTAGGGTTTGGCGTCATCGTGCTTCATCATGTGCGAACTCAGGTTTGCAGCACTACCGCTGGAGAAAGTGCATTTGTGACAGCGGAAGATGATGCCCTGGAGGTAACGGGACAGCCTCGGGCGACGCACCTCTATCGGCACAACGCGCTCCTCTGAAAACAAGAGAAACGAAAACATTCACTCAAACGTGTCAAATAAGGATTTCAGTGGACTGGGAATGATGGATCCTGTCAAGTGTCTATCGTACCACGATGTAGGACGATGTGATCAATCATGTTATTCTTGTTCTTGGTCTGGTAGAGGCAGAGCGGGCAGCGGAGGTCCCTCAGATGAGTCGGTTCTGACTGAAATGTAGAGTGACCAGCCTCCATGTGCATCTCCAGGGTTTTCCTGATAAACGATAGAACAACCAGGTGATGCGGATGTGAGTCAGAGAGTGACGGAGAATCTGTTAACTCAAAGTTTATGTTGACATAATCATCGTAATTATGTTTCCCTTTTAACTCACAAGATTCAGATTCAATGTTTTGAAATTTTACAATTTACAATATTTACATCTACAATATGCCTAAACTACCTGTTCACGTTATAGTTCACTATATTTACTTTATTATATTTAAGCGTCTGGACTTTATGGCACTCCCTGAAAAACAAAATACGAGGAAAACAATTTTAGTGTCTGCAGTGTCTCTGGGACATTAACTAATTTTGCTCCGTTTTTGAAGAATATCTTGGATTTCAAACACATCAATGAGAAGGATTTTTACATAAAGAGAATTCCTCATTGTGGAGGTAACTCACCTTAATCCAGTGAAAAATTCACAGTCCTTACACCTGAGGATCTTCTTCCCGTGGCGGTTTAAGTAATGTCGTCGCACACTGGAAAGGTGTCCAGTGCTGAAACTGCAGAACTCACAGTGGAGCAAACAGCTCTCGGGTAAATTGGTTTCTTGCACCTTGGCTTTGGAGACACCACGAGTCTGCGCCATCAAGCTGTAGTGGTTCAGCTGCCGCTGCACATCTGGAGGCTCCAGGTACAGTGATCCTGTCACACAATAACAAACCACAGACTGTCAGTGCGGCAGCCAAAGCCACACGTGTGCATTTTATATCCATTTCGACAGATATGTGGTTTATATAAGTGGGATGACTTGCTTTCAATCATTTCAACTTCTTCTTCAGGTTCAGGCGAATTGTTGTTTTCCTCTGATAGTTGAGGAGGCTCCTGGTTGTTTCTCTGTGAGTTCTCCTCATCTTCGTTATAAGTCTCCACATCGTCCATAAGCACATCTAAACATCCAGCAGCAATAGACAGGGAACGAAAGACAAAAACACATGATGAAATATCTCAAAGCAACTGCTGTGTAATCTGTGCAAAGGACTGATGGATTTATATTAACTAACTACACTTAATGCTAACGCCAAGAATGAGTGTTCAAACATAAACCAGATGACCTCCACAACTTTTTCACTTTATTTTCACAACATAGTAAAACCTTTACAGTGGGTAAAATGAAAATATCTATATGATATATAAAATATATATGAAATAACAATATCATACATGTCAAACATTTCCTTTGATGCTTTCAACGACTAATTCATTAATACTTTAATAAATTCCTCAGGTGAAAGTGAAGACACCTGATGAATCAATGATACATCAATCATCGTCGTGGATGCTCACCTTGATGTTTTCTGATGAAATGACTCCTCCACAGGCCAAAGACGGTCGTCCGATAGGCACAGAAACTACAGAGGTACGGCCTGAGGGTCCCAGATTTGTAGACGACGTATTCATCAATGCTGTAGAGATTGAACAGAAATAATTCAGATGGTCACAAATAGCTCATGAAGAGTTCTGGACATAAAGGAAGTCACATTTGTAAAATGTTAATATTGTACTGTTGAAGAGAATACTAACAATTCTAAATTAATGAAACTGTTAACATATTGATTATATTTGATTGTATTAATTACTAATTACAGAATTTAATTAGCTTTGTAAAGCAATTGAAATGTGTGTAAAGTACAGTGAAACCATCGGGGGGGCTCTAACACATGTAAGTAGTGTGTAATAAAAGAGCAGTCATTTTTTACATAAGCAGATAAAATGATGGACCAATTTTTAAAAAATTCTTACTTGTTCTTCAATAGTGAGGTAGACCGTTTGTCCAGTTTCTTGATGGCTGCCAGTGCCGCGTGGCTGCGCTCATGTGAGCGCAAACCTTTCAGGGACATGAACGTCCGTCGACACTGTCGGCAAGTGCGTTTGTCTTCGATCGATTCCTCTGGCAGCTCTGTATCAGTGAGTCTTGAAGGCGACGGCAGAGAACCTGTTTGCAGAGTTAACGTCTTCTCTGGCGTCGCATTCCAATGAGTCAGGTCCTGCACAGATTCTGACATGGGCGACTCATCTCGTTGAATCTGAAAATTAAACACAGCAAATTAAAAACTTACAAGTGTAGGTGAAAAGAAGATGATGAATGAAAATGCTTATGTGGGCAGAGTTAACTCACTTCATTGGATGGGGCCTCTGGTGTTGTCGTCCTGACAACTGATGCCGTTGACTTTGCATCCATTGCCGTTGTCTTCATAGTTGCCTCATGGTGTTCCAGGTGGTAACACAGCTTCCTGATTCCAATTATGTGTTTGCTGCAGTGGTCACACTTGTAAACTCCTGGGGTCTTTATTGTTCTTCGCTTTAACACTGTAAAGTCCATTTTAAAGTTGGAGCTATGAAAGTTGGTGTAATGGACAATGAGCAGCTGATATGAGTCAAATGCTAAGTTTGTACACTTCTTACATCTAACCCTTTCTTCGGATGGAGCTTTAGGCGTGTAGTATTTGCGTTTGTTATACCTCTCCAGCTGCTTGTATATGCGGAATGCATCCAACTTGTGCATGTTTTTGTAGTGACAGTGCAGGTACTTTCTACATATTCCTACATAGGAACACATGTCACACTTGTACATAATTTCATTGTTTTGTTTGGACACTTGCTGTTTTTCAGGAGAGCCTAGCTGTAGATTCAGGTTCCTTTTTGTGGTGTTCACTGGGGAAGATTTCATTTGTAAAGAGGAAGTCTCTGATGTTGAGCTCCTGGAGCCTTCGTCAGGCAGTTTTTCAGTTTCAGCTGAAAGTTCAGAAGCTGCTGGTTTGGCCCGTTTGTGGCTCCTCTCACAATGGATTTTCAGCTGCATCAACGATGCATGAATTTGTGGACAATTTTTACACATGAAGCCTTTATGCTTTGAACCTTTACCCGTCCAACACTGGACCATGTCGGTTTCGAATATTCTGTCTGTTTGAAGTTCGTCTGCTCTGACTATGAGAGCAGGATGCATCATTTGGCAGTGAGTGAGCGTTCCATGGTAGCTAGCGTTAACATAGGGACAGCTCGGACACCTATACACTAATATCTTGCCGTCTTCTCCTGTTGTACTAGACTCAGAAGTGTTTTCTGGTTGCTCTGTTGAAGGGCAGTCAGAGGACGTTGGCGCTTTGACGTTCTGGTACACGGGTGCAAAGTATTTCAAGAGGGAGCGCTTTCCGTGTTTATTAGTATAATGGCGTGCAAGATGCTTTTTGGTGAAGTACGACTTCGGACACAAGGCACACTTGTATACACAATCCTTAAACTGTGAATAAGATGAATTCCTGTGGTTAACACGCAAGTGGCGACTGAGCCCAATTTTTGTGCTGCAAGTATAACTGCACAGCTGGCACTTCAGCACTGGATATTTTTTCTTATGCAAGAAGGAAGCCTTTGACACTGATCCCAGAGAGCTGTAGGTGATGGGTTGGTGTAGTTTTCTTACAGCTGACGGTTTGAGCACGCTGTTTGGCACAGTGTTCGGATCGGTCTTGTTATGCTCTCCCTCACAGTGCTTGTTCAGCTTCTCCAGAGTTGCACAGATTTGAGGGCAGGTTTCACACAAGTAGCCGCTGAATCTTGAGGTGTCCCCTGAGCCTTTTTTTGTTAAACAGAAGTTCCACCTGCGTAGATGCATTTCATCCATGTAATGACTGTCTGCCCTGGACTCAGAGTCAGGATGCCTCATCTGGCAGTGAGTTAAAACTCCATGATAGCTGGTGTTGATGTAAGTACAATGCGGACAACTGAATACATGCATGCTTGCTGGAGCATCAATTTCAGCATGTGGGTGTTTCATTCCAGTGTGAGTGCTGAGGCCGTGCCAGGTGCGAAACACTGCAGGGCAATATCTGCACTTGAGCCTTTTTGAAGTATCTGCAGCTTCATGAGATGAACCAGGTGAGTCACTGTGTCCGAGAGGAACTTGGTAGGTGTCGAATGGTTCTGGCATTTCAGTCTGGTCTTCCACAATGTGTGGACTTGACTTCTTGGTTGTGATGACGTTCAGGACGGAGCCGTCTTCTTTCACAGACCAGGGATGCACAGCCCGGCAGTGGCGTGTGACACTTGACATTGAGCTTCCTTCAAACGAACACGCTCTGCACGAATACGTCTTAGTGTCATTTTGTCCCAATCTTCCATCACCATCACTCACGTCACCCGTGTGTGTCGTTTTAGGCTTTTTTCTCTTTTTAGGAACTAATGAATCGGGACCGACATATAACCTGGTGGAAATGTACTCGAGGCTGACTTTACGTTTTGGATGTTGTTCCTGGCTGTGCTGAAACAATGCTGCTGCATTATTGTGGGAGAAGACACACCTGTCACAGTGATACCCTGACTCCAACATCCCTTGTCTATAACACACTCTCAAAATATCAGTTGTCCTGCGATTTGTCCTGTGAATCTTCAACATGTGCCTCCTCAACAGATTCAAGTACTGAGTGCTGTATGTGCATCTATAACACTTGAGGGTCCTCTGTGTCTTCGTGGCCGCCACTGAGGACGACGCTGACACAGACGAGCATTGAGCCAGTGTTTTTACTTTTTTCTTCCTGTCCACTTTTTCCAGAGGGGATGCGCTATCTTCTTGGCTTGCAGACGTTTCCGGAGGCGATTCCTCCATCTGCTTGAGAAGCGTGTAAGTATATTGTTGGATTTCTTGGTTCTTAACCACAAACCCAGGATGTCTGCTGATGTAATGCCTCAATACTTGGCTCACGCAATTATGTCTGTAGTTGCAAAAGTGGCAGAAAAAACATTCTCTGTCGCCTTCATTCATGAGCGGGAGAGGTAGACGAAAAGATGTGGATGAGTCCTTTGAGTGAGACGTTTTAATTTTTGCACAAATCAGCTCTGTGTGTCTAAGAATAGATTCATGGTTTGCATTCAGGTCCAGGTGAACTTTGGCTTGATGGTTCATAATTCCTTTTAAACTTACATTTCCAAAGTTGCACTTTTGGCAGTAAAACAAGTTTTCTACACATTCATAGGGATTAACTTCCGTCTTGGAGGCAGCCGCTGTGTTAGCTTCTTCATTCTGCCGTTTTCTTTCCTTCCACACCTCAACTCTTTCACTAGATTTAGAATTAGAAGACGCAGCACTTGTTGAGGTCTCGGCTTCACGTTGCAGTTTCTTTTTTTGCAACTTGTTATTATACCACCAGACCTCCTCAGTACCCGTTAGTCCGAGATCAGCGTGTTTCATGTTATGATGAGCAACGACGCTTCTGATGTTGGCATTTGAAAAGGTGCAGAACTGGCAGTAAAACACTTTATCGAGTGAGCTGGAGGATGAACCGTCGATTCCCACAGACAGCTGCCTGTTCCATTTGCTAGGTGTCTTTGTTCTCTTTTTGCCCGCTGCAGATTTAACTAACTCTGTTTTGCTAGATTCTGAACGAGTCTTAGGCGTGTCTGTTGTGTTCTTCAGAGTCATTAAAGACGGTGAAAACTTCTGCTGAGACTCCTCAGCTTTGCTTTTTTCCATTTTGGAAGAACTGGAGACGTCCTTCTGAGGTGTAGAGTTCTCCGTTACATTCGATGAATTCTCAAGTGTCGTCTGGGAGGTGGTTTGTGATACGACAGAAGCCGACTGTTTGATTTTGTTGATCGTTATTGTTTCATCTGGATGTTTTTTCTGATAGTGGACGTGCATACCGACAGCTGACTTATGACTAAAATTACAGCTGCTGCAATGATACAAAACCACACGCTCTCCTCTGGAGGTAGAGTGTAGGGGCGAGGGGGCATTTTTTAATTCCTCAGGTTGTGCATCTGCGTTTTTGGGAGAAATCCCCTCTGATGTTTCTGGGCTGTGCGTTTTCCCACATGTTTTCAACTGTGACGATCCATCTTGGCATCCAGTCACTGTATATTTGCAGTAGAACAAGGAATTATCCGCTTTATGTTTTGGGTGCTTTTCTTTGTAATGTTCTGTCAGGGCTTTCAATTCATTGCTAATGAACCTACACACAAAACATTTGTAAACCAGCTCACAGGAATGCATCATGAATACCTTTGGGGCGTCTGGATGATTTTCTGTGTAGTGTCTCTTCAGTTCGGTTTCAGATAAAAACTCAATGGGACACTCCAGGCAGCGAAAGGTGACGCTCTGATCACTGGGATCCTGAATGTACACGGCGCTACATCTTATATAAGGGTGGTCGCTCTGGTAGTGGAAGGACATGCGTCTCATGACAGCATCACTGTAGTCACAGTGCTTGCAAAAATAAATGGTTGGGTTTTCCGCATCTCTATTTAGGAGATTAACCTTCTTTTCGTCTTCATCGTCGCTAAATTCAAATGAAAAGTCAGTGCTGCTGGACGGTTGTTTACTTGCGTTCTCTTTCTCCGGGAGCTTCAACTCCCCTTTGTCCGACTTTGTTTTTTTAGCAGGGCAACTCTCCGGGCACTCCCGGCTGCTCCTCTTCTTGTAGATTTCATAATCTGAGTCTTTGCATTGTTCCTTGGGCTTCATCTCTGAGGGTAAAATGTTGTTATCTAGCAGAAAGTGGGTAGTTGGGGTTGCATTCAAATCAATCATGGACTTTGCGGTGACTTTAAACACACCACTGCTGCTTGGTTTGGGGTCTGAGGGAGATTGTTGCAGGAGCAGCGTTCCTTTGGTGCTGCTCGGAGACACTGGGCGCTCGGCGGACTTCACTGAGGGTGATCGAGATGCTGCTGTTAAGAATTTAGTGATGGTTTGCATTTGCAGCGGCCCCTTGTAAGTTTTCAGATCTTTTGACGAGTTAAGGATGCATGAAGATTTTGAGGTAGACATGACTGCACCTATTTCACTCTCATGGTTTTCAGAAACAATAGGACTCCTGGTCTGATCTTGATTCTCTGGCTTCTTAGCACACTGTTTCTCATGTTCGTTTAACTCATCCCGGCTAAGAGCTATAAAAGCACAGTGGTGACATAGATAAATACTTCCCGCATTGTTGCTTTCGTCGTCAGCTTCTTCTTCGTTGGACTCCGAGCCATGCTCGAAGGTCACATGCTGAAAAAGGGAGATCTTGGAGGTGAAGACGAGCGAGCAGTGGCTGCAGCAGAAAGACTTGACGGAGGATTCTTCGGGGGCAGGTTTCCTGTGCATCATGTGGCCAGAGACGGAAAAGATCATGGAATCTGAGGAGGAAGCAAAAGACAACACTGAACACTTCACTTGATTTAAATCACTGCACTGAATCAACACTCAATAACAAAACTGACAGTGATAAATACCTTCTGGCATCTTGCATCCCTCCTACACCCAGACCATTCTCTATAAACAGCTGTGTCGCTCCTGCGGTTTAAAATAATACGTGTGTTTTATCATAAGTTACTACTGAATGTTCAGAAACACACTTTCTGCAGATACTTACGGAAATCAGACGCTGACGTGAACGAATGCACTTTTCTTGTCAAGTATTTCAGGAAATTCCGATGAACAACAGAAACAACTATGATGGAGACAACTGAGGACGTCGGGAACTTGCAACCAGTGAAAGTTCAACAGGAAACCAACAGGAGAAGAGACTCGAAACGACGCGAGCCAGTGGAAATAAAAGAGCCAACGGGCTCACAACCCACCGACGCTACACACCGTGCCCCCTCACGCAGACGGACACACACAGGCTGAGGTTTAAGATGTGATTTCTACAGCCGCTGGTGTTGGAGACATGAAGACACCACACGTTTCCGCCATTTTTCCCGCGACTAGCGCTCTACCCACTTCCGGGGCTGCAACGAATCCTCAATGTCCTGCAACTGCACTTCCGCCCACAGTCAGCCGCTCTTCAAAATAAAACCAAGAGTAGGCGCTTGCACAGTGCTGTGCATGGTGAAATAAAATACAATTAAAAAAAATGATTTTGAAACTGTTGAAAAAGTTTCAGTTCATAGTAACAATGAATTCAAACTAATGAAAAATTTAAAAATTTAAAAGGATTTCATAAAAACAACAAAACAATTTTTTTTAAAATAAAACCCTATATCTTGTAGTGAAAGGAAAAAGCGATAATATAATATTATCCAGATATCGTGTTGATAATCATTTGATTAATTGAGCATCTAATAGTTTTAACAATATTGGATTATAATAAAAAAAAAAAACACACTAGTATATTTATTGTGAAATCGGAGGAAGCTTTAACCGGAAGTTCCCACCTTTGAGTTTATTTCATTTATCAAATCTTTTAAAAATCTCATTCATTCATCATCAGTCTAATAGAAATTCATTTTGTAAATAAAAATAATTGCAAGTATGATAAATGCAATAGTATAGAATCAAGACGATTTCTGTTTTATAAAATATCGATTTTGTTTCTCTTCTATTCTTTAGTTCTTTTCATGATAATATTTTTTCAGGATTATCATAATGATGGTTTTTATTATTATCAATAATCAATATACATCAGTTTATTGTGTTTTCTTCAGATTTCAAACGCCCTCTCGGTTGTCATTGGTTCCGGGTACGAACGTTGTTTCCTACGGAACAACAGTGGGCGTACGATAACAGGAAATCGCAGCAGTAGACCGGCAGCTGATTCGTCGCCTCTGTCCTCGAAAAACTCCTTATTCTGGTTAAAAACCATTAAACAAAAATAGAAGAGGAACCATTAAATATTGTGTCTTCTGTAACCGTCAGTGTAAGTTTATAAATCAGCCTTTGTTTCTGTCTCAGACGCGTTGAAGAATTCATTTCACCTTCAGTGCATTACATGGTTATAATATGAGCATGTGCGTTTTTTAACTTCTCCCAATAACTACACCGACAAGGATCACATTGATTAAGACACACACACACACACACACACACACACACACACACACAGCTCTCCTCTGACACACGAACACCTCAGTCTTTGTGCGGCTGATTCAGTGCAACACAAAAGAATTCACGTTCAAGCAAATCATAAAACAAAGCCACCGTGACACCATTGTGTGTGGACCTGTTTGTGTTTTCAGGTCTGCAGGACAATGTCAGTGTGACCTCAGGGAGTCACCATGCTGCAAGCCAAGCTGACTGTAAACTTCCTGAGGAGGATTCACCGTGGAGCCTGTTCCCCCTGTCTGTACCCTCTGTCAGACCACTTCCTTCACGAGGAAGCAACAACCAGGACTAAACATGGACTCCACTCAAACTCCAGCGTGTTAGGAAGAGTGTTTCACAGCCGGGGCGCGATCCGTCCATTGGTCAGACTGCATGAAGCTCGGCATCATGGGAGAAGATCCTTCAGTCTGTCTCCTGCTGCCATTGTGAATTCAGCTCCAGCTCCTGTCCAGCCATACCTGCGACTGATGAGGCTCGACAAACCCATTGGTTTGTACATTCAGATGCTGCAGGGCACTTTGTTCCTCTTGTCTGTGAAACTGTTCTTTATGACTCTGGCTGTAGGTTTGGGATCATTGTCTTGCTTCAGAATTATTCTGGGACCGATCAGGTACTTCCTTGATGGTGCTGAATTGGCACAAACCAGTTTAAAATCAATTATGATACTGTTTTAGTATTTTTATTCTTTTATTTCAAACTTTTCGTGTTTTGAAAGATTCTGTAATTGGCATTTTCGGGACGACCTTTACAAACAAATAATTATATGATCAGTTTAAATTCTTTACTATGTTACCCCTTTTCTGTCTGCAGTTTAAGTGTGTTGTCTGTTTGTATTGTAGGAACTTGGCTGCTCTACCTCCCGTGTACATGGAGCATTGCTCTGGCTGCAGACCCTGGATGCCTCCCAGATCTGGGCATGCTCACTCTGTTTGGTACAGGTGCTCTGCTAATGAGAGGAGCCGGCTGCACCATCAACGACATGTGGGATAAAGACTTTGACACAAAGGTATACAGTACTGTTGGTATTAGTTAATAATATAATTATTTTATTATTATCATGTTGTTGGTTTATTCAATGTTCTTGTTTTATCTGTGAGATTGTGTTATGAAAGGTGCTCAATAAATGAAGTAGTTATTATTAATGATATGTTTTTGTGCAGGTGTCCAGGACAGCCACTCGACCCATTGCCTCGGGGGCAGTTTCTCGAATGCAGGCACTGGTCTTCTTGGGAGGACAGCTCTCTCTTGCACTTGGGGTTCTGTTATGTCTCAACTACTACAGGTACCAGCAACAGTCAGCGTGTTATGGGAAATAATCTGTTGAGCTTTGATTTTAGTTTATTCGCAATTTGAAAAGATTGTATGTTCAAATTCAAAAATTTAGTTGTTGCTTCGTTGTTAATTAAAGGTTTAACAGTGTTTGACTCAAAGTTTTCATAATGCTCCTTACAGCATCGCTCTGGGTGCTGCTTCATTATCTCTCGTTGTCTCCTACCCACTGATGAAGAGGATCACGTACTGGCCACAGTTTGTGTTAGGTAATTGTTGTACTGTTCTATACGGTACAAGATTATCATCGTTTCTTGCTTCTAAAGTCAACGCTTCCTCCTTTTATCCTGTTTAGGCCTTACCTTTAACTGGGGGGCGCTGCTCGGCTGGTCTGCTGTTCAAGGCTCCTGTGATTGGTCCGTGTGCCTCCCGCTGTATTTCTCAGGAGTGATGTGGACACTGATTTACGACACCATATATGCTCATCAGGTGAAGCACAGGGCTTGATGGATCTCTGTAGTTCTTATTTGTGCTTAATATAAAATTATATGACATTAAGTCTGTTAGGAGCTCACATTTAGTGAAGAAATACTTCATTCACTTTTAAACCATAGATTCACAGATTTTAACCGACCTTGTTGAAATGTTGTTTTCGATGATTTTTGAGGGACAATTTATCTGTGAGTTACTGTTTTTTGCTGCTCTGACACTGTCTGTCACTCTCAAAGTAAAATCATATTGATTGAGACTGAGCTCCTTCTGCTCTGTATTCGATAACTAGGATAAGGAGGACGACATCAAGGTAGGAGTAAAATCTACTGCGCTGAGGTTCCAGGAGCAAACCAAACCCTGGCTGAGTGGCTTTACAGTCGCCATGATGTCAGGACTGGTTTTAGCCGGTGCCAATGCTGAACAGACTCTCCCTTACTATGCTGTACTGTCTGCAGTGGCCGTCCACATAACACACCAGGTAAGGGACTTGTTGTTGACATCACAATATAGTATTGGTTTTGTGGAAATGTAAATGTGAAATGTATGTTTCTTTTTATGATCCTAACCAAACATCCCATATTTACTATTCTCTCCTTTAGATTTACACACTGGACATCAACAAACCGGAGGACTGCTGGAAGAAATTTGTCTCAAACAGAAATTTGGGCCTGTTGTTATTTTTAGGGATTGTTGCCGGAAATCTATGGAAAGACAGAAGAGAGACTTTGCTGCAAAACGAAGATACGCTCAGCTAAATGACAATCAATGCACAGTATATTTTATTAAATTTAGAGTACTTCACATGCAGTACTACATATGTGCAGTGTCTTTTTTGCATTTTTACAAAGCTCCATGGCTGATCATGTTTTATAAGATTAACTCACACAGTGAACTTCATCGTCAGAAAATGTTTTTTATTAATTTATAGTTGTTGAGCTTTATTACTCAGATAACTCTGGATGATTGGTTGTTATGGTACAAAAAATGTAACGTCTTGTTACTGATCTTATGAATACCTTGAACCTGCATACATTTTTGAACACCAGGGGGCAGTATGATTCACCTAACAAATGTTCTGAAAGTCTCTGGTTTAAACAACTCAACTTGTCTCAGCTTGTTTAGCAGAGAACAGTGTTTTTATGAGGGTGTGATAAGAATCATCTCACCCTTTAATTTATGCAGAAATAGAAAAAAATAAAAATTATAACTTTCATCCCTGAAATCCAGTTCATTTAGCAGTAGTGAGACGTAGTAATAATGTATTGTATGAATTCCAGTTACATCCTATTCATTTCACTAATAATAATTTGAATAAAAGTGCTCTTGATTTTTCATATATTTCCCAAACCTATTTTTTTATTGAATTCCTTTCATATATTACATTCTTCACCAGAACATATGGAGCAGGAAATATTTTCTTCCTCTTGATATTGCTCCTCCAACCCCCACAGTTCAGTCATTAGTGTTATGCTTCAGAGTCATTGATGCTTCCTGTTCACCCTGTATTTTCCCTTATCTGCTCACTAACCAGTTTTCCCACTCCACCCCTCATTTCCCACCCACAGACCCGCAGGGAACATAAACAATTAAATATAGAAAACCGACAAGAACAAACACAATAATAAGTATTTAGATTGTATAATTACTCTCACTTCCACAACCTCTGCTCCCTCCTCCCAATGCAACAAAACTGTTTAACAGCACAAACGACAACAAAGAGCAAAAATAGAATGAAGTTACACAATTACAGAATCCCCATATTGAGGGTAACATAAAGGCCATTCATGGATTTTAATGAACAAACAAGCTTTTGATATTGTAGTGGAGCTGTTATAGGACAAGTAGGTGTGGTGGTTTGTTAACATGGCTGCTTTAGTGGTCTACCTCACTGTATTGAGTTTGAATAAGATAATAAGTAGAATCATATTACAAAGAGGAAACAGACCTACAAATGTAACAGACAAAAGTCTCAAGCCGGACATATTTCTTAATTCTACAGCAACAACGACACACGTAATGATCATTTGCGTGTTTACCCAGCCTACACACGTATACAGCAGCCTCCTCCATGTTGAAGAAAGCTTTGGGTGTAAGTACCTGTGTATATGGTAGTCTGCTTTCACTGCTGATGCCCAAGTCATAAACCCCACAAAGTGACCTAAGTGCAAACCATGCCACCACATTGAAAAACCGAAAGTCATGAACAAGGGGAAATGTTTGCTTCTCGTATAAACCATTCTACGCAGCCACAAAGCCGTGGTGACGTTCCATCGACGTGCAAACTGTGACATGCGGCTCGACGCCTCAGCGGTCCAGAAATCTCCATCAGATAAGTCGCTCCACTCTTGGGAGTCTCCTGATGAATTTTTGCAATTTCCAAACCCAGCTGCATTATTGAGGCATTCACTGATCTTCCAGTGAGAGTAATACCTGATCCTCAAAACCAACGCAAGAGCCCAAACCCAAAGGAAGCCACAAACAGAAGCAGAGCTACTGGGATCATAGATGTTTTGTTTTAGAAAGTGGACAAGACAAAACCTTACCAACTCCAACAATAACACCTGCATCAACTTCTGGAACACCACGCCCAGTGGACTGGGTGAAGGGCCGAGGCTGATTTCCTCCATGTGGGACACAAACTGTCTGTAGGAGCCCAGAGGGCCACCGAGCAGCGTGGTGACACTGAGGAAGTAGCTGACGAGAGGGAGAAGCAGGACACAACTCGTCTTTAGGGACGATGCTTTAAATGTGAACACAAGTTGTTTCTCGTGAACATCCATGGACACCGAGGTGATTCTCTGAGTGAGCAGCATCAAAGAGGACACCGCCAAAAACAACCTGAAAGTACAAGAGGTAATTTATTCTTTATAAGAAAGAGAAATACATTTTAAAAACCTGTGGCCTTCATGTTTGTATCCAGATATCCAGATTAGAAGTGTCCAGACACCGGTGTTGAAAGTTCCTCCTCCACACTAACAGTTCAGTCCATTTAGCAGCTGTTCTGGAGCTCTTGATCACATTAGTCATAATGGATGAGATGTCCTGGAAGAGCTCATGGAAAGCTTGGACCTCTAATGAGAACACTGTAATGTGGTTCAAGCTCAAGGACACTTTGTTTTGTGAAATCCAGAAATAAAAAACTTTTCCAGTCGGTGGAAAACAATCTGTCTAATAACAGAATTATAGAAAATACATTTCCAGTGGCTCCTTTATTTCATAGTCTGTGGGATGAAAACACCTGGGTATTGTAGTTTAAATCAAATATTACCAGAAGAGTGGTAAATTGTGCATTATTTTCGTTTAACTTTTAAATGCATTAATAATTATCCAGACCAATAACTTTATTATTCATAACGGATGCTGGATATGTTGGCAAAACATGAAGGCGTCACTGGACAGACTTTTTAACCAGTAGATTAATACCTCACGCTGACAGGCTCATTCAGGTAACATTCACCGTACTGTATAAGCAGGTGCCAGAAGGTTTGCCACAGCATCTGGATACCAAACGCCCAGATGTGGATGTTGCTGGGATCCACCGAGCCAATGAGCAGAATAAAGACAAAGGTGGACACAAACAGAAGAGAACTGTAGATCCCCATCGTGGCGACTGCCAGGACACATCCTCCAACAGTAACAAAGACGTACCTGTAGACAGAACAACAGAAAATGTGTCACGATTAGAGATTCAGATTCATCAAGAGCACATTAAAAAAAATAATGAATATCAGTAAATGTAAAAACAGTGGGCAGCACATTTCAGTTGGAGTAATTATACAAACCAATCTTATTGAACCTTTTAGAAACTTTATCCAAATATATATCACATAATGTGTTGACTGAAATATGTGATCTATTAAAAAGGTGCACAGAATAATAATTCTCCATCGCACACTGATGATTTACTTATATGTTGAATGAATCATTTGTATTTGTGATTACATACCTGTACCTCAAGGACAGATATCCACGTTTAGCAAAAAAATAAAACAAAAATGCGAAAGGCAGTGAAAAACATTGGTGCAGTAAAAACTGATGTTGTTCCATCAGTCGGCTGATTAGACCCATATCTGAATATCTGAATAACAAGTTGAATATTTCACAGACTAAAGAACAAACTGAAAGGAGGCGTTCTGTGATGACCGTCCTAATAAAGAGGTGAAATACTTGATGTACCTGGACGACTGTCTTTTCCATTCCACCTCTGTGTTGCATTAAAGTTAATCGTTTGTTTGCCGTCATCACACAACCCTGATAACGGTTCACTTTATCAGTACTAGGAAGCTTTTTGTGAATTCATATTTCAAAAACTGTAGCAACTAAAACTAGTCTGATTTACATACTCTCTACACATTATGGACATTTAATTATTTGACTGCCACGTCGGCATGTTTATTAGTCTGTCTCATATTTTAAAGACTTTAAATCCTGTCTCATGGAGGATTTACAGTATGTGCAAAGTGACAGCATTAATTCCCAGGGTTGAAAAATAGCAATAATAATGTGCGTTTACTCAAAGTACTTTAATGCTGTGACTGACTGCATTACATTTTAGAGGAAAATTATATAATTATATTTGCTACTGCACAACATTTATAAGACAGCTTGTTATTTTAGATAAAGGTTTCACTGAATTTTACCCTGGAGTGTTTTTTTGTGTATGGGGTACAGCAGGATATTTTGAGCTGCCCTCATTTAGATAAAATGTCAAAGGTGAGCTGGCTGACCTCTTTGGTAACGAGCTCGAGCCGAGTGGTACCAAAAGTCCAAACACAGAAAATAACCTATAGTTTATTTTAGTAATTTCTTGTATTAATAATAAGATTTTTTTTTTAAATCACCAGAATAGTTTTAAGAAAATCATAATGCAAAAAGAATGTGTATTTACTTATAGACAAATTTAATGATGTCCTCAAAGTTCTCAAAGTTCTTTTAGGATAAACATGTTTTGCTCCTGACCTGATTGCCTCACGACTGACTCATGTTTAAAAGCTGCTGCGAAGCAATAACTGCCAACAGCAAATCACATCTTAAGTTACTGACTGAACAAACTCCCAGAGAGAGAAAGGGCTGACAACACAATAACAGCTGTGTTATTCTGTTATCACTAATTAAACTGTTGAGTCATCAACATGGGTACAGGCAGAAATTCTGGGATCTATATGACAAACACTGAAAAAATGAATATCAAGGCTGCCAAATTTTTTATCAAACCATCAAAGCAGTATGGAAAAATTATAGCTGTCATGAATTCTCAGCATTTTACCGTATTTCTTAAATACTTTCATGCATCAAATTAAGATGATGTGTCTTTATTGATTTGCATTGTCTGTCAATGATTTTATATTATTATATTTTCTGAATTTGTGTAGAAACACAATATTTTATCTCGGTTCCTTTCTTTGCTCTAATCAATATTTTCTTTATATTCCCCCAAATAGATCTTATAAAGTGTGGTAAACTATCTTCAAATAGTTTTCCCTATCAATCTCCACCCAGTTTCCCATAATGACAGAGCGAACACATACTTTCAGGACCTTTGAGAGTGATTACATCTACAGTTCTATTGGTTATGACCCGACAAGCTTTGCACACATGGATTTGGGGATTTTTCTCTGACAGACAAACCCACTGCATCTCATCTCATTGGGTTCACACATCCCTCATCACCTGATTCTAAGGCACAAGCTTACCATGCTTTTCCCCCGTCCTCTCATTGACCTCATTGGCACAGTCCTCGGAACTTTGAGTTCTAGAAAATGATCCGCTTGCAAGTTTCCAGGACGTGCTTCATGTCTGGCCTCTGTGTTATTGTGGCATTCGATTCTGGAAACTTCCTCCCCAGGTCAGCTGTAAGGTCACAGCAGTCTTGTGCTGTTGCTTGCAGGCCAGAGAAGGTTCTGGTTCTGGCAGCTGATGTTGGTTTCTCTCCAGCTCTGATGAAAGAAACGTTCTATTCACTGGGTGGAGGCTTGCTGTGTCTCATCCCACTACAGATAATGTCTGCTGTGGCCTTTGGGACTTGGCCATGGCACCCAGAGCCCTTGCCTGGAGCTGCTGAATATGTTCTCCATGAACGACTTCTTCAGGCACAGAGGACATGCTGGTTCTATTATTTTTCAAGAGGAACAGAAATGTTACTCCGTCAGTAAAACACAAAGAGAAATCCAGTCTTGGCCTGATATATAATGAATAAACTGTTGTAAACATCTGGTATCAAGATGATTTTCACATGTTTCAACTATTAATTTGTTTTTAGTTAAACTGCCAACGCACAAGAAAACACAAGAGGAATGCAAACAGCTCTTTATGTGAATGACTGAGAATCTTCACAGATTTATTTATGTGCTTATAGTAATACTGTTTGTTGCTTGTATAGGATTAATAAAATCATACTACAAGTGTTTACATGTTCTTTCTCTGTAGCCATGAATGCATTTGCGTTCCTTCTGCAGCCATTCAATCTTTGGACACAGTCCTTCCTGAAATCTGAGTATGAATGTGGTTCCCAGTGAGCTCGCCATTAAAACACATTGGGTAGTTAAACCTCTGGTCAGAATTGTTAAATATGCATAAATCTATATAAATAGAAATATTTGTTCTTCACTGTCATATATGGAGAATGCTTATTCTGATAGTCAGTAGATGGCAGTATAGCTGCATAGCTGTGTGACCTGGCTCAAGTGGCCTGAACAAAAGGGAGAAGCACCAATGGTAATGATTAATAAAGGATATTTGTATTGAACCACATTAAAGGTGTTGAGCATGGGATAAAGTCAGTGGTGTGTATGGTGAGCATGTGTGAGGGATATGGGTGCAGGAGTTTTTAGGTGGAAGACAAAACATGAAGAATAAACTAGGGCATCAAAAACACACCCAAGATGTTGTTGGTGACATGTGTCTGGAGAGAAGTGATTCATCTGCAGCCAAGACTTATGTAACCCAGGAGTGTCAGATGCACCAAGGTACAAATTGCTATAAGATCATGTTACAGGATGTTGTGGCTCAGTACTTACAATAAACATTTCAAGTTTGCCAAGAAACTCATTTTTTATATAACAGTTTACATGATTAAAATGCTTATCGTGGCATAGACAAAATTAATTAAGAAAAAAGCTAAATATGGAGATATGTAAGACAAACCTGGGCATCAATAGAAGCCTTTAACGTGTTTCTATTGGGCCCGTGTTTGGTCTCTCTGACATGCTAGCTGGTGAACAAAGCAGTTTGAGTGTCCTTATTGAGGGTTTATTTGTCGTGGGGGTCCTGGGTCTGAGCCACCGTGACCATAAATAGATGCAGAATAATCACAGAGAAATCTTCAGCAGACACATGGCTGCGTTGTTTGTTTACGTCCTGTGTCTGCTTCAGCCGGGGGTGTTGCTCCCACACAGAAGAGAGAATGTAGGAGGGCTCTTTCATGGCTGTGCCTGGAGGCCCATGGTGTCATAATCTGGATGTTTTCAGGGCAAGTAATGCGGCTGTGAAACAGGAGGAGATAATAAAGGACGAATGTCAGGAGAAACCTGAGACATGAGGGGTTTAATGTGTATGAAAATGATAATTATGATTTATTATATTGCCATCAATCCACACAAGTCAGTGGTGTCATTCATTCAGGAGCACTGGGACTTCTCCTGGTGGCCTGAGGGTTGTTTTGGTCGGACATGAAACACTAACCAGAACAGCAAAGATATAAAAAGCAGGATACGTGAGAGAACAGGCTTGTGTTCAAACCACACCCCCTCAGTAATAATAATAATAATCCTCCATGTTTGATGAGCAGTGGGAACACTCAGCTGTTGTTTCCAGAAACGGTCAGGTGATTTATAATAACCCTCCATCAGTGAGACAGAAAGAGAAAGAGAAACCACTGGAAAACTTCACTTCCCTTTACTGTATGTTGTTTCATGTTGTGGTAGCGTCAAGCTTCTGCTTTAAGAACCTCAAATAGCTATAATAACCATAATAATGCTCAAAGTCACTTTACTGTATTACAGAAAAGAAAGCAGATGAAAACAGCTATAAATATATAATACACACATGATCCCACACTGAAATAGAAGAGAAACGCATTAACCAAATCCAAAGTTCAGAATGAATCAGTTACACTCTGTTTGACTTTGTCATCTTTGGACTCAGGTGAGCAGATATTCATTTATAACCACTTTAGAAATAAGAGTCTCGTGGTTTGCGTGAAGATGACCCGCAGAGTCCAGGCCTGAAATTTTTTCATTGCTGCTTGTGAACGGTCACACATGTCTCAATGTACCATGTCTCAGGTTCAGCCTCACACATGACCAGTGAGTCAGTGGAAAGTGTCTGTGTGGGGGGGGGTCAGTGGTGTTGTGGTGACTTGAGTAACCTCCTGTGTTTGTATCTGCTCCTGGCCACTGGACGGCGTGCACGTGAGAAAGTTTAGCAGCTGTTTGACCGGGGCTCGTCACCGCGTCACGCAGCGTCCTGCTCCCTGATTGGTCCGCCCCTGTGCAACTGTGCAGTTGTATAAACTCTGCAGTTTGAAGGAGTTGGCAGAGGGATCGCATCAGTCTCAGTTGGGGGGAAACTCTGCCGAGCGAGGGGAGGAAGAAGAAGAAGAAGAAGAGCACTAAAGGCTTCACCAGTTCCCTGCACACTTGTCCCGCAGAGTGATTTAGAGATGCAGAGCTGCGCCAGGTCCTGGGGGATCTTCTTGGCCAAGAATCCCTGCGCACCGTGCAGGCATCTGAGCGTCAGGAGCCGCGTGGTGGGGAAACTTCAGAGCAGCATCCGAAACTGTGGCACGTCCACAGCAGCAGGAGCAGGAGCAGGAGTCCGGGGTGTGAGGACGTCTGCAGCCGCCTCCTCCAGACAGATCGAGAGAATATTACCCAGACATGACGACTTCGCAGAGAGACACATCGGTCCAGGTGAGAGGGAGAAGAGAGAAATGCTGGATGCTCTGGGACTCGAGGTGAGATTTATTTCTTTGATATTCTCCCATAATTTTCTTTTCATGACACCACCTCTTCTCAGCTTGGAATCACTTTCTCTCTTATCACATCCTCAACCTTTTTATTTGTGCGCTTTTATTCATCCAAATGTTGTTTTTTACAGTCGATCGACCAGTTGATCGAAGACACAGTCCCGACCTCCATCCGTATGCAGCGGAGTATGAAAATGGATGATCCACTTTGTAAGTTGCTTTTTGCATTTACTGGTTCTTGATACAACAACGCATCCGTGTCACATTTGCATCCGCCTGGCACAGCAGACGCGTGAACCGCCTCGACGCGTTTTTTGTGCCAAAACCTCGATTTTTAAAATGGCAAATCTCATGAAAACGCACGTATGAAAATGATTTATCCCAGTGCTCCCCCCCCCCCCCCCCCCCCCCCCCCCACCACCACCCTCGTGTTAAAACAGGCGATAAATGAAGCCAAGAGAGAGGCTGGAATGTAGGCTGCACCTCTATTGTGCGCCGTGGTGCGCGCTCCCCTGGTTAAGTCTTCCTTTGAACATATTTGGAGTTGTTTTTGCGAAACTCGGCGAGCGGCACCAATCTCCTGTTGGGAAGCCGATGCTCATAGGATGGCAACTGGAGTGTAAAGTTCAGCCCTGAGCTCCGGTCCCAAGTCCAGTTCAATCTGGTTACAGCGTTCACATTACATCACAGCCGAGGGGCTTCCTAATAAGGTGACTTTGGTGCGTTTTGCACCGGATCTGCCTGCGTGTGTGTGTGTGTGTGTGTTTTCATATGCATCACACTGCGTGTACATTTCAGCAGATGCAGCCTTTCTGCCACTTTATTCTGGCTCATTTCCTGCAAAAACAATGAAATTAAAAGCAACATTCACGTGCTGGAGACGGAGTAATGGGTCAGATTTACCAGAGGAGGTTTATTCCAGCACACCATGAGAGAGATGAAGGCAGTAAATAAATTAAATGGCTTTTATAGTTGATATAATCCTCATTTTAAATCCCCTGCCTCCCTGTCAGCTGTAATCCTCCCTGAACCTGACTACATAAATGATGAGTGTTTTTCAAATGCAAATATTTTTTTTTTTTGCACATTGAGGCTTATGGAAATTTTTTAGAGCAAGGGGTGAGGTTGTTTTGATCGTGCTTATGTGCAAAAACCAAAGTGTGCAGTAGGATAATGAGATCAACATCTGAATGATAAGAGTGTCTCCTCTGGTATCAATGAATATCCTCATATTATCACAGTCACTGCAATCCAGCTGTTTCTTATGAAATAGAAGCAGGTTCCTTTTGGTATGAATAACATGACAACATTCTCCAAATCTGGAATATAAATCCTTTATAACTATTCATTTGTAATCACAGCAACACTAACACGAAACGATAAAATACAAGCTGCAACTAACCATTGTTTTCATCATCATTTAACTTGCAGAATATATCTCTATTGTGCACAAAAACAATGGAAAATGCCTGTTTTATTTCCTTGAGGCCCCAAACGGTAATTTCAAATGTCGCGTTTGACCCGAAAGGCCAAAACTGAACACATTTGCCAGTGAGGAGCAGAAACTAAGGGAAAATGAACCTGAATGATAAGTCAGTCATCAAATAGTTGCTCATTAACTTCACTTTAAAGGATATCTCAGCACTAAAAGCTGTTATTTTACAATACGGTAGAAAGTTGATTATCTACCCAAGCGTAGACTTTCTTGTACATTTAGAAATTCTTCCTCAGGTGCTGTGGCTTCTATACGTCACCACAGTCGCTCTGAGTCGGCCCCTCCTATGACTCTGGCAGCTTTCATAATGCAACAAGCCATGCTGAAGGAACGAACTGGAGGCCGTGCTACTTTTCTGCTTGTTCAGCTTTGGAGGGCTTCAGTTTGCAAAGCCAGCGAGGGATTCTCTCTCCAACAATAGACCCCCTGGATGGCTCTGAATCAGGCTTTTTTTTTTGTTGCCCTGTAGAACTGCGGGACCATGGGAAAGCAGTCCTCCTCAGTGACACAAACTCACACACAAAAATACACACTAACGGGTCACACAAAACCTACTGATAATGCTCAATCGCTATCATTTTCATTCCTGCACTTAATTTGTCTGGTTCCGTTGAATGTGCAGCGTTTAGGCTGTAAATATCCGCCTGTAGACTGGCTGCGGCCTCTCTCACCACCGAGGACTGGAGGTGTCTTTCTTCTCCAAAAAAACGGGACAAGTCAGGGCTCTCGGTTCAGACGGGCGGTATTGTCCATTCCTTGGGGTTGCTAGGCAGCCAGGAAGGCTGGAGGAATCTCAGAGGCTGGTTGTGCACTGGCAGAGCTCCCTCACAGCAGTGTGGAATGAGGCTAAATAACTGGCCACTGGGGAAGAAACCATATGGGAAGAGACGTTTGCGTGTGACATGGACAGAAATGTGTCACACGTCTCTTCTTTAACTATTTTCCTTACAGATATATTGTTGATAGTGTATTCTCAGTCGTATGTGGGAATGCAGTGATGTCTAACATTTGAGAGACGAGTCTTCCTTGGATCTCAGACAATTCGTCAATGATCCAAATAGATGTTAAATGATTAATTAAGGCAGCCTGAGCTCTACTCGGACCACATGTCGCCTCTAACTGATTGCATGCCACACTGATCTCCTTAATCCTGCCATGTTGCCAGTTTTCACGTGAAAGACGTGGTGCTTTGCAAGTCTAAACGTCTTTTGCCAATATCTTGTTTGACATAATTAATACATTTGTTTTACAGGTGAGAATGAGATTCTGGACTCTTTGCAGAAGATTGCATCGATGAACAAAGTATGCAGGTCCTACATCGGCATGGGCTACTACAACTGCTCAGTACCTCCGCCCATCCAGCGGAATCTCCTGGAGAATTCAGGCTGGTGAGTGCTCTCAGGCGACCCTCCCTCCAGAGGAAATCTACGGAGACTTGAAGCTTGTTAATCGTTTTTCTTGTGCAGTTGGGGATAACCAAGCTTTATTATTAAGGGTTGGTTACTAATTCAAAGCTAAATTTAAGTGGTGCACAGTAACATGGCCTTAATTGGAAGCTGTGTGACTTCAAGTTACCACTCATGTGAGGTCTGATGACTTAAAGCTCTCATGCTTTCTGCTAAACAAGATTTTCTTTCACCCAAATGCCAATCAGCAATCCCTGCACACTATCCGGTCCATGTCCTAGTTTCCAGACTGGCTCTGTTTAGACTCATAGTGTGTGTCTTGTTCCCAGGGTAACTCAGTACACACCTTACCAGCCTGAGGTCGCTCAGGGTCGCCTGGAGTCACTCCTCAACTACCAGACCATGATCTGTGACATCACAGGTATGCCTGTCGCCAATGCCTCCCTGCTCGACGAGGGAACCGCAGCTGCGGAGGCCATGCAGCTGTGCCACAGGTATTTACAAGATAACAAACGCAAGATGTGGAGTGAGGGGGGTAGAACAAGCTCAGATTGTGCCGGAAAACTTAAGCACATGAACAGTACGTGTTGTCGAGTGTCACTTGCATTGGATGCAGCAGAAGAAGCTTCAGTCACTCTGACCAGTTATTTGTGGTTACTCCTCACAGACAGAACAAAAAAAGGACTTTCTACATTGACCCACGTTGCCATCCTCAGACAATTGCTGTGGTGCAGACCAGAGCTAAGTATGTACTTCACACACACACACACACACACACACACACACACACACACACACACACACACACACACACACACACACACGTACACGTACATAAGAAAAACTACTACCACACACATTACTACCAAATCTTTAAAGTAACCTCAAGCTTCGACTTTTCTGTTGCAGCTACATCGGGGTAAAAACGGTTCTGAAGCTGCCTCATGAGATGGACTTCAGTGGAAAGGATGTGAGCGGCGTGCTCTTCCAGTATCCAGACACTGACGGCAGGGTGGAAGACTTCTCTGCCCTCGTGGACCGTGCACACAAAGGAGGGGTAAGAGAAACTTCCCGTAAATATTTTGAGATTAAATATAGCGCCATGATTAATTTCATATATCTTTCCTCTTCCAGGCCCTGGCCTGCTGTGCCACAGATCTTCTGGCTCTCTGCATACTGCGTCCTCCTGGAGAGTTTGGTGTTGATATCGCACTGGGCAGCTCCCAGAGGTTTGGAGTTCCTCTCTGCTATGGGGGTCCACACGCGGCCTTCTTCGCTGTTAAAAACAACCTGGTCCGGATGATGCCCGGCAGAATGGTTGGTGTCACCAGGTGAGACATAACATTCCTTTCTAAAAAAAAAAACCAAAAAAACCCGATGCAGTTCAAAATTCTCCTTATTGAAGGGATTTGAAAAACACATTATGATGTTTCAGGGATGCAGCTGGTAAGGAGGTGTACCGGCTTGCTTTGCAGACCAGAGAGCAGCACATCCGCAGAGACAAAGCAACCAGCAACATCTGCACTGCACAGGTACGACCACGCTGTCATTTTGTACAGGTTAATCATTTCCATTTATATCAAAACTAAGTGAAGTGAAATCATTTTGAACTATTCTAGGAGAACCAGTGTTTTTACCTTGACATTTAAGAATTAATTGCAAACATGTGAGGAAATCCCTGTTTATCCTCCCAGGCTCTGCTGGCCAACATGGCTGCGATGTTTGGTCTGTACCACGGTCCTCAGGGACTCAAACACATCGCTGAGCGGACACATAATGCTGCACTAATCCTCGCTGAAGGTAAATGTTGTGGGTTTTTTTAGGTTTAAATCAGGCTTAGATGTATTCAGTTAGTAGGGCCCTTTACTGGAAGTGGTCGTGTTTGACGGTGTCAGAACTTCCCATCAACCTAAGATTCTATATATGAGCAGTCAGGGGATCAATTAAAGAAATAATTGATTGATTGTATATTTATCAACAGAATAAATACACACACACACTGTTTCAGGTCTGAAGAGAGCAGGACACCGGCTACACAGCGACATGTTCTTCGACACCCTGAAGATCAACTGTAGTGTGGCTGCCAAAGACATCTTGGAGCGAGCCGCGCAGAGGCAGATCAACCTGCGAGTCTACACTGAGGGAGTGGTGAGTCGTTGGTGATTCATCAGCCTCTTGGTAGTTTAGTAACTGGAACAGGATCGAAGAGAAACCAATTCTCATAATTTGTGAGCAATGTTTGCTATTGTCGCACCACAAGATTAGACAAGGTAACACTGCACATCCAAACAGACAGAGTTTCAGAGCTACTGAAAATAACTCGTATGGTTTGGAACAATGTTCATCTAGAGATCTGATCCACAATCATTCAATGTGAAGAAATGTGTTCAAGCTGCTGGTTATATTTTTCTCATGTTTTGTAATAGTTGTTTTTGTCTCGTGTTTTGGGGAAAGATGCTGAAGTTTGTCAGTCTGAGATTTAAAATGTTTTTATCTCTGCTTTGCTCTCGACAGTTGGGTGTTTCTCTGGATGAGACGGTGACTGAGAGGGACTTGGACGACTTGCTCTGGGTGTTTGGCTGCGAATCGTCAGCTGTACGTTCATCAACATTTAATGATCAGTTTCATTCTGACAGTGTGGTGTTTATTTTTTATAGAAGTGCCACCGGCTTTAATTAAAAAAAAAATAAAAAAATGCTACATTTCCAGGAGCTGATGGCCGAGAAGATGGGTGAGCGGGTGAAGGGGATCACAGGAAGTCCATTCAAGAGGACGAGCAAGTATCTCTCTCACCAGGTTTTTAACAGGTTTGTGTTCTCAGTTACATTTCAACACAACACAGACATGATGTCAGACATGATTTGATGTGTTGAGTCACCAATATAAAAACTCAACGACAACTGCTCTTAAACAAAGCACTGTTGTTAAACCTGTTTGTTGCATAACGTTACGTACAGTGCTAGTAGTTTGACTTGAGGCCCTTCTGTGTTTGCTGCTGGTGTGAAATCTAGTTTGTATGTGGCATAAACAACAGATGAATTTAGTATTTATTATGGTTGCATACTGAAATGAGGGTATAATATTAGTCCAAAAACATAAATTAACCCCCGTTGACCAATTTTAATCTTTCAAGATCTGGTTTAATTTATTCTATACAAAGATGTGCTGTTCCTGATAGAATTATTGTTGTTTTCCATACATACAAATAAATGATTTCTGCAGTAGCAATGTGTTTCCAGTTGCTGCATTCATGGCAACTTCTGAAAACCTCTGGCATCTTAAATTTATGGGTTGTGTCATTGTCTAATTACTGCCATAAAGTCAGTCTACTATCAGGACTTCTAATGTCTAAGTCCTCGCTTTACTCTCTTGCGTAATCATTGTGAAAGGCAGTACTGTGCAAAAGTTGCAGGCACTAAATGTAAAAGCGAAAAAATTGCTGACTGATGTTGAGACCAGGGTTCTGTGGAGGCCGGACATTTGTTCTTCTGGCTGCATGTCACTGTGATGCTGCAGAATGAATTTTGGATATTATCTAAATATATGAAATGCCTTCAACTTTTCCACACTACTGTTTTCGATAACTATTAAATGTGCACTCCACATATTTGGCATCTGAAAATAAATTCCCTGTCGTTAAATCTTTCTGGTTAATCTTTGATTCCAGTTATCACTCTGAGACCAACATTGTGCGATACATGAAGCGCCTGGAGAACAAGGACATCTCCCTGGTGCACAGCATGATACCACTGGTTAGTGTTACCTGAGGCTAAACCACATATCCACATGTGCAAACACTGGTTCTAAAATCTTGTTGTTTTGTTTAGGGCTCATGCACCATGAAGTTAAACAGTTCATCAGAACTCATGGTGAGTAACTCTGTACATGTGATGAGTTGTTACAGCTGTAGAACAAATAAAAGTTTCCTCCTCACCTACACTGCTGTCCTCCTTTTCTTATTCAGCCCATCACCTGGAGGGAGTTTGCCAACATCCACCCGTTTGTGCCTCTGGATCAGGCTGAGGGCTACCAGAAACTTTTCAGACAGCTGGAGAAGGACCTCTGTGAGGTGACGGGCTACGACAAGATCTCCTTCCAGCCAAACAGGTGAGAGCTCTGACATTCAGAGGTCTTTACAGAGAAGGAGGCTCAATCCAGATCAGCCTCTTAGAAAGAGACATCCTGAGGTTTACATGTCCAGCGACATGACCATTCCAACATATATCAGTGAGGACAGCTGTGACCCTCGGAGAGATGTATATGGACATGACCCAGAAAATAAAATATTCGCGGTCAATGCTAAATCTCAATAACGAGCATGAATTAATTTTAATTTGTTGCAGCACAAACTTCTATTTAGCTGAGGTCTGCGACTAAATGCTGCTCTACTCATTGAGACCATAATCCCTGATTTATAACTTTTATAAAATATTAAAGATTGTTGGTTTTACAATCTATAATAATTTATAATTTTAGTCATGTTCTCTTCATGGCTCCGGGTCTGTCCAGTTCTCTTAGTCTACCACTCAGGCCCAGACTTAATTACCTCAACCACTGATGGATGAATATAAAATATCTGCAGCTTCGAATGTTGCTAATGTTCTAAACCAGGAACCAAAAAGTTTCTTAGCATTTTTTAACTGGACGTTATGAGAGAAAACTTCATTAGATTGTTTGTTGAATAGATTACGTCTGCAGATAATTAACTTTTGTGGCCTTTTATAACCTGTTGTATAAGTTATTTTAATGATGCAAGACTTTGTCACCATTTCCTGAATATTTGAGCATTTTATATATTTGATAAACATGAGTTTACAGTCTGAACTTTAATGAACACAATGTGTTTTGCTCCAGGTCAGTTAAAATATGCATCAACGCTTGTTTCAGCTGACACGGCACACACCTACATCTGCTGCTTATCACCACTTATCAGAGGCACTGGGTTTATGAATAGTACACCATGCTACATTGGCCCACAGAGTTATCATGCAGCTTGCTTCCCATCTCTCTCTCCTCTTTTGGTAATGTCTGCAGACTGATCTTTGTACTGTGCTGAGGTAAGGATGTGTGTGACCATGGTGTGTTTGCCTTGCCTTCCAGTGGTGCTCAGGGAGAATACGCTGGCCTGGCTGCCATAAAAGCCTACCTGAACTCAAAGGGAGAGAGCTCGAGAAGTGTAAGTGTGCTGCGGATGAGATGAAAGTCTTAATTGGAGGAAAGTCACTCCAACAAATGTTGTGAATTAAGCTGTTTTCAGACATGAGATTCAGGAAATGTCTGGATAATTGGGTTGAGTTTGTCTTTCACATGAAGAATGCAGCAGAACATTGTCCAGGTCAGACACGTTCACAACAACAGGATAATTCCAGACTAACGCACCACTAAGCGATAGAGAAGGAGGCAGGACACGACGTATAAATCCTGTTAAGGAAGCCACATGTTTTTTGTGCACATACGCCTTTTTCTAAGTTCAAACATCTTTGTCTGTACCTTCAATATGTATTTTTTTTATCCAGAGATATCTTTATTCTTCCAGTTTCACGTCCAACATCATCAACACGTCCACTCTGGACATTTTCCTGCTGTATTCTCACATGGGCTCAGACATTTTCTGGACATCTTACGAGAGGGCTGGTAGTAAAAGTTACTCAGACTTTGGAAAACTTGAGGAAAATGTCCAGACTTCAGTGCATGTCTGAAAGCAGCTTTTCTGTTATGTTGATGTTAATACGATTTTAATATTCACTTAAGGCTTTTATCTGATGCTGTCGTCCAACATGTGTTTGATAGAAAAGATTTTAGTCTCACAATGATCTGCTCTACATGCATACACAAAAGAATGTCAGGATTGAAATCATGTTTACGTAACCTCAGGAACTGGGAGGACAATTGATTTACAGGAATGGTTTATTTGGGGAAATGACTTGTTTGCATTTTTGCCAAGAGGATGGATAAGCCAACCTCATATGTCCAAAATTGAGAAATAGGTAAAGTACAACCAGAAAATGTGCCAACTCAGTGGAGAGCCAGGGTAGCCTGCATAATGCTGAGATAAGATAAACTAAGCTAAGTTCACTTTCCTCTGGCTTTAGCTTCATGTTTAATTCACATAAGTGGTATCTGTCCTCTCATCCGACTCTCAGCAAGAATGTAAATAGTTTAATTCAATGAATAAGTTCTGTCAAAACCCTAAATTTAAGTATTTTGAGAAAAAAAGTTTAAATGTCTTCATTACAATTTATCTAAAGGCAAGTTTTCTCTTTCAAGTAAATAGAAAAGTGGTTTTGAAACTTGTTGATTATCACCTTTGACTGTGCTGACTAAATGTCAGCTGACAGATGCTGATGAATCAAAAGTATTGTAGAGTATGATTTGTGCTCTAATCAGCTTGGGCTCCTGACAGTTCATTGTTCTAAGGCTACAACAGGTCAATTTGAGATCACAGATTAATACGTCTCAGATACGCTGTTTAGCTAACGAGTGGAGATAAGACGCTCACTCAGATTAAAGACGGGCTGACTCAGGTATGTGCCTTTGTTTTTAATATCTGCCCTCGTCTTAGATAGTGGCCTGCTCCCTTGAAATCAAGTCAAGGTCCAAACTCGCAACCGTTTGTGCAAACAAAGGGGCTGAAAACGCTCCGGCCCACCATAGGTCACCTGCTTCCAAGATTCCATATTTGGAGGTTTTAAGACAGCTGCAAGTCAGTGGTGTGACAGACTCAGTCAGTCATTTGTCAAGGTTACCCTACTGGCAGCCGCACAACTGGGACGCTTAGACCTTAGTTGCAAAATGTCAGACGTGCCTCCCTAATAAGGGATAAAATCAATTAGATGCCTGTAGGCTGGTTACACATTAGTGCCAGTAACTGCATCAAAATTACAACACACACACACACACACACACACACACACACACACACACACACACACACACACACACACACACACACACACTCTACTGTATAACTGTATATCTAGAAAGTGCTGTCTGTAGAGAGGCCACGTCACATGTTAGGGTTTTTAAATATTTTTGTAGATCTTCTACACAAAGCAGTATTGTTAAGATTTAAACACATGAGGAAATAAATTATATTTTTGTTGTTAGTAGTCTGACTTCGACCCCACAAGATCATCATCATCATGGACCTAATGAGGTTATGCTGCAGCTGCAGCCTGACTGAACACTACCATGTTTTTATATACATTAGTATCCAGGCTGTGTTTTCTTCTGGGTTTATTCAGATGTTTGGTTTTGTTCACCCTCTGTTTTCTCTCCCTCCAGGTCTGTCTGATTCCTAAATCGGCCCATGGCACCAACCCGGCGAGCGCTCAGATGGCCGGGATGAAGGTTCAGGTGGTGGAGGTGGACAAGGACGGCAACACTGACATGGCACATCTCAAGGCTCTGGTGAGAGTTCTACACAAGATGGTCACTGGACATGAGTCTTTGTTTTAGAGTTGACAGTGGAGACATTGAAGGGAGAGGAGACAAAGGGGAGGATCCTTTTAACTGGATGTGAACCCACTGAATTGATTGATTGTAATCTGAGACTTTCACCACTGAAGTTCTGAGGGTTCTTCTCCGTTATATATTTTGAATCACTGTGTTTTTCCTCACAGGTTGATAAACACAAGGCGAGTCTGGCGGCCATGATGATCACCTACCCCTCCACCTTTGGCGTGTTTGAGGAGCAAATCAGAGACGTGTGCGATCTTATTCATGAGAACGGTGGCCAGGTGTACCTGGACGGTGCCAACATGAACGCGCAGGTGAGAGAACAAACAGCAGCGTATCATCTCTGATCTTCTGAACACTGTGGAAAGTAAAATATGACTTGTGATAACTGGAGGCTAATAGGGTAAAGGTTTATAGATGTGTGCCAATAATAGATAAATAGATTAATGGATAACCCGGGGGAGAAACACTTTTCACTACAAAGCTAATTAAAACAATGGCTATAGGTTTAAAAATTGTAGGATGTGGAAATTATACATTGGAAAATAAAAACACACTTAAAGTAATCAATGAATAATGCCCCCCCCCCCCCTTTCACACTTAGATTCTGTCCTATCAATAAAGGCTATAGTGCCAAAAAGTATGTTTTTAAAGAAGTTCGACGAGCTGAAGGTTCATTTTTCTTCTCTTCCAGGTGGGATTGTGTCGTCCCGGAGATTACGGCTCAGACGTGTCTCACCTCAACCTGCACAAAACCTTCTGCATCCCTCACGGTGGAGGAGGACCCGGCATGGGGCCCATCGGAGTGTGAGTCAGAATATTAATGAAAAGGTTTTTGTTTGTGAGCATCTAAACATTAACATCTTTGAGATTTAAACTCAGGAGCTCATCGGTGAGATTATGTCATTTGAGTTTAGATAAATGTTTTGTCTGTTACATTTAATGTTCTTGACTTAAAGAAGCAACAATGAACGTTAAAGCTTCAGATAAAGAAATATTCCTGTTATTTATTCACACTAGATTAAAACCAGTCGAGTGTTTGGATGTTAACTAAGAGGTTTTAAACTTTAAACCTCAATTTATCTCCTCCTCCTCCTCAGGAAGGCTCACCTCGCCCCATTCCTGCCGAGCCACCCGGTGGTGGCCATGCATTCAGTCAACACCAGCAGCTCGCTGGGCACCATCAGCGCTGCGCCCTGGGGCTCCAGTGCCATCCTGCCCATCTCCTGGGCTTACATCAAGGTCAGCACACAGGATAGAACACACATGTGCTGAGATCCTGTCGCCTGAAGCAGTTTGTAATATGTATTATTGTCAGGTACAGGAGCTAATGCCTGTTTTCAGGGTTCCTTTATCAGGTTGGAGTCACTGAAGTGACAGTGTGAATACTGTAGGAAAGAGATTTTAGGGAAGTGAAGGAGAGGATCTGTGTCTTATTGACTAACGTCCTGTAAAACATTTTTTGACCTACATCAAATGAACAGAACATTGTTTCCATATTGGTGCTTATTGTGTCTTTATCCAAATCAGGATTTATTTGTTTCTCGTGAAAATCAGAATCATAATATATTCATGGAATTATCATTTTCATAAGATTAGTCTGTCAGTTTGAATTGAACTCTTATTTTGTGGAGTGAAAATCTTTTGTGACATCCCTCCTGTGTGTTTAGATGATGGGATCTAAGGGACTGCGTCACGCTACAGAAGTGGCCATCCTCAACGCCAACTACATGGCCAAGAGGCTGGAAGGCCACTACAAGATCCTCTACAGAGGCAGGAAAGGTGAGAGCATCTGGCCTCTATATTTTAATCAATTCAAAAGATTTTTAAAGAGATATCATCATCATCTTATGTCACATTTTAAATATTCTTTTGTTCAGGTTTCGTAGCCCACGAGTTCATCCTGGATGTGAGGCCATTCAAGAAGACGGCAAATATCGAGGCTGTGGATGTGGCCAAGAGGCTGCAGGATTACGGTAGGCTGAGTTAAAAGCGTTCTTCCTATAGTATTACATTTGTGCTGCAGTTCTGCTCGGCCGTCACATAGAGCGGTAAAGATTATCCCGTCTTTATTTAGCCCTAAATAAAAAAAAAAAAGAGGCTAAGCGGGTGGAGATTTGTCAAACTGCAAACCATCTTCTCCCTAAAGTTTCCCTGCTTCATTTTTACTTGCATCCTCACCCGACCTGTTTCTAAGAAAAGTAATGAAGCACTTGACAATTTAGTAGTAATTAAAGTCGTATTAATCGGTCCCTATAATTTCTGTTCTGATCTTTTTCCCCACATGCATCTTGGATTCTACATAAAAATGAGTCTTCTGTCCCAGTGACGAGTTAGTTGAAGTGTAATTTAAAGTAATGAAGGAGAAATGCTCTGTGGTTCGTAAGCAGTGGTTGCTTTCCCTAAATGGGCGTCGTACATGAAATAATTTGAGGTTGCTTCACTTTGTCCTCCTTATCTTAACGTCCTTCCTTTACCAATTTCCTGTCATCAGAGCAGTCAGGTGGGCGGAGCACAACATGATTAGTCAACGGGACAGAAACTTTGCTGAATCTGGAAAGTTTTAGTGCCTGTTCTGTTTATCAAATCCCTTATTCAGCAAAACCACTTCTCGTTTATCAGCCCTCTGAATCCGCTGAGTCTCTGATCCACCTCACTCCTACTTCTCTTTTCATCCACACACACACACTTTCATACAAGACAGTTTACACATGCATTTAAACATGTTGGAAAATTATTTATCAGGATTTTTCTGCACTATTGAAATGATTAATGCTACCACATCATGGTTCTTCTATATTTGTTGCTTTTCCAACCAAGACGAACCTCGTCTTTTAAGAACCAGGTTGCGTTTCTACGTCATTACATCCTCTATACGTCTGATTCCCCAGCAACATTCATGCTGTCACTTTGGGCCTTTACAGCTGTTGTCAAAATCCAGGTTTTTATACGCTCTTTTTAAATGAGTTCCTGTTCTCCAGGTTTCCATGCGCCCACCATGTCATGGCCCGTGGTTGGAACGCTCATGATCGAGCCCACAGAGTCTGAGGACAAGGCCGAGATCGACCGGTTCTGCGACGCCCTGCTTGGTATCCGACAGGAGATCGCAGACATCGAGGAGGGACGGATGGACTCCCGCATCAATCCGCTCAAGGTACGTTACTGGGAGGATTTCTCTCTTTGAGGTGAAAAGATCCTTTACACTGGCTGACATGAAGCCGTGACAGATACCATCTAAGGTGTGTGTGTGTCTGTGTGTGTGCAGATGGCCCCTCACTCTCTGGCCTGCATCTCATCGTCAAACTGGGACAGACCGTACCCCAGGGAGCTCGCTGCTTTCCCTCTGGTGAGTGACCTCGTGGCTCTGCTGCAACTGTCCTGTCTAACGAACGGTGCTTTAGATAAGAACGATGGTCTCCATTGTCCTCTAGTGGTGAGAAGTAAGAATTGCAGTCACGATGGAGGACTATTTCTAACAGTGCAACAACTTCTACTGCTGCAAAAACTTCTTCTACACTTTGTGTGGATTCAATATTTGAAATATAAGTTTGAAAAAAAAAATGTGGTTGCAGTCCTGCACAAAAAATACTGTAGACTGAATTTGTTTATTTTCTTTGCCTCCACCAAGGACGTTATGTTTTCACCTGTTACACAAAAACTACTCGACAAAATGTCACAATACTTAGTGGAAGGATGTTTTATGGGTCAGGAATTTTTTTTAAACTTTAAAATAGGGTTCAAATAGTTCTGTTCTTGGATCTTTATGAAAAACATCAGGCATATTTAGGAAACTGAAATCTATGAGTGTGAGTAATTTGGTGCAGCTTGATTTTAACATAAGAGACATTTTAATGTTTATTCTCATCGTTTTCCCTTTTTTCTTACTTTACAGCCTTTCATTAGGCCCGAGACCAAATTCTGGCCGAGCATCTCCAGGATTGACGACATCTACGGCGACCAGAACCTCGTGTGCACCTGCCCACCCATGGAGGTCTACGAGTCCCCGTACGAGGAGAATAGAGCGTCCTCGTAGACGCTCCCTGTGGTCCAGTTCCCAATGTCTCAGCCAAAGCTCAAAGAACTCAGACATAGAATCATTTGTGAAGATGTGAGAGGGGAGGGTTCGGGCTAAAAACGCTACGTGTGAAGTCATGTTAGCTGCGGTAGAAGAATTTCTGTTGCTGAGTATGAGGCTAATATTTCAGATGGAGTTTAATAAAAATTTAAATACAAATAATCTTGATATAGATGTTTGATCAAATTAGGTAAAAATAGATCAATTCTGTCAGGCTCTTCATGGAACAACAAAAGTCTATTTTCTTAGTTTTTCACGATGTCAGAGTTTTCATTTTTATTGCCGTGTGAATTGTTAAATCAAACAGAGTCAGCAGCAGCTAAACGTCTAGACGAGCTCTCAAGCACTTTCCTACAAACTGTAACAGCCCTGATTCTTCTTCTACTTTTCATACGTGGCTTTCAATGTGTGAGCTGGACATTGGGACTGGACTTTGTATGATTACGCCCTCTTTTATTGGGGTCATGGAGTTTACCCTACTCGAACTTTAATGGACCAAAGGTGCAACTTCTGAGGCCGCTCCGTAACACACCTCTGAAACACCGAGTAAAGTTAACTTTAAAGGAAAAAACGCCCTTGGTGCCTCGATTCTGTTGTGTAAAATAGCTGCCTTCACGTTCCCCATTAGTTTTCTTGTTAATATGTATCTGTAGTATGAAAACGTTTAATGTATGTTGTGACATTTGCTCGCCACATAGAAGATAGAAGTCTTAATGTTAATTTTAAAAAGGAATTATTTTCTAATCTAAATGTTTTGTCTGTAGAAAAAAAATCTGTATTAAACTTTTGTCTTTAAGTGTGTGTGTGAAGAGGAGATGCAATTTTTCATTTTAGGCAACACTGCCACCCAGTGGTGACTGGAGAGATATTTACATCTCTTTACTTAACCTTACACGCAATAGAAAATAAAACTAATAACAATAAACAAGTTCACGTTTAAAGGGCTTTTGATCAACAGTCTGAAACTTTCAAATTCACACTGAGAAGCTGGAACCAGTGTAATCGTGTTATTTGAGACGATAATTAAAAATCAGTGTAAAAGATGCTGCAGGTTAAATTTCAACTATTTTTAACCACGTGAAACCAGCTGCACCTAATTTAAGAATTTAGTTACATAAGTGAACTTATGTACATACCACAGATTCTTAAAATACATAAATATCCTCATACTGGTTTCAGTTTCAGTAGCAGTGGGCAAACAAATAATATAGATGGAGCAGGAAGAGTCACACAGAAGAGACGTTTTAAACCTTCAGCGCAGCGATTTAATTCTTAAAATGTTATTTTTTTTAACCCGATATATAGAGAAACAAAGTTAAAATATAAGATGTGCAAATGTAAACCTGAAACCATTTGTTAAAACCAATTCCCTGACATGGCTTTAAATATCAACTTAGAAAACAGTGCAGTGGAAAATTGTGCGCACGGCGACCAGAGTTTTACAGTAAAAGAATGATCGTTCAAAGATCATGAAGCTTCTGTTCAACTGATTGAACAACATTTTGGATATTAATTATAAAAGCTTAAGATAATCTTCAAAGTGCCAACACCAGTAACACAGAAAACCAACAGAGAAACCTGAGTTATACACATGTGGCTAGCAGCCTTGTTCATATACAGCTAAAAACAAAAGTGATACTGTTGGTTTTTCCTAAAATCGTATTCAGTTATTTTCATATTTAGCTTCAACAGAACTCGGACACACCTGTTTGAATTATTATTAAATTCATTATGTCATCTGAACTCATATCTAATCTAATGAAAAAGATAAATATGCCTGAACGATTCGCTCAGTATTAATCTGTAGTGATACTGCAAAAAAATAGCCAAGGATAAATAATTACTATGACGAGTCAACAAATCCCGTGAAAAGATCAAATCCAACATCTTGTCATTTTTTTAGTATCTGACAGAAACATTCCTCTCTCACAGCTCCACTGTTAAGAAGCTATTAAAAACATAAAGAGCTTGAATAATTTTCAGAACGATAATAAACACACATGCTGCTGTTCTTGGAGATTTGACTTCAGTTAAATACAAAAAGGAACTCAACCGGTTGTTCAAGTTCATTCAGGTAAAAATGTCTCGTGTTAGAATTCTATAAAACTCTCACTTGACCTTTTCTTTGCGTCCCAGCTCTCCAGCGAACTGTCCGCCTGGTGCACTTCCGCCTCCGCAGGTTTTCTCCTCTGAAGCAGGCGGTCGACGAGGACGACAAACACCGACGATGAAATGAGACACAGGCCGGAGAGGTAGAAGGCAACGCTGTAGTCACTGGTCTCATCCACCAGCCAGCCTGCAATGAAAAAACACTCGTTTACACAAGAGGCCAGAGCTGCCGAATGAACGATCAGGTTTTTTGTTCCCTGCAGAGACGTTTGTGCCAGAAACATTTCTGTGAGACGACCGTGACCTTTGACCTTTGACAAACCAGATCTAATCACTTAGTCTGAACATCTGAATCCAGTTTCTCTTGGGGCGTTGTAAAGATAATCAGCTCATCCTTGAGTCCACGTGAATGTTTGTGACAGATCTAATGAAATCCTCTTCCTGTGCGTTCCTGATTCATCACATTCACAACCACAGCAGGTCACCGTGACCTTTGAACCACCAAAATCTAATCAGCTCATTTTTGAGTCCAAGTGACAGTTTGTACCGAACCTGAAGAAATTCTCTCGATGTTTTTGCTTTGTAATAATTTCATCTGCGCGTCCACGTGAACCTTTGCACCAAATTTGAAAGGATGCCGTGGAGATTTTCCTGAGATGTTGCGTTCACAAGGCAAAACAATTCATGACTCATTCACATGCGGCTCCACAGTCTCACCTGCAGCTGGTGGACCGATGAAGCCGCCGACGCTCCTGAAGAGCATCAACATCCCCAGGCTGCTGTCGAATCCCTCCAGCGTTACAATGTCCACGATGGCGGTGATGTGGATGGCCACCATGCAGCCGAACAGGAAGCCGTAGAGCGAGGTGAAGAATACGATAGCCCAGTAGTTGTGGCTGATCGGCAGCAGCAGGAGCACGACCCCGACGAGAGTGACCACCATGGTGAGCAGCTGCAGGTTCCTCAGCAGCCTCATGTTGGCGACCCACCCACAGACCAGCCTTCCAGCCAGGTCCGCCAGCGCCAGGACCGAGAGGAGGGAGGCCGGCCAGTATTTATCCATCCCCACGCTGTTGGCAAAGGGCACTAGAAAGAGAGGTGGGATGAAAAAACCTGCCGCTGCAAAGATGGCAAACAGGATATAGAGGATAAATTCAGGCTTTCTCAGCAACGAGCCCTGGAAGATGGATGCAGCAGCATTTCCTTCTGGAGCGTCTTTGGTTTCTTGGCTTGAGCCCCGAGTCGTCTCCAGAGGCCTCATGAGGGCGCCGCAGACACACAGGTTGAGCTGAAGACCTCCAACAATGAGCAGGGCGCCCTGCCAGCTGTACATCTCGATGAGCCAGTGGAAGAAGGGACTGAAGATGAAGGCGAAGACGCACTCCCCTGAGCTGGCGATGGCGTAGGCGATGGGACGCCATCGTATGAAGTAGTGGCTCACTATGCTGTTGGCAGGAATCCAAGAGAAGGAAATGCCCGTTCCTGGAAACAGACAATGCAACAATAGATTAACGGGGATTGTTTGAATTTTAAAATGTCAGAAAACAATAGTTCATCCTCAGTGTGCATCACCTTGCAAGGCGCCCATGGTGAGATAAAGCCAGGGAAGACCGAGGTCCAGAGACGCCAGCAGCATCCCAGAGGCCGTCAGCAGACCCCCGACTATGATGACAACCCTCTGAGAAAACTTCAAGGTCAGCACACTGGCTGCTGGGGCTGCGGAAAGGATGGAACACAAAACTATAAAAAAACTAAAAAACATCCAGAGTTAAGAAAACAAGCGAGATCATCAAGCTGAAACCACATCTTTACCTCCGAGGTGAAACATGGCAATGGTGGTGGAGGTGACCCAGGAGGCCGTGCTGCTCAGGACGCCAAAGTGCCTCTGGATGTCCAAGAAGAAGACGCCGAAGTTCTTGAGGACAGCCGCAGTGAGGCCCATGATGAAAAAGGCGGACGTGACCACCACCCAGCCGTAGCCACCATCAGGGGGTCCGGCTCTCCTTGACGTCATCTTCAGTTCCTCTGCAGGCCGCGCTCCTGTCCTGCAGTCAACTGACAGAGCAACCGTCATGATATGAGCATGCAAACTGCACAGACACAGGAGCTACTGAAGCAGCAGCTTCAGGCACAGACAAAAAAAGGTCAATTAAAACCTTTTTTTAAAACCTGCTGCTGAACTGTTGCTGTAGCTCGACTCTGAAGAACTGAACGAACTTTCGCCAGGAAACAACAAATTAAATACAGATTCTTTTAGTTTTCTGATTCTGTCTGGAACTAAAAAATAATCAGCTTTGAACTTTAACAGAATCATTTACAGATATCATTAGAGAGAAACTTTTCTTGGGTAGAACCAAGAGTCCGTAACTTATCTACGTTAAGTTTATCTAATTAACAATTTTGAGTCATTTAGTATTTTTTTGCCTTGAAGTTACAGCAGCTCACCAGTAGAGGGTGCAGCTCTCTCAGTCCAATGAGTGCTTTAAATTAGGATAATAATAATAATTATTATATAAGTGCTTTTATTAAATTGGAATTTTAAAAGCAGTACTTATACTTGTACCATCGTGTTTTTAGCATCATGTTAATACTTTTACTGAAGTACAGGATGTGAAGTCTCCGGTGAGACCTTTAAACTGTTTCTCCTCCAAATTAAAATGCAGCAGCTTGAACAATTCCCGTCAACCGAATCAAAACAACAATAAGAACCTGACTCACGTGTTGTGTGTTGTTACTCGACCTGAAGTCCCGGAACAAACATGATTCTTCACCTGCTGCAGAGAAACTGTCAGAAGATTCAAACTGCCTCTGGTTGGGAACCATCGGTCTCCTGCTCGTCTCTGATGCTGCTTCACGTTTTCTTCATTTTTCAATGAACGATCGACAACAAGCTGAAGTTCTTCAAGCAGCTGCGACTCATTAAAACCTTTAACGAAGTCCGCGCTGATTGGTCGAGCACAACATCTACCTTCACCGAAGCTGCATCCGGATTTCAAAATAAAGCGTCAGCGTGCGGTTCAGACCTGCAGGGCACATGAAGAGCCAAAGAGTTTTATTTGAACTGAGCCGCTGAAGGTGTGTTTGCTTCGGGATGATTGTGGTTTTTAAATGAGTGACAGGTTTTTCTTTGCAATTTTCTGTTGCATGAGCCAAATTGCGACTTGTTGTGAATGTGCGATTGAAGAAAGGATCATTTCCAATGTGTTTTTTTTTTTTTTTTTACAGGATTTGTAATCACCTAAAAAAAAGCATATTTTCACATCATATCTAGAATATTCATTATTACGTTTAGGTTGTTATTTATTACTTACAACTGTTCATGTGGAAAATGAATATTTGGATAAATCTCATGATTTTTTCTTAACATAATAAAATGATCAGCTATGATTTCAGAATAATTGACGTGCATCATTTTGCACGAAACCTCTGATCTTGTTTTTATTCGGTAGAAATGAGTCCAAAAGTAGAAAACAATCATATTTAGTTTTGTCGAGATTACAAATTCCTCAAAATTGCTTTCTACTGTCTTTCAACCTTTCATGTTATATTAATTACTATATTTATCTTGTACCTAAATCACTTGATTACTTTTTGCCCCTCTAGGGCATGAAAGCTCTTTTGTAAAGTGAAGTTAAGATAGTTGGTGGAAACTCCTCCTCTCACTCACAGCTCTCCATTACTGCATTTACATAACAAGGCCCAATCAGAGCTGTTGGTGTCAGTGTGATGTAGTTTCTATCTTTATCATTTCTACAAAACCTTAAAAGATCAAATGCTTGGTGAAAGCCTCACGTTCGACTCACTTCACATTCTTGAAGTAACTCAAGACACCGACGCCCACAAAGATAAACACAGTGTAGGCAAATGTAGGTTTGCGATCTGACGTTAACTCCCGTTCGTTTTATGTTCGTTGCCTTTTGCAGAAACCCAAACATGAGCCAACAAGTGTAATAAGATAAAAGTTTACACCCACACTGTACCTTTAAAGATGTTAAAGATAAACATACGGTGTTTAAGATAATAAGATAATGATTAGTACAAATTATTTTCACATTAAAAACACAAGAAATTGAAACAGATAACACTGAATTCAACATCTTTAATTTTCACACCACCTCTCACGATAAAAACATAAAACAATCATGGATTTTTAAATCACCTGTGTATGCGCTTCATTTACACTGACACCTTGCTGGCAGTTCTCGAATGTAGTATTTACGATATTTTCATTTTATAAAAATTATAAAAATTTCTGGACATATGTACACAAATATACTGTCAGTATGTACACACATAGAAAACACTCAGCTCTATCAGTCCATTACTCTTCAAGACGAGAGCTAGCCCTGCTAGCTGTTTGTACGGACACTCTCTCACGCACACACACACACAGAGACACACACACACACTCTCTCACGCAGACCTTGTTTGACACAAGCATCTTTAGCTTCAGAGCTGGCAATAATCTACTCAAAGTCCCAAAAAACATTAACTCATCTTAAAAAAGTTTATCAAGGATGTTTGAGCGAATCGCCTTCAACACTTCCACACATCCAAGCCTCCGTTTGGTTTCTGCTGGCCACTAAGCAGAAAAAAACTAAAATGAGAAACTGAGTTGAATGCCTTGCATAAAGGCACCTTGGCAGACGTTTTTGAATTGGTCCTGGTTTTGAACCATCACTCTTCCAATCACAAACTGCTCTGGCACTCAGCACAAGAAGGACCTCGTTTTGGCCTTTTGTCCCTTTGCCCACGCGGCTGAAGAGGAGCAGGGCACTTTGGGTGATTTTTAAAACTCCTTACTGTCCCTGAACAGGTCGATGCGCAGGACGAGCTCTTTGAAAGAAGGACGCAAGCAGGGGTCGTTGTCCCAGCACTCCTCCATGACCTCATGTATCTGTGAGACGAGGCAGAGGAAGACCGACAACACGATTAGTAAAGAATTCATGATCACACTGTGGAAACCAGGGAAACTTACTGCCGGCTTTGTAGTCAGACAAACGACGTGAACTAAATCTGCTACTTTAATTGAAATTGATATCTTTTATTTTAAAATATATCAATTATATTGTAGAATAGTTACGATGAAATACTACTAAATGGAAGCACGGGTAAACAATGTGTTGGAAGATATGTAACGTGTGTGTGTCCCTTCAGAATGAAATCAGCCGCAAATGTCCGTACCTCTGTGGGACATCCCAGGGGTTGGGGCAGCCTGCTGCCGGATTTAAGGAGTTCATTGAGGTGATAGACGATCATCTGTCCCTGCTTATCGTTCCCCATCATCGACATGAACACCTGAGGAGGAGAATGACGGCGGCCAAGACAAAGACAGATTAGTGGCTGAAGGGTCTGAATCTTGTGCTCAATTAATTTGTTCAGTGAAAGTTTACAACATGTTTAAACGTGTGTCATTGACATTTAAAACTGCTTTCCAGATAAACTGTCATATCTGTCTCTACATTGCATTGACATGATAGAACAAGTTGAGAAGCAAACAGGCAGTGAGAGGAGAGAGGAGGCTGACGTACAAATTAAGATTGGTTTGATTAAATGGGATCAAACTGGAGCCGAGGTATGCTGCACTTATTAAAGATTGGATGCTGCGACTTTTTTCAACTCCTTTCTTTTTTCTCACAGTTGATAACTAAATTCCTCTGAATCTGTTTTGTATTAACATTCAGCCATTTTCATCCCATTTTCTACACTTAGGTCACATAAACAGTGAACCTGAGTTAAGCTGAACACACAGTGAGTAAACTTACTGCAGGTGGGCTGCAGATCTTGTCGCTGCGGGTGAAGAGCTCGTAAAGTACAACTCCGAAGCTCCACACGTCTGACGCCACAGAGAACTTGCTCTCAGTCAGTGACTCAGGAGCATACCTGTAAAATACTGTCAGTGAATTCAGGGGTCGACTTAACAGGACGTATCACAGTTTGGATTCCACAGCAAAGTCAATTGGAAACAGGATTTGATCAACAACAACTTCTTAACAGGAATTTCTAGTCACAGATTATTGGTTAGCTACAGTTACTGAAGTATCATGAGGATGTTCCAGATTTCTTTGTGAGGGAGAACAAAACATCACACAGAGCAGTAGAAAAACAACAGACATATCTGCTCAGCAGTCTGACCAGAATATGGGGCTCTCTCCCGGCTCTTTGACCATGTAGTACTCTTTATCCTGAGGCAGAACTTTGGTGAGGCCGAAATCTCCAATCTTCACCCTGAGCTCACTCTCCACGAGGATGTTTCTTGTTGCCAGGTCTCTGTGGATGTATCGCTTACTGGACAGGTACTCCATGCCCTGTGGAAATCCAAACCCAAATATCAAATATGCATCAGACGCTCTGGTGCTCCATCAAGCATGTTACAAAAGTGGACAGAGGGACGCACCTTGCAGATCTGAGAGGTGTAATGTACGAGCTTCTTGTGGTCGTTCCTCTCCTTGTTTTTCATGAGGTAATCGCGCAGGCTTCCGAAAGGCAGATATTCCATGATGAGACGGAGATTTCGTCGTCCTGAAGAGAGAAAAAGAAACAAACTCATTATATGAACATAACAGCTCTAAATGTTTGTACATTTTATAGCCAGATTAGTTTGATGACAAAGTTCTGTTTGATTGAATGTGAAGATTACAATCATCTAAGTGGGGTTAAGAGTATTAAGTCGAGTAGTGAATGTGTGTACATGACTTTACAATTATGGTTTTAGTTATGGAAGACGCACAGGAACAGGAACAAATTCATTCAAATACCAACCACACCACGTCAACTGTACCTGCACTGTAGCAAACACCTTTATATTTAACAATGTTCTCGTGCTGCAGAGATTTCAGGATCTCAATCTCTCGCTCAAAGTCTCGTATGTGCTCTGTAGTGCTGTGCTGCAGTTTCTTCACAGCCACCACCTCTCCAGTGTTGTCCTGAAGTGGGTCATATCGACACATCTCCACACTGCCAAAGTTTCCCTGAAACACACAACCACTATCAACAAGCAGCTGGCTTATATTTCACAATGTGTTTTTTTACACAGTGAGGTTCAGAACTTTGTGAGCTTCATTTCAATTGTGTTCATGGGGAAGAGAAGAGTTGTGAAACAAATTTCAATATAGACGGAAACACATTACTATAACTGGTAAATGCCTACAATGTTAATAATCTATCAAATGATAATCCTATGATAATTCACTTATAAGACATAGATATAGACCCAGATATAAAGAATATGAAAAACCTTCATTTAATCCATATTTGCCTCAGAAACGTCATAAATGTTTGCTGGTTTTAGTTTCATCCCTTTGAGGAAATGCACGCAGGTTATGTGCATATCGACCCGTAATATTTAAGATGAAAAACCTCTAAGAAAGAATTATACTGAAAAACATTTCAAAGTTAGTCCATATATGTTTTTAGAAAGTTTTTTCTTTTTGTTGTAGTGTTTTGACTTTATAAGAAAAACCTTAAATAATAGTGATTAATTCTCTGTTCTTCCACAATAGTGGAGTTGTGATCACACAAAGCACAAGAGTTAGTTCCCACACGTCTTCCTACCTTGCCCAACTGCTGTAAGAAGATCAGGTGTCTCTCTTCAAACTGAGCTGGCTCCTGATTCTCAAAGCCCCCAGTCGACCAGGCAGAGCTCGCTGTCCTGTTAGGCAGGATGTCACTGTCCACGATCATCTCATAGTCTACACACACAAAAGAAAAAAGGCATTTTAACAACAAACTTAAAAAAATAAAATAAATATATATATATATATATTTTTGTTGTGAGAGCAGCCATGCTTCTTGTCATGTCACCTTGAAAGCTAAAACCTGCATATCTACACCTGCAGGGAGCGAAGGGACAGACACAGCTAACACAGGACACTGTTCCATCCTAACCAGCTGGGTATTGTGACACATCTCTGGTGCTGGTTGCATTGTGTAACACTAAATGCGTCTGTGAGGAAATTTAAGATTGAACACTGCTGCGACCTAAACTCCCCGTTGTGACACCATCTGGGGTATTCTGGCCGGAGGGCTGGTGATCGGTGTGCACCAACCTGGTGTGAAGAGGCTGTGGAGATCACGGATGACGGCGCGGAATGTTGGCCTGAACTCAGGCTCGTAGTCCATGCAGTTTGTAATCAGATTAGCCAGTTCAGTCCACTTTGGTGCGGGAAGGTGGTCGTGGTCCTCGTAGAACAGGGTTTTCTGCGAGACAAACACAGGCTCTTAATGTGCAGATTCTAAATACATAGATCGAGCTGAAAAACAACATTTAGATTTTATATGTAAGTAAAATGACACATTTTGCTGCTAAACAGTTGTTTACTAACCTTGGAGTTGTCAAGTGTTGCTAAAGGTTTCTCCCCACCACTGCAGATCTCCCATAGTGTTGTGCCAAAGCTCCACTTGTCTGCAGCCAGGCTCAGGTTGGTAGGGTCCTCGATACACTCAGGGGGAACCCAGGGGATCCTCTCGATCAAGACTGATCACAAATACATTTAGATTTTTTGCATTAATTGAATGTGTTCCTGTATTCTATCATATTGAGCAACAAAAAAATAAAAACTATTTTTGAAAAACATCTTCCATCATCTGTTTTTCCATATTTTCAACATACCAGTGTTTTACAGTTTACCACACACACAATGAAGGAATGAAAGTTTGAAGATGACACTTTCTCCCTGGACTCACACTCTTCTTAAATAGGTTCTTACTGCCCCCTGTTGGTTAAAGAAGTGTATCCCACTGAAGCAGAGAAAAGACTCACTTTCTTTGGGTAGGACAGTGATGCTGATGCCAGGATCACTCAGTTTGATAAAAGGGGCGTTTCCAGCCCTCCGGTCCTCCTCTCTGATCAGGTGAACATTTTTAGCGCACACGTTCCCATGGACAAGTTGCTTTTCTTCCTGCAGGTACAGAAAAGGAGAGATATATCAGTCGCTTATCTTTATTTGTCAGTTTTTATTTCAATTTCTGTACCGAATCTAACATGTTTACATTTGAAGCATTGCAACTTTGTGAATAATGTGTAAATGCATCAAATCAGACACTACACGTACCAGGAAGTTCATGGCCCAGGCCAGCTGCTTTGCCACTTCAAGCTTCCACAGGATGTTTATAGAATTCTTGTTCTTCTTCAAGTAGGTGTCCATGGAGCCAAACTTCCCATACTCCTGCACCATGATGTCTGGAAGAAAGTCATTTTTTTTCTTGTGAGAAATTAAACATCATCTCAATAACTTGCAATCCACAACCCAAGTTTTACACATATTATTTAAATAAACTTTCATGTTATTATTCTTTGCAGAAGGTGTTAAACACGAGCACAGAAACAGAAGTGTCACTCAGTAAAATGTTTTCTGGCATTAAATCCCATGTATCTATATGTTTATTCCAGATAACACTACTGTTATTTCAGTACAACTTCTGAAAAATGCAGGCGTGCTGGAGAGGTGTGTGAGAATATCCCCCAAACCTCAGGTTCACAGAAGTAGAGCATGGTAGACTTATCATTACATCATAATGACACACACTCACAATGATCTTCAATGAAAGGCAAACTGTGTGGACCTTCTAGGATAAACTGTATCCTTGTGTTATGACAACTGGAGAGAGACGGGTCGTACATCTCTCTAAAGCAAACTTACTCTCTTCTCCACAGACACACACGCCGTAGTTAAAGATCAGGTGCTTGTGGGACAACTGACTCATCATGCTGGCAGCTTCAAAGAAAGACTTTAGGACAAGACAAAGATAGAAAACATTATTTATGTCAGAAGTAGGCTTCACTCTATGTGCTTGACCTCCACAAAACTAACATCAATGGAAAATGACGAATTTAGATTAGTTTCTAATTCTAGCCATCGCTTATTAAGAGTTTGTAGTAACTAACAAAAGAGGCAGTGCTGCTTCTATAGTTACAGATATGATGACAAGGTGTTAGCCTACGGTAGCATGAAGGATACACTGCAGTTGTAACATTCACTGTTGTTTACTTTGTGTCATCACCAATAACCAATTAGTGGCTGTAAAAATCAAAGCGTGTCTCTGTATATAAGAGTTTTTGCACGGTGTGGAAGCCACACACCTCAGAGTAATTCCTCTGGGCCTGGTCCAGCACTTTCATGACAACTTCTGTTTGGTGCACTTGTCCATAGTCCGTCAGCTCCTTGAGGACTCCTTTGAAGATCTTCGTAAATGTCCCTTGACCAAGACTCTCCATCTGACAGGAGGGTCATTGTTGCAGGTTCAATTTGAAAATCATTAACATTAAATTCCAACAATTAACAGGTGATTGTCATCATTAATTCAAAGCTTGAATTTTGGACGAAATGCTGACACTGTACAGAGCTGAATTAAAGAAGTACTGCCACACAAAGCATCAGTCCAGAACACAGATGAGGAAATAGACATTATTTTAAGGGTCCTGAAAATGCAAAAACAAAACTTACAAATTCCAGATCTTCTTTCCTGATCTTGTGAAACACCATTTGATTGATGTTGTGTCGATGTAGTGATGGAGACAGAGGCACTTCTGAGCCCTTGTTGCTCCTGCACACAAGCAGGCAGGACTTTTCTGATGATGGAAAAAAACCCAATATGAAATGAAACTAGTCGAGCGATGAAACTTAACTGACAGAGAAACGTGATAAATTATGGTGTGAGCCAGAGTGGCATTGAAGGCCCACTCCTACACTGCCTCTGATTGGTTTAGATTTTGAGGAAGGAAGAGTGATGATTGGTCAAGGTTGTATTATCTGTACCTTTGGCTTTAGGTGGACAGCACTTGCTGAACTGGAAAATGACACTGTCTGAGCGCACAGTTTCCTTTTGGTAACAGCTGAGTAGTTCCTGAAGGCTACCGAAGTTTCTTTTGGCTCCGCTGAGGTTGAACTCCCTACTGGCAGACTTGGTTATCTGGCAGTGCTTGTATTCCACAGTGTTGAACACCTGAAGCACATAAAGAGGAGGGAAGACAGTAAAAACTGATGTAATTTGAGTTTTCAGATTCAGTGAATCATTGGTTAGTTAACAAATATCAGAAGAACTCTGGAAACAGGAACTGGGATCAGGTTTCAATTCAGGTTTCAATTCTAAAATTAAAAAAGAGGGGTATTAAATGATGAACGACATTTGTCTAAAGTTTGAATTAAGCTTCAGAGCAATAATAGCACCAGATCAAAAAATAAAATAAAAAACTCAGGCTGCCGTGTTGGTTGTGACCTGCTGCTACGTCACAAGTGACAAGATGAATTATAAACCTGGGAGATAAGCATGCCTCACCCAGGGGATAAAGTTTGTTGACAATTTTCGTATCTTTTGGACGTGCAAAGGCTTCAAACCTGATCTGCTTCATCCAAACTTGACTAGATCCAGACTACTCTGTGCCAAACGACATCATGCTTATAAAATGCCATAACTAAACAAGAACGTGTGGATAAGTGTGAAGGACAGTGCAAACACACACAGATCATCAGCATGTCTCTCTCCCAGCTCAAACCATCCTCTGCTCCACATCATCTAAAGGAGTCATAGGATGATTCCGTCCCGATCGATGACCCCCCCCCCAACAAACACTCACCAATTCAGGATGTTCAATGTGTTTCCCACAGGTTGGGGTGGCGGTGTGTGATGTAATTTGGAGTGGAAGAGTGTGTCCATGGTTGTTTACTGCCCCTTAGGCCATCTAGTACCAGCCTCAGTAACTTTAAATCTGACAGTGTTCAGCCACAGCCAGTCTCATTGTAAGGTTTCTAGTTGACACCTGACTGAAGAGCAGTACTGGTGCAGCAACACTGGCAGAGAGACAAAGAGACTTGTCCTCCAAACTCTACTTTTTATCAGTCAGACAAAACAGGAGAGGAGGAGGGACTGCAGCTATTTTCTCTACACAACATGTGACATAATGACATTGACTTGGGTGAATTAACATCATTGTTTGTGCAAGAAATCTGAGCTGATCTCATGTAATACCACAGATATGACAGATTTGGAGCCTGCAAATTTACTCGATGCCTTTTAATTCACCCGGTATGTAAATTAAGCCACTCATCACAGTCTAGTAGTAAAAATAACAGCAGGCTCAAGTTCACTGTTTTTATGATGCCAACTTAATTTTAACAAAGATTAAGGATAATTTTTTGAATGAGGTGGAAAGGATTTAGTTTTGGTGAAGTGTGCCGGCTACCACACAGGAGTGTTACCAACCTCAACAGGAAAAGTCAGGAAATACTTGTTGAATTCTTTAGGGCTACATCTCAAAATGTAAAGGCCCCGCTTGTTTCCACACTTCTGAAGTCGGCTGATGGCAAACTCCATTCTGCAAAACAACAACAAACAACATACAGTGTCATCACAACGGGTTATTGCCTGTATCTCATAGGATTTAAACACTAACCACCTGAGAAAAGCTTGTACATTTTGGCCACTTTTTTGAAAGCACTTTAGAAGGAACACCTGATTATTTGTGCAATTGGCAATTTTTTTTGATCAGCAACCAATGCAGCAGTGCAATTTATAAAATCAGGCAGATAAAGGTCAGGAGCGTCAGTTAATGTTCACATCAAACACAAGAATATCGGGAAAAATATGAAGTCAGTGACCGTCGCATCACTGTTGGTGCCACACAGGCTGGTTTAAATATATTTCTGAAACTGCGGATGTCATTGGTTTTTCGCTGCCCAACAGACTGAGTTGGTTCAGGATGTTGTGAAAAATGGAACGAATCTGTGGCAGTTCTGCAAATTTTTGATGAAATGAGTCAGAATGGCCAGATTGGGTGGAGCTGACAGAAAAGCTGCAGAAACTCAGATAACCACTCTTCACAACTGTGGTGAGCAGTGTGGACACAAATAAGGAGGATTCGTCTATTAGCTTGACACTTGCACTACAGATTAGCATAATAAGTAATTTCAATAACAAAAGGTTGAGATATGGCTATGTGGGTTGCATTCAAATAATTATTTCTTTCTTTTTACTCACTTTATATTGAATAAAAGATTAGATGTTTTTTACTTACGAAATCGAGCCATGGCAGTGAGACACGATGGCCTCCACAAGCCTCGGAGGTGCCACTTCTTTACAAAGGTAGTGATGCGCGTCTGCGGTCAGCCGATAGTAGCCGTCAATGAGGGACACAAAGGAGAGCGCTTCAGATAAACTGGGAAACTCCAGCTCCTGAAATGTATGAAAAACCACATAGGAGGATTCTGTCAGACACGATGGTGCAAAATAAAAACCCCTGATATCATATCATAGTTTTCTTCAAACAGTAGACAGTTGTAGGTTTAACCAGGGAAATTACCATATTCTTTCCATCTTGTTTGTTGATGGTGACCACCCGACCCTCTGTAGCGCCCTCCTTGCTGGCCAGTTTGATGCTGATGTCAGTGACATCTTGAAAATCACAAAAGGTCTGCATTTCCTGGACAGACAGTGAAAGACAAACTTAACACTGTGTTTTTATTAATTAAGCCCAACACTTCATCTTCAAAACAAGTATTTTCCTGTCGCCACAGATATTAGCTGATATCAAGTATAACTTCAGAACTCCACTGACATCCAAAAACCTTTTAGATAATAATGACCAACCTCATCAGAATCTTTCAACTTCTCTTGACACCACTGGACGCCAGTGTCTGCTGCCACCAGGATGAGGACCTGTCCCTTCTTAAGCTCTCTGACCTGGAAGGTCTCTGTGTAGAAGCCCTTCTCCAGGGACTCCATGCTGATGAGGTACTTAAGCTTGAGATCACGGGCTGTGGTCCGGCACTGACTGAACTGCTGAATGAAGCGCTTGAAACGAAAGCGGATTCGCTTACGTGTAAGGAAGTTGTAGTCCTGGATCTGAGCTCTCATGTCCTTTGGCAAGAAGGACTTATAGCTGGAAGAGATTCAAAAAGATTTTTGTTATGAGCATCGAACAAGATGACCTAAGGAACAAACAAAACAGGAAAAATAAGTGCTTATATTCCTCAAAGTAAAGTATCAAAAAGTATTGTATTGGCAACAGTGATAATTAGAATTTCAATTGGCACCATTGCATCAGTCTGCGCTTGGCAACTAATGATTTCATCTCTGATCAAAAGCCGCCTTTGTTTTTCACATGTACCTTGTAGTGTGATAAATTTCCAGCGGCGACATCTGTCTTTCCTTGGCTGTCCTTGTCATATCCAGTACAGCCATGCCGAGGCACTCTTCCTGAGTCTCATGGGAGTTAGGGATCTTCACCGAGCCATTCACAAAGTCATTCCTCCACTGCACAGAGACGATGAGAGCAACACATTGGCATCAGCACTCAGGTGTGTGTGGACTGGTTGGAGCAGTCACTTGTATTACGTTGTCATGCACGCAAGTAGGATGTGTGCACAACCTTGTGCTCATATGAAATACCACTCAGATTTGGGCAATGTTTCCCGAGGTTATTTGATTCTTGATAAACTTCTAAATAAAGTCTGGTGTCGATGATAAACTTAAGTAATTGTGCATTCAGGCTGCTTTCTGTTAACACAAATGGAAACTGCACAATTAAGTTTCACGATAAATATGAAGTATATATACATATTTTATATTGATGAACTCTTAAAAGCACGGTATTCTTAGTGGAAATCAAAGGACTATATATATGACAATAAACGTTTTGAACTTGTCACAATCACAATAAAAGATAAATGTCTGCTAAGAGATAAGTTTCATAAAACATGAATCGTTGTCAGTCACAGGAACAAACTTTGTTTTCATGTTCCCCTGCAGGTCCGTGTGGCACTGATGGTACTGATGACGGCTCACAACAAATGACCAATGAATGAGCTCCCTGACATTTCATTTGACATCATGGTTACAGCTCTTGTTTTTATTGTAATACATCAGTAGGAACACTAAGCAGATCACAACTACATGGTAACATGAGCGCTTTTATTTTCTTTCTGAAGCTGAAGGTTTGCTCCCTTATCCCCAAGAAAAATATTTTCAAAGATTTAAAAGTGCTGGGGAGATAAACTGGCACTGGTACCTGGCAACAAAAAAAAGGAACTTGGGAAAGCTAAGCAGTTCAACCAGTATAATAAGCTAACCACCTATGCTTGGAATAATTCAACCAGTGCTGCAGTAACAGCTAAGCAGTAAGGGAGGGTCAGGAAAGGATAACTACAGCTAATAATGTGAGAAATGTAGGAGAGGAGGAGGACAGCAGCCATCATGCTGCTGTGACAGAGCCAGCTAGGGAAGAAGCAACAGGTGGGATTGACAGCAGGAACAGAGGCTGAGCAGGATAAAGCTCTTCATACACAGATTATAATATTCTATATATGATATATTACCCACCACCTTTTCCAGCCACCACCACAAATTGAATTAAATTCTGTGGGAAACACTGCTTCCACCTACAAGTCACAATAGCCGTTCCTTATCACAAACCCAGAGACTCTGCTCTAGATTACACAGTGAGGAATTCAACATCACCAGAACACAACATCCAAACAGCTGTCTGGAGCGAATGTGAGCATGTGTACTGGCTCAATGGCTGCAAACACACAATGTGCTACACCCTTCTCCCCTTCAGGCTTTTCCTCTGAGACGCTGGGGCAGATTCCACAGGCATAATTCCACATAATCCTTTAGTTCACTCAGATGCCACACAGAGCATTTTGTTCCTCCTGTCCTACACAGATAGACCTGCTGAGTAATCCTTGGGCAAATTATTGCTCCATGTGGACCCATGTCATCCCTAATGACAACTATCATGGCTGCTAAACAACCATGCTTAAGATCTAGCACCATCCTTACTCGTTGTGAACGTTTACTACACGCAGGAAACAGTTCCAGCTGCAAGACCCATACTTCCAACCCCTGCCCTACTGGAGACTAAAGCTCATCTCATTCCCATTATGCTTGGGACAAACAGAGGAAAGATCCATCATAAATAAACTGATGCCAACATTGATTAAAGCCACACATTCCTAGTTAGTGTCTATAAATATAAAACAGCCAACAATGGTGAGGGGGATGCTTACTGACATGTCCAAGGCCTTTGATATGGTGGACCATGCCCAGCTGCTGCAACATTTGGCCATCAACTTGGTCAGAGGTTACTTCTGGAATCCCCCCAAGGAGGCGTTATGAAAATGAAATCCTGGTAATAACCACTACCAAGTAATAAGGGTTTCACCTGGGACACTCAAATTGAACCCGGGGTAGAAACAGTTTGTCTATTTTCTGAATCTGTCTACCATGCAAGGACCTTGTCACTGTCCATACTACTGTGTTGTGGCCATTTGGTTTAGAGTGAAGCTGCCTCCCACCACTGTTAATCCCTTCTCTTCCTTGTAGGGGGGACCAATGGTTTTGTTGTAAACAGGCTATGATCTGTCAAACCTTTGCTACAGAAAAAAGCCTTGAAATGAACCAGAGGACACATGTTGGTGCCACTTACTCACATAGAATGCTCTTTTGTTTACCACTAAAGATGGAAAACCTTCTCAGATTTCCTATCCATTCAACATGAAAGAATTAAAAGGACCAGTTTTACAGTTTACATCCTTCTTTCTTTATCAGCTTCCCTGTGCAATGTTTCAAAAAATAATTTGATGTGACCTAACCAGCAGGCTAACAAACCGTTATCACTGCACGTCTGTCGATGATGTGAGCTACATGTTCTCTAATGTACAATACTTGTCTGCAAGGCAACATATAAACATAAACTGATCAGCATATAAAGCACTCATTTCCAACCAGTACACGTTATAAAAAAAGGATAGCTGTGTACTGAGGCGCCTACCTGAGAGAAGAGGTATGACATTACAAAGTCATCAAGCACAGGGCTTTCTGACCCCTTGGCAACACCATACCGATATGCTCGGGATGCCCCACCACTGTACCAGCCAGGGAAGTAGTACCTGTGGAATATGGTAATGAAGAAAATGCATTAAATCCCAAGGATATCATCATTTTAAATATGGAAAAGATGCTAATGAGACAACACAGAGGAAAAATTACCTTATTCTGAAAAACACATCTTCCGAGGCCGATTCGTCGAGCTGAAAGATGTGGTTGGGTGAAAACCACAAGCAGTCCCTCTCCCTGTAGAGACCGAACAGGCTGCAGTACAGAGGTGAAATACCTAAAGCAGATTAAGAATGAGAGACCATTTTTTTTACTTACATATTTGATTATATACCATGTTCTTTAAACAGTACATCTCCTCTTTACTGTGTGTTACTACATTTTCTTTGTTTATTCGTATAAATCTAACTATGAATAAAATAATATCTGTCTGTATTTGGATTTTCACAATACTGCTCATCTGATCAACTTCAAACCTGGCAGCTGTATTTCTGACAACTAGAGGAAATGAGAGTGTCAACTTATTTGGATGACAAAAGATATTACTTTGCTTTACTTTAACCTGCACCTCCTGCTGGGGACCTTTTAATTATTTCCCTAATGACATTTGAATAGATCATATTCCAGCTTCAAGGGTCCCTGCACAAGTTGTGTTAATTCAGGGGCAGATCTTTCTCCACAGCACACATTAGAAAACAAACAGTTTCAAGTATCCACACAGGTGAACAGAAGGTCAATGAAGAATATGTAAAATGTCAGCTGTGTTTGGTTTATCATCAAACACATAACAATTCCAACAACATGCAGGTTAGTCCTGGCTCTGCTCTGTGTATTAGTTGCATCACACTTATATTGACTCTTAAAATTTGCAAAAAAATAAAAAAACACAGAGCAAAGCAAAGCTGCCATATTTACACAAATACTTCAACAAAGTAGAGAAAGTTCGACAGACTGTAAACAAAGCCTGGAGATGACTGAACAACCCAACGATTTTTCCACTGATAGGTTCTCACTGTGGCCTCTTGATAACCTTATCTTGGGACTTATGCCCCGAGTTACATAAAACACATGAATGGGGGTGCTTCACGCAGGCTGAGTACTCACTGCATGCCTTGGCTGCGTCTATACACAGCTCTTCAGCCACATAGTCCCCTGGTGGGTAGCTGAGTAAGCAGTCAACCCCTCCCTGGCTGCTGTGGTAGAAATGAAGCCTCAGAACAGCAGCGGCCGGTCTTGAATCTGGAGAATCCCGGTGGGCGTTCCCGTTTTGGTGCACCACAGGGAATGTCTCGGTCACAGTGTCCATGGCGAGCAGGGAGGCCATCAACAACACGCATTGAACCTACAATCAGTTAAATGCAAAATGTCAGCAGGACTCATGATGAGTTATTTTTCTTAGTGAAGTGGGATGTAGTTAATATCATGATCAAGAAACATGGTCTCCACTGTTATCAAAATTGAAGTGTTACATAAAGCTGCAGTACAGAGGAACCATTGTTTGCAAACGGTTATAAAATCTGTAAATCTAATTCAAAAATAGGTTACTTGCAGTGAGGGGTCTTAAACACATTTTTCACTGTAAAGACAATATTTAAATTTTCACATTTCAGCATGAGATATTCAATGCCAAATTAGTGTGTAATTTTCTCATTCATTAATTATGATGAATACATGCAAACATAAAAATCTCAGTGGAAGATGTAAACATTTTGGACTCAGCAGAGGCTAAGCAGAATATTTCCAACCCCTATTTCTGCAGCTTCTCTTTATCTAAGCCCTACGCAACATGAGAGGGAGGCGTTCCCAACTAATCTAAGTAAAAATAATACATTGTCAATAAGTAAAATCTGACAAGACACAGGTACTTCAGCACACGTCCCAGCGTCATGGCAGAATGACATAAACGTGTTCATGTGTCATGTTTTTAACTTGAGGGGGCTGATGAAGAATCTCGTCGGTAGCTGTGTTTTATATTCATACTTCATTTTAAATGAGTCCATAGATTTCTCTCTTTATTGTGACATCAGGTTCAGAAACACCCATCCACCCAGACTCACAGCTGCAAAACATCGAAACACAAAAAAGACTTGAGGGGTGAATGAGCTCATTTTGAATGATCTATCATTTAAAGGAGAATATCCAGTGACGTCGCAGGAGAGAAAAAAATCAGAAGATTGTGCAATAATATCGATTATTATATATTATATTCCGTTTATTATTAAACACCACACTAAACATCGCATTGATATTTGATGTAATGACATTTATCACTGAAAAAGAAGAAAGAGCATATGGAACCTTTGTCATTACTGAACTTCCCTGTTCTTCTGCAAAACACTTCTCATCTCTGTAAAATGATATAGATATAATAAATAAGAGATATTTCAGATTTTCAGTGGCATCGATTATATCCACGACTGTATGTTACATGACCTACTTTCTCAAAAATGATAACACAACACCTGATGAATCTAAGCGGACGATTTACTCAGTGAACAAAATGTAAAAACCAGTTTTATATTGTGTCAGATGTCTGTTGTTGTCCAGTTAAACCAGATGTTTCTATGCAGAGTAGCTAAAACCCACATCGTCCATTTAGATCCAGACAAATATCAGGGACTTGGCCGCAGAACATGAAACTCATCCAGGCCGAGATCTTGTGAGCTACCGTTAGCTATAGCTTCCATAGATTAACTTCACGCTAGCGGCTTCACACACCCACCTATGTCGGGTTCGCGTTAAGGACCATGTCAGCACATGCATTTTAACAACTTGCTCCACTCGCGGTCGAGTCTGAGCTCGTACGCGGTGAAAACACGAAGCCGTGGAAGCTGCGAGAGAATAACTCACGAGTTTTAAACACTTACTTTGGTGTGTGTGTGTGTGTGTGAGAGCCCAGACGTGCAGCTAGCTAGCTTGTTGCTAGCCTCCCTAAGCTAGCGCAGCGGCCAGGACGGCAGAGTTTGACAGCTGCGGCCGGACCCCGCCGCTCGGTCGCTCCCTCACAGATCACTGTTCAACGCGGCCGCCTGGGCAAGTGACAGCGTGTTCACGGTTGAAATCCACCCGGGGGAGCATCGTACTCATGCCCATGTCGCACTCAGCCCACCGGCCTGCTGCACTAGCGGCCCCCGGTCAGCCCAGCGTCACCCATCTCTCCCTCCGGAGGAACTTCAGCAGTCTATCTTGTCAATCTCGAACTTCGGCTAACGTTAGCTTCGAGCTACGCAGCGCTCCGTTAGGAACCGACTCCTCCGATCAGGTTGAATTCATCAGCGGGAGATTTGTCTCCTGGAGCCGGGGACACGAGACTACAGCCGCGGGAACGGTTCCATTATTGTCCTGTTACATTATTAGCGACACAACTGAGGCAGAGGAGCCGCGGGTTCGAGCCCAAGTCAACAAACCAGCCTCTGATGCCGCCTTCACGTTCCACCGGAAATGTCACAATTACACACAGGGACAGAAAAAGAAAAGAGTCTGTTGTGCGTGAATCCAGAATCACGTTCTGGAGGAAGTAGTGTGTGCTGTTGTTGAATTGTGTTGCACTAATAAAACTGCAAATATCCACATTAAAGATGTGTATTTATGTTTGTTGAGGGAAACTGTGGAATTCCCTAGATTTGAAGTGATTCAACGTAAGAAAATTATTTTGATGATTTGTGAAAAGAAAATAAATTTAAAAAAAGGGATGAGCATCTGAATTGATCTTGTTATTTATAGGAAAGTAAATAAATTATATAATTGTTTCATTCATGGAATTTGTTGTGTCTTGTTTCGATATGAAATGTTCTGGATAACACTGAACCGAACAAACTAAAGGACAGTTCTTCTGAAAGATGTTGGGCTGAGGTCAGAGCAGCTGGAGAGACCATCTGTTCACCCACCTCAGCACAAGGGCATTGTTTGGTTGAAACAGGAAGTGGCCCACCCCAAAGCGTTGGGACAAAGTTGGATGTAAACTATTTTCCAAAACAACAGTTCACAACCTGGGGTTTGAAATGTTGTTGTTAGGTGGTCATGGGATTTTTCTTTTCCAGACTTGTCTCTATTGTCATCGACGTGAGGCTTTAACATCAACATGTTAACTTCCTCACCGATGTTTAGCAGGTATTGTTATAATGTTGACCATATTGAATGGTCTGTATTTATATAGAAAGGGAATTTGGTCATAAATTTAAGTATTAGACAAATAATACCATGTGGTGATAAAACCTTAAAAACCAGGGGTTGTGATTACAATTCATCCAATTATCTTTATTATTATTATTATACCACTTATTCATTATCACTTTTATTGTCATCATTATTGCTACTTGTAGGCACTACTATCATTGCTGCTATTATTAGTGTTAACATACAACAAGTAGGCCTCCATGACAGTTTTTAGTCTCTCTCTTTTCATTCTCCCCATTTGCTTCCCCACTTTTCCTCCCTCTCTGATCTCTCTCTTCTCTATCCACCCTGAGATCGGTTCTGTCTCTTGTTGACAAGTGCTTCCTTGTTTGGGTTTCTCTTTATAATAATATTGTGAGGTCTTGACCTTAGGATGTAAAGTGCTTTGAGGAAATGTATGTTGTGATTCGGTGCTGCACAAATAAGACTGAATTGAATCCAGATCCCCCTGGGCACCTTCCGTTGGAGGTTTACATACCTAATCTGGCCTGGAAATGCATCAGGATCCACCAGGAAGAGCTGGAAATCGTAGCTGGGGAGAGGGATGTCTGGAATATCCTGTTTGGCCGATGACCTCTGTGAGCCAAGCCTGGATAAGTGGAAGACACAATATCCCCTGCTACTAAAAATATTTGTGGAAAGTTTAATGCAAGTCCATTCAAAAGATAGGATTGACTGACAGACCAAAATGCCAGTGCTCCATACTTGGTAAGATCCCTCAAGCCATGGACTGAACACAATAAATGAATTGTTTGGTTAAAAAGGGGTCACAAGTAGATGTTGCTTGGTTTAAAGAGGGTATAAGTCGCAGGAGCAAAGATGCTGCATGGGTGACATACTGATCAACTGCTGCAAGGCAAACATTTATATCCCTTTGGTGAAGCCAATGGGTGAGCACATGACACACACACACACACATGAATAAGGAGAGTCCTGGGGCATTCAGGTGTCACTTGTCTTTGCTGCCTCACACACAGGAACGGGGGGAGTCTGTTCTGCTCCAACACTTATCCCTCGAGTGAATCTAAAGCAGCAACACAGCCGGGTTGCCCTCGGCAGAGAGAGAAGTCGGAGGATGGAGGGAGAATAATGACACAATATGAGGCCGGGAGGCCGGGGAGGGAGCTAAAAAGAGAGAAGAAGAAGGGGGACGAGTGGAGGAACTGAAAGAAAGGGCAGAGACAACAACAAGGGTGGGATTGTGGAGGAAAAGGGAAGTTAAGAAGGAGAGAAGGATTTGAAGAGGAGCAGCAGAGGAACTGCTTTAAAATATATAAGATGAGTTTTATTTTACTGTTTTAAAATGTTTTTGCATCCTTACCTGATCCAGATGTGTCATTACTTCTCTTCTTAAAACTGTAAACAACAACAAACTGTTTAATAATCAATAATCTTGAATTCTGAATTATTATCTGAAAGAAACAAAGAATTCATGACTTACTGTCTTTGCCAACTTCCAGCTGAAGAGTTCACATCCACTGGTTGATTGATAAGTTCATAGCCTGAGGACGAAGGATTCAATTTTATAAGAAGTAGTTTACACCCCAGGTTACACACTTAGTCCATAGGTGGCATGTTGTTGATGGTCTCTGGTGTGGTGATGAGTCATTTTACAAGTTTTTTTAGACACGTTTGAATCCAGCAGCCTACTTCCTCACCAGGCTGGAATAAGCAGTGGCCTCTCCTCGTGCTGCCTCCTTGAGTGATACGCCGTTAAGAGCAAGGTATTGGATGACATATTTTCTCAGACAGGGGTGAGTTGCAAATTTCAGTTACCCTATGTAGAAATATCATAAAAGTTATTTACCTTCTTTCCAACTTTCTGCATAATCACTCATGTCCTTCAGCCTTACGCCACAAATATCAAATATCCCCCGTAGAGGGGGGGTAGTTCTACTACTGTGTTGTTTTGTTGATCTCATCCTTAATAAATGTGTAGTTGGACATCTGCATTACTGCTCTTGCATAACATGACTTGCTCAATATATTATTATTATTATGCTTATTTGCTCAGCTAAGAATGTGGAAAAAGACTGGGGAAGACAGCTAACATGCTCCTCCCTATAACATCGTGAATCGTCTTTCACATTTCCATCTGTGTTTGGATTAAACAAACAAGTTGCAACACATACGTCTGTGACACTTAGATGTGCTGGTTGGTGGATTATTGAACTTTGCAGAGAGCCAGGCAGTCAGAGGCTTTCCACACCAGTTGTGTAATTGCACTATTGATACAACTATTAAAACAATGGACAGACATTTTGGCAGGAAACAGCAGAAACTTCTGTCAACTTCTAAAGGTAACAAAATCTGCTACCAGCACCTCTCCAGCTCAATAATGAAGGTGTTTTGTGTTTTTTTAATTTGTACATAAACCAAAGTGTAAAAAAAATAAATTGTGGTTTTAACTAAGCCAATTATCTCCTGTCCTTTACTCCATGATTAACATGACAGACAGAATGGTTTCTTCTTATTTCTCTCTAAGTTTCTTTTTAGTTTTTGACTAACTCTCTGACTGAAGGCGCAGAGGATTGCCATCCATAGGATTTACCACTAGATGGCGCTACATGCACACACCTTACATAGAGAAGAAAGCGGTGAATTAGGGGCAACATAAGGAAAATCTGAAAAAAAAAATGAATTGAGGAGGAGAAGAGAAAAATGTGAGTGATGAGGAAATAAAAAATAAAAAAAAGAACAGAGATGAAAATGTTCTTCTTTTGGTCCCTGGAGGTTTGAACAGTCTCCAAAGGTTTTCCATGCCTGGAACTCACCACCTGCGTCTCCCTCTCTCTCCAAGCTACACACACACACACACACACACACACACACACACACACACACACACACACACACACACACACACACACACACACACACACACACACACACTCGTTCTTAGTTTCTTTCTGTTGAAAAGTTGTTAGGATGCATCATGGTGCCTTGTGCACTGTGCAAAAGGAAACATATGCGCATTTGTCAAACGAAGGACAAAGAACCAAAACTGATGCTTGAGATGTTGCTATTCCAGAACATTTTATCTACATCAGAAAAGTAATTAACTGCACTTTATCATTCAATTTTGTAAATAAGGGAAACATCTGTTCTTTGAGGATTTACTAATTTCTTTCATTTTTTAAACAACAATCACCGGTAAGAGAAAGTAACAGATTCTTGTTAGAGAAAAGTTTTGCAAAGTGATGACAAATGGACTTCATTTGAATTCTTCTCACATTTCAAGTCAGTATAATGGAAACGATATGCAGTTCATCATAAATCACACTCTTATCCTCTTTAGGAAATTCTAAAAACAAGTTCTGAAGAATAATGAAGTTGAGGAGATTGTAGTTTGACCTTATTTTTCCTCAGTAACACTTAACAAGACAACAACTTTATTCCTGTATAATGACGTGAACGTTAACAATGACCCACAAAATGACATGAGTTCAATACAGAAAGAGAGCAGACATACTTCACTCGACCTTTTGGACTTGACTTAGCCTATATAACATAGCACTGTTGGTTGGCTTTTTATTGCCAGCATAATTCTGCCTTTAAGGTCTGCAGACATAGATTGAATTACCACAAATGGGCAGGAAATGTTGATCCACAGTAACAAAGAATGAAGAAACTAACAAACAGCCTAACAATGTCACTGTGTTACTGTTCTGCTGGTAGATCTTTTCATCAGGAGACGACCTGTCTGCCTCTCACCTAATGTCAGCTGGGATTAGCTCCAGCTCCCTCCATGGATCAACAAGAATAAGCAGTATAGATAATGGATAATTGATCCATGATAATGTCAACTACAGTTCAGTATGGACCTGGACACAATCTCATCTCTCTATCTTTACCTCTCTCTCTTTATCTGTCTCTCACACGTTGGTTCAGAGGTTTGTACTTCTGTATTTGTGACGACCTTCCATAACTTAATACCAATCCTTACTTAACCTTCACCTCAAGGTTTAACCCACACAAACATCCAAAATGTCCTCACGGTCCAAAGACGTCCACACTCACAAGGTCTATCATTCAAATTGGCCCTCACAAAGATAGAAATAAACAGACACAAACACACACAGATGAACAGGATACCTAACACGTGAAGCGACTCAGTCAGGCCAAGCTGGGAGGCACAATTATGAGCAGGTGCTTTCTTGACCCTCTATCTGCCGACCAATCAAATTGAATGATGATTATCAAATGAGTGATAAGCTCCTTCAAGTACTTTCATTTAACTTTCTCTTTTTCATTTCCCCTTCCAGTATCTTTTTCTGTGCTTTCGTTGAACTGCTCTTTCCCTTAGAAAATAGCTCAAATTCGTTTACTGCAACTTAGATTTTTTACTTAGAATCGCCATGTCGCAGTTGAGTTTATCCCCCAGCACTGCATATTTATTGTTTATCAAAGTTATGTGATTCTGAGTGTAGAAAATCGAATTTTCCAATATATCAATAAAATAGAATTATGAAATAAGAAGATCTTATAGCAGGAATACTGTGGGGAATTTGCAATTCCAGTTGATGCAAACCAGTTTTCCATGTATAATATCTGAATATCTGTTATTAAAAATAATTCCGTCCCCTCTCATTTTCTAATACAGATTTTAATAGAATATTATAATTTGATTAATAAGAGTTTATATATGGTGCAGAGGCTGAACCTGATCATTTTAACAGTTACATGTAAACCAGCTCTTGTTGAATGGTGAAAGATTCACAATATATTTCATATAGAAAAATTGATCACATGAAAAACTCTGCAGGAGAACCCCCCCTCCATCTTTACATGTCCCATTTTCTTTTGACACACAACAGGGGACTGAATAGAGTCGCACAAAAGAAATGACACATGTCTCCTGACAGCATCACAAATGTGGTAAAAGGTATTTGTCATCTGGAATGATCTTCATATTTTGTCTGGCCTGTGCATCTAAGAAGGGGCACCTCAGCGTGAATGATGATGTTTACGCCACATCATTAGCTTTCAATGAAGCAAAATGAAAAAATGTTTCGGGAGGGTCAGTGCACAACAGAGTGGGCTGTGGACAAAGATGTGCTTTCTGGCAGGAGAATGAATTGTGTGTGTGTGCACTGTGTGTGTGTGTGTGTGTGTTTGTGTGTGTGCAACATGTGTGCTCTGAATTTCACTGTGGGGGACGAAAGTTGAAGGTCAGGGTGCATTTTCAGTATATGAATTTAAGTCAGGGACAAAGTGAAGAAAAGTTTGTTTATAGTCTGTTTTGTGCCATCTTTACATCTTTTTGTCTCATTTTTTGTTTGTGTATCCTTAAAATGACATTAGCACCAAATGTGAATCAACAGTTTATTTTTAATGACGTCCTTTACTGTCTTTCCAGGAAATAACTAAATAGCTTTTAGTTGCTCAAACACTAACTGTATTTTTAATTATGAGGCAACGAAGGGATCATCAATAAAATGATTGTCAATGTCAATAGTCAATTAATGTTCAATTAAGTTTTAAGACACCGTCAAATGTACTACATCAATGTTTATCTGGTCAGGGTACATTCTGATGAGTGTGTATGTGTGTTTGTTAAGGGGGGTTACATATGACAGAAGCATGTGACACTACATCATGCTACAAAGTGCGGCTCGTTGCTTAGCACTGTTGCTACACAAGAAGTTTCCCCATTTGAATCCTGGTTTTTCGGCCACTGGAGATTGCTTCAGTATGGCTAAGATAAATGCTTTTACATTCTCCCAGCGCAGTGCTGAACACAGATGATGCATTATACAAAGTGAAAGTGTCCACAGAGTCACATGATCCATAAAAACTGAAGTCATTAAATGAATCAACAACCATGAAGAAAAGAGCAAAAGGAGCCGGAGGTGTGAGTCTGAATCAAGTCACTAAAAGGTCTAAATTAGGTACATCATCATCTCTAATGTGTAAATTAGCCATGTGTACATGTGTATTCGTGTGTTAAGTATCCTTGACCATCTTTTATTCATAGAAATGAGAAGAGGAAAGCAGAGGAACGTGTTAGCTGGTTATTCTTGTCCATATGCCTGTCATCTACATGTTCACACCTCAACCATCCACCCCCTCTAAGTCTGTGTTTCATTTGTCCTCTATGCTTACATATTTTGGCATTTGTGAGTGTTGGTGAGACTATATGTGTGTGTGTGTGTGTGTGTGGGACTGTGCGCCATTTGTGTGCCCATGTGCGTGTACGTCTGGCTTGGGCAGCTAATTCGCTCAGCCAGAAAATGTCCCACAGCAAGAATTTGGAGTTGATAAAGTGCCTGCTGCTCCGTCGATATCTGACATGGTGCCAGAATGGGCAGCATGCAGCCACTTTCGATTAGCATGGCCCAACACTGTCCAATCACAGCTATGACACTGCCAGAAACTGCTCGCGTTTGCTGAGAAAAACTCTGTATCGCCTGAAATAAGTTTGAAATGCTGCAAACAAAAAATCTCAAACTGCCAAAAACTTGTCCAAAAAGGCAGTGAACAATAAAAACAATAATATGACAATCGTGATTCAGTGCAGGGATCAGACGCTGCTCTTGCCAGTCTTACAAAATGCTACCAGTGTTTTTGTTCACTCTCGCCCAATAATTAGTGAGATTAAATATTATTGGATTAATTACATGGTGTCTTGGCTAAAGTGGAAATTTCAAGCCTCAACAAATCCCAATAGAAACAAAAACACATTAGTGGTTTTAGACCATTATGTTGTTCTACCTTCATGCAAACCATTTTAGACCAGTTGACACTTTGTGTAATCCTTGCGCTCGTTGTCATTATTATACGTCTCTCGAAATGTATTTGTGATTTCATTTCATTTAGGAATTTCAATTAAAATGCTAAAAAGCACCGACAAACCGTGTTGTCAACAACTCAAGTCCTGAAGCTGGAAGAAAGAACAAACATGAATGTCACGAGAAGGAGAATTTGAAATTTTGATGTTTTCCTGCTCTGAGAGGTTTTTGGTTGTGGAATTTCAAATATCAAATGCCAGATTTCCCATAAATAAATGAATAATAAGCAACACTATTTGAAAAAATATTAAAAAATGTCCGAAGAATAAAAGCAGTCTCTCCATCCCATCTAAAATAAAAAGCTTTTCTCCTGCAAAACAGCACATAGACGCAAAGTATATTTGTGGATCAAACAATAAATACTCCACAATCAAATGTAATCCAGTCCACATTCATGAGGAGATCCCTGCACCAACAATCTGTAAATCCAAATAACATACGATATTTTATATTTGTCGGCACTGGTGGAACGTTATTTTCAGATGTTGGGAACACCACAAACTATATTGTTCAATAATGTAGTAAATGTCTTAACAGTTGTAAATCTTTGTATTAGTTGATCATGTAACCATTTTAAAAAGCAGCTTATTACTGGACATATTTATATTTTATTAAGAAATGTGTATCCCACTTTTCAGCAAGTGACTCTTGACATTGAGTGGACTTGTAACAGTGGGAGGTTGGAATGATCCACAAACATTTGAATCTTTGTGGAGGAGGTTGATGTTTGTTTCCTGTTTTAAACCAACAGACAACATTCTTGAACGCTCCATAACCTTAACTGCATGTTTATTATTGTTAAAGGAGATTATTATCAGTTGGTCTGTGGCTTATTTCCTGTTGCAGCTGCAGGTATTCTGTCTCCCGCTCATGTCAGAGGGTGTGGACCAATGACATCGATAGTTGTTTAGTTTACAGACCTGTGGCATAAAATGCGACACTATTCAGACCTGACCTCTGTTTGTGTTTCTGAATGTCAGTGTCTCTTTGCCATGTTCAGCTCTTTTCCCAGATTTCCAATTGCTGCTCTCTCCAGGTGTTGCAGTACCAGCTAATAAAAGATAAAGTCATTTATCTCTTTATTTCATCCTCTGACTTTCTCCCTCCCTCGCTCTTGGGCTCTCTTTCCGTCAGTACTCTGGCACCTCCCTCTCCTTCTGCACTTCCTTTCTCCCTGTTCCCTTCCATCGTTCTGCCAGTATTTAGGAGCCCGGTTAACAAGCCATTTAAGCCCCATCTTCTCTGCTCCCTAATCACACATGCAATATTCATACATGGCTGTCACTCATGCAGACACATTAGGGCTGTCATTCCCTCTCTGCTCTCCTCTTCCCACTCCTTTTTCTGCTCTCCCTCCCTCCTCTCCTCATCTCCACCACTATCCTTCCTCCTCTCCTCCCCACTCTCATCTTTCTGTCTCCATCCTCCATTTTCTCCCACTTCCTCTCTGCCCTCCTTCCCTCTCACCCATTCAGTCTCATCCTCTGTTGCCATCTGTGTACATAGAAATAGCGAGACATTCTCAGTCTTTTCATGTGATCACCCGAGAAGGGCTGTGGTGAAAACTGTTTATCTTTTCATAGGCTTGCTATGTGCAGGATCTGCTCATTAATAATAATTTACTGTAATTCAGCCATGATGATACGTTCTAATAACAAATATGCCTCTCAAATTTAAGTGTCAATCCCATACTTGGTGCTTTACTTTGGCTGAATGTGAGAGTCTGTACGCTTGGTTGCCTGCAAATGCTATTGTTGATGTAACTGTTGATGTAACTGCCAACAGTATTTTGAGGGTGGAAAAAATGTGATATGAAGGCCTGAACTTTTCTTGTACAGGCAAGAATTTAGTAAACCAATTGCATTTTCAATGGAAGCATGTTGAAGCGACAGACTGTAAATAAGGAGAGACAACGAGTCCCACTTCATCCAAAGATCCAGAAAGAAAGCTAAAATATCCCGGATATATGAAAGCCCTAATTTTGGTCGCTACACACACATGACTAATCACGAGTCAGTCTCAGCATCGAATAACTAATAAAAGCAAAGTTACTGGAAAAATTTACACTTGAACATAAATCAGTGTGATGAGAACTACTTGAAGTGACAGAAACATTCTTAGAGAAAACACTAATTTGACTGGTCCATGTTGCATCCACATGAAGAGGCCATATTTATGACCTGATACTGATATTCTGACATGATACTGTAGCCAGCCAGCAGGTGGCGATCAAGACTCTTTGGCTTCACTTTTGGACAGCAGTCATGTTGCCTACATATTCAGTCTATGGTTGAAAGAGGGAGGGAAGTTCCCCAAACTATTAACACACAGTTAGAAAACACTGATGCTGAAAGTCACTGTGGAGCAGTAACACTCTCCTCATCGGTGTCCATGGTTCTTTATTGTTGGCACTACAGACAGGCATCAGTGGTCTCCTGAGATAGGTAAGTGTGATTCATCACTCCAGACATGTTCCCACTAAGTGCAAAGGCAAAGTGTTTTACATCAGACCAACTTTGTGCTGGGCGCTGCCCATGGTCATCTCGGCTCATGTGCTGCTGCTCAGCAGTGGAAACCGATGTCATTGAAGCTGAATGGACCCTAGTAGTGAGAGCTGCAATTCAGGACAAATAATTTACGGCAAGCTATTGTTAATATGCGTGCAAGCCAAGGATATTCTACAGCTAGTTAGTCACACTAGCTCTTAAAAGTTCATTCTGTTTTTATTGTACTGTGCCTTCTCTCGATTACCTACCCCTGCCCATTTCTTTACCGGCTGGTTCATATGTTTGTTTGTAAGCAAGATTTGGTGAAAAGTTTTGGTTCCAGGTGTTTTTTTTCACCTTTAATATTGTATTTTTTTTAACATATTCATTGATTTCTCAGAGAATATTGCCTGGATCTAGAGGGAAAAAAATTTGATATATAGATATTTATGAGTGTATGTAATTTGGTGATAATTTAAGGAGATGGTTGGGCCTTGGCAGAGGTATGCGCTCGACTGAGTGTTACTCTAGCCGCATATAATTTAATTCCACAAAGAGTTAGCACACTTGTTAGCTCGGCTGCTAACACTTATTCTATCCGCTGCTGTCGTTCAGTGGATTCAGAATCACTTTAATTGGTTTAAAGTTCTCATTAATAGAAATATGCAACCACTGTGTGAGCAAATAAGCCCCCCCACACACTTTTTCTCCCCGTTTCCTTCTCTCTTCTTTGCTCTGCCGTCCTTTTTCCTGTTAACGCCTTGTCACCAATCAGCATGAGTGTGGATGGGTATCCAAATGCAATCACAGACAATTATACTACTCGCTGTGCTCGTGTGCATTTGTGTGTGCATGTGTACATTTTAGCCCATTAGGAAGTGATGCATTGATTAGCCATCAACTCTCATGCCGCATGCCTGCCAGTCATGCCGACAACAAACAAAAAGCAACAACCCCAGATTTCCCAACACACGCGCACATAATTGTGTCTTTATTTCCCCATTATAAACTCAGGATACGTGTCTTAGGCATGGTCACAACAGCGAGGTAAACCGCAGCTAATTCAGCTGACTAAAATAACTGCAGGAGTAGGGAACATGTTTTAGATGCACATCCTCGATCGGCTGAATACAGATGATATATTTCTTTAGTTCTCTATAACTTCCAGAGCTTTTTCCAGCTTGCTGTGTCCTCCTTGTTTTTATATCAGATTCTTGCAGCCTGTGTTGTGCAAGGTCAGCTGCAATCATCTATTTCAGCTGCACTGTGTCTAATTCTGCTCGTGTAAAAAAACGTGCAATCTTTCCAACATGCTGACCCAGTTGTGTGACAAGGACTCACCATCTGCCACACTTTAAAAAAACCCATTATTTATATGTTACTGTGGTGATTCTCCAACATCGGAATACTGAGCAGAGTTACGGGGAGGAGAAAAAATAAAGCGGTGCTGCTGTAGTCGGTGAGTCGGTGAAATGGTTTCTGTCACACAGCACAAAGTGACCACACTGAAATGCACTGTGGGATTTTTGTTGATCAGCAGCGATGAGGCAACACCAAGTGCTCACTGAAGTTTTTGGAATTCATGACTAAATTCCAAGCATCTACTCTTCTTGGACCAAAACTCCCTGCCAACTAGTATTTGAAGAGGGCTCCCTTCCCACAACACACACACACGCATGCATGCATGCACGCACGCACACACACAACACTTAAGGATTATCACAAAACTTGATGGAAGGATGTGGTACAGGTCAGAAAAAACTCTGGATCAAGGAGCAGATGCAGGAAACATTTTACACTTAAAAAACAGATTTATCATATTTACAGGGTTGTTGGCAATGAGAAATAAAAATCTAGATCCTCTATAGATTCAAATGTGGTTTCATAGGTTTGTCGGCTTCTTTCAGCTGTTGTATGGTAACAAATAGGGCTATAAACCTGTAGCACCAATGTGTAGTGAACAGACACATTACAGCCTTCGCTATAAGGCTTTTTTTAATTTAACGTGGGGGTAAACGTTCTGCTGAGTGCAATTCTAGTTATGAGCTTTCATCAAAACACTTTCAGTCACATAACTGAATGAACAATTTGATCCTGAATACACCTGAGATGGGAGTAACACATTGGCACCACATTCAATAACTAAGATGATCACTGGAGATGTGACAGATGATCATTTATTGTATAGTTAATAAAACAGCCTCATCTTTGTCCTGACAAATGATCCATAGAAATGTTTTTAAGTTTCCTGCAGGAATACTTGTGCTCAAGAAGGAGCTGCTTTTATTTCCTCTTGGTGGACGACTTGTTTAGCAGCGACGCTCTGTGTTTCTAAAGTGGTACACATGTACTACATTGTGATAATGAGTCTTAGCGAGCTCATTGAGCAGCTGTTGAGAGTAATTAGTATTTCATCTCGGAGTGTGGAGTGCTGTGAATATTCACACTTTGATCAACGCAACCATCTTCTCCTGTCCTCTCTTTTCATTTTCTCCTCTTCTCATTTATTTGTCTCCTCCTCTCTGCTCCTCTCCCACTTGTTTGCGCTCCCGATGGAGCAGGAGCAGTTTGCATCTTAATGGAGGAGAAATTCCCTTCATTTCAACTCCCTCCTTAGCTTTCTATTGTTTCCTTCTTTCTCTGGTTCTTTTTGACTCTGAAGGAGGATGACTTCATTACATTATCAAACTATCTGCATTATATTACCTTTGTTCTAAAGGCCAATAAGTGCTGCCCAAGAGAGACAGCATTTCAACAACTCAAGATAAAGTTGTTTTTTTATCAAGCCAACCTTTGACATGTTTTACTTCTGCAGTGAATTGTCAGAGGTCTGTGGAGATCTTGAGGTTATGAAACACAGAGAAACTGTGGGAGCAGTCACTTAAAGTGAAAAATACCAACAACTTGTTATTTCTCAGAATAAATAAAGAACAGGCTCTGGGTAGAGCTACTGGAGACAGACACAATGTCATCACATATAACCTGTGTCTGTCTCATTCGGGGGCCGTATCTCTAGGAGGATACAGTTGAGGACAAACTGTTTCACAGTGGTGCAACTTGGCTTTTTCATTCTAAATGGGGCCTTCCATTCCCAAACAACAGGGGATCTAATTGATAGAGCCTTCTTGGGCCAACGTATCCCAGGATTTGTGATCTGCCGGTGACGAAGCTAACGAGCTAGCTATGTTGGCGGTAGAGCTGTAGTCAGTGCAGCAGCTCAAAATGTCTGACTGCTACAGTAAGGACAGGACAAAAAAGGGAAACTCCACTTAGACCAGACTGTCTCGTTTCTGCTTTTGTGGTCTACTCAGTCCATGAATCTTGACCGAGTCCTCCAACAATTCCATTCTGATCACACATCATCATACACATTGTGTGTGTGTGCGTATGCATGCGTTTGCATTCATTTAATAGGTACAATACATCTTTGTGTGTTCTCCTGTGCTGCCACCCTTCCTGTACTTGTGTGTCTGCACATTTTTTATTTCCGGATTTGGAGCCGGTGATCTCACTGCAGTGAATCATAATTGTTTCTGTTTCACTCCCTGTCGTTCAGCATGCAGCTCAAAGGTGAAGAGAAAAGCAGCAGGATAAGAAGGAAGAGTTAGACCACATCCTCACTAATACCTTTAGTTTTCAGATATTTTGTTGCTTTACGCCTGGTGTCCACATCACCCAGTTTTAGTATGAAAACACCACTGTTGCGTTTTACTCTAGATGAGCAGAGGCTGACACTTTTGGAACATTAACAACCAGAAAGGCACTCAGTCAAGCACCTACCTCGGCTAGGCCTACACAGTTCCCTTAATTTCAACCAAACTGCACCAAATTACATACACTCATAGAAATCACTCCTCTAAATGTGTCACCTGATTTCTTTCATCAAGATCCATGAATTACTCTGGAATCTTGGCAAAAATGTCAAAAAACTGCCCTTGCCAAAATTGAATAGGTCCTTTCTTTGTAGTAGTTTTTGCAGAAACCTGCTGACAAAAAACAACGACTGGATACCAGCAGTCATAATAAAGAAAGTGAGCCATACTTGTGGCTGATGCTGTCACAGGATTCACCACTGGAACAGAGATATTAAATATTTACACGACTGTCAATATGACAAGAGAGCAACATTTCCCTTTTAGATAAGATTGTTATATTATTACTGTACAAATACAATAACTTATAATTATAACCCCCTTGTATTGCACTTTGCATCTGATTGGACTAATCAAAGCAACAGATGAGTAATACAATAAACCTGTATTCAATTAAAACCAGTTATGTTGTTCCGCTTGCTCCTCTTTGGTCTCCCTCCTCTGCTCTCTGCAGACCCCGGCTGTTGCCTCACTCTTTGTTATTTGACAGTTCAGAAGCCAATTGTGACAATGTCGAATCTTTAATTGTCATGTGAGGTGACCTATCGTTTCACTGCTGTCAACGCCGGCTGCTGTGATGTCTGCCGCCGCGCGAGAAAGGTGAAACGACAGGCAGGTAAAGCAGGTATAGGGAAGCAATCAGTGAGACGACAGACTAAGACAAAGAGAAGCCTGGCAAACCAATTTAAAGGCAAGTCATAGTAACTGACGAAGCAGACAGACAGGAAGCCAAATCAATTTTTTAAATATAGTGTCAGAGAAAGTAAAACCCAGCGTCTCCTGATTTTTTTCTGGTGATCAAAGCTGCTTCTGAACAAACAGGAAATAGGGCAAAAAAATAACAACAATAAAAAAATAGGGGATTCTCGGTGAGAAGAGAGAGAGATAATGTTATTCACTGATGATGTTCATTAGTTTCAGTTTCAGTTGCTTCTGTGGTGGAGAGAGGCAGAACTGAAATAACCTTATAATTAACCAAACTGCTTTTTGGGAAGCAACACAAAGTGACACGAGCTGTGAACCAGGCAGCTCACATGTGAAATGAAGTGAAGCTCATGTTCGCTGAATTTAAAGTAAGAATCTCTGACCTCCATCTATTTTATTTCATCCCCAGAGATATTAATAGGCTGCTTTACAAAGATTTTTAACGGATTCTGTCAGTGATCTTAGGAGCCCATGCTCAGCCACCGTGTAAAGAAAAAAAGAGAATAACAGCATGTATAATGGAGAAAACACCAAATGTGTCTGCATTCATTCTGATATAAAACCTGGTCTGAAACACATCATTCTCTATTGGCTACAGAGGGCTGATTAAATGAGTTCAGGATAGTCTTGTTCGTTTTAAAGAATCATCGTTTTTAATATCACACTTAGAAAACACCACCTTAGGATTCGCTAGAATTTTTACCCCTGCCCTTTATCTTTTATGTTCGGTTTTTATTTTCTTATTTTGCACAATCCTCTTTCAATCCCATGATACAGAGCAAGGTAGAGTCAGTGGAGCGAGATCTCTCTGTCAGAGAGAGCGCACACACACACACACACACACACACACACACACACACACACACACACAGTCTTAAGCTTCCTTTCCTCCCTCTGATTGTCATTGAAGGTGCTTCGTGACGATACATATTTCTTGCGTCTCAGATGCTGCACTTTTAGTTTACAAGAGGTGGAACCGTCAGCTAAACTTGATCTTACATTTCTGTTTACTTGTCTTCAGCTCAATATGGATTCATCTTCAAAAGTGAAAGCACATGAAAAAAGCGGAGCCTAATATCAGGTTTACTCGTCCTCTCTTGCTGACACCAGCTTTAGCTTGTTCAGGTCCATGGGGAGAACAGGCCACATCACAGCTAGAACAACTGAAAACACTTTTGTTGCTCAATAGGCAAACAGGGTTATTCTGCCGTCAAGAGCTGTGTTTATACATGAATGAAACAATCTGTGTCTGGACATTATCCAGAGCTTGTCTGTCATATATAAAGAACAGCAGGAGATGGTTAATTTCCCCTCACTACAACTAACTTTCTTTACTTCAATTAACATCACATCCCAGTAGCAATTTATATGCATGTCACATGTTATTGTTTTTAACTGGTTAAAATTCTTAAAAACTATTTCTTCCTCCTAAGTGGAAAATCCAGAAGTTATAAGCAAATATAGCTAATTTCAAAAGTTTAACTGCTGGACATAAAATATCTCCCACTACACTGTGAAGTAAATTCTAAGTGTATCTGAGCTGGAGGCTTTAATTTTCCACATCAGACTTGTGTAAATTGCACACTGCATAATAATTGCTTTCCTAGTTGTGATGTCATGAAATCGTGCTCATACGTCCACGTCTTAAAACCAAGATTCAGAGAGAGCACAGAGGAACTTTCCTTCTTCAGCGGTTGGATGTGAGAAAACAACCTGCAGCTGTGAAAGTCTGCATCACATGAATCTTTCTGCACCGTGAAGATCTGACATCAAAATGTAGAAACAAGAATCAAACACATGTTGGAATGTTGCTGAGTTCGATTTATTTCATATTTGAAACCATGGACCAAAATGACAGCTCCCCGAAAGTGAAGCGTTCATCTTTATATACGGTCCAATGTATAAAACACTTTTCTCTTTGCTTGGTGAAAATACATCAAAGTGTGTCCACCAATCAAAAACAGATACTAACACCCATTAACACATTAACACGTGCTGAGCACAGACCTCAGGAGGAGATATTTGCACATCAGCACACACACACACCCTCAGGTACGGCAGCTCACTAGTGCATGATAAATCATACCTGAAGCAGGTAAAGCCCTCCCCACACACACACTCACACTAGTAATAGTTGGAGGGGGTTATAAACAAAGCTGAGCCCTTTTCTCACCTTCCTGCCTCTGTTTCTTCTGGGCGAACTATCCTGTATTTTTCCTTTCATTAATCCTTCTGTCCATTGCCTCTCTTCCTCTCTCTATCCCCCCCTCCTCTCCCATGGCTCTTCTGTTGCATCCATACGGAAGAAAAGTAATAACGGCTCAGCTAAATAACACGAGGAATCAGGCGGAAACACACTGCAGGGTTTAAACTGGATCCAGGTGTAATGCCTGACTACCTTGTCTTCAAGATTTACTCAACTTTCATCGCAAACAAAGAAATAAACTAAGGGGGTTTGCATTTTCTCCTCTTACCAACATCTGCGAGTGCCACTGAAAGCTATTCTAACTTGACGTTACCTGAGCAAACTCATGCAGCCAGCTGGGAGTTTTTATTCCTGCTTTGTGGCTGTTGTTTAGTGATTTTCTGCCCTACTTCTCCTTGATGAGACACGTGGAAGTTTTTCAAAGAAGTTTGTTTTCAACCTTGATTTGTTTCGGAAGTCAGCGCACGTTCATTGTTAGCTGTTCAATGCATTCGTTCTAATCAGGTCACAGCTCCTCCCTCGCCTGGTAACAAAGCAAGATATCCGGGTGCGGTGGCCTTGTTTTCACCGTCGCTTAATAATCGATTTTACTTCAACTTCACTCCCAGAAGAATTACAATTTTTGACCCATTTTATTAGCGAGAGTCATATGCTGCTATAAAAGGTGCTGCACCCTGAGGTTTCTCAAAGTAATGTGGTCCCAATGTAGCACTGACAGAACTACTTCAACCATCAAACATGGTCATTTTTGTTCACACAGGATTATTGTGTTCTTTGCCATTGCTTTTATTGGGATTTAAGCAAATTACATGATGTATTGCATGATTACTACATCAGGTAAACAACTTTATGGTTTCACAAGTAGATTAACACAACAATTCAGGCTGGGAATGTGACTCTGAAAATCAATACACCAGTCATAGCATATACAAAACAGTCTAGATCAGACTGTATATAAAGATGGACGACACCTTTCCTCTTCCTCTCAGTATCCAGGGATGAAGTCAAAATATCTTGGGTAAGGACGCTGCCCTTTTGCACTGATCACGTCATGTCGAGCTAAAATCTGTTAGATAAAGTTTGAGGGATGGAGCAGCAGTATTGAGGTTCTGTCAATACACATGCTGGAACAATTAAAGCATCTATTGACCATCCATAACCAATTTTGCCATGCGACATCTCTAAAACGCTATCTTCGAGAAGGAGGCAGATGGTTTGTGATTTGTCCTCTAAGTCCTCGCTTGCTGTAAATACTTCTGTTCAAATAAGCTGTGTGAAGTACAGGCCAACATGGTTCTCATGCCGGAAAACGTCCAGGTGATCCTGTATGTATTATTGAATTGCATTTATATATTATTTTCACACCAGTAAACAAGCGCACACTCAAACTCAACACCATTGCCATCGGGAGATTTTGAGAGTAGGATACGTCACGATGAGGCCGCAGTTCATTTAGACTGAAAAAGTTTAATGCAATACGAGATCTGCAACAACATTATAACCAATAACTTTTTTTAATGTTCATCGCTGCTCGTTGAAAAGTGTTTCAAGTATTTTATTCACTCGGTAAAACAAAGACGGACAAAAACATATCAGACAAAAAGTAACAAGCAAGTTCGTAACATTGCAACAAATCTATCTCTGCATTGGTTTTTGATTTTGGGTTCTCTGATGCATCTTATTCTGGCCGTGACAAAAACACAATGAAAAGAAAGGATAAAGAAAAGTTCTGTGAAGAGAGAAGAAAATGAATAGCACCAAGAAAATAGAGGAAAAAGAGAAACATCTATTATGGTTACCCTTTGCTTAACATCAGTTATTTTCCCTTTCAGCTATGATGGGGAAACAGACAGCATGTGTTATGTGAATCTCAAAAAGCCTCATTACTATCAAACACAATATGCATGTGTGTGTGCGTGTGTGTGTGTGTGTGTGTGTGCATGTGTGTGTGCGCGTGTGTGTGTGTGTGTGTGTGCGTGTGTGCATGTGTGTGTCTTCATGTGTATCCATTTTGGTGATTTCAATGGGGAAATCAAAATGCTGCTGAGCAGGACTGGATATGAAAGCAGTGACTCTCACCACTGTGTGCATGTGCATATGTGTGTGTGTGTGTGTGTGTGTGTGTGTGACCATATGAGACCATACACATGAAGATGTTAAGAAGCATTCTCTTACTGAGGATCTTCATGAAATTAATTTAGTCTCAAACCACTAACTGTGAAGCAAACTTGTGTTCAGGTGGAATACGAAGTGAATTTTGTGATGCTGCAAAATCTCAAAAAACTAATGTGAATGTGAAAATAAGTTATTTTCCTACTGGGCATTGTGATGTGAGACAAAGACGTTACCACACAAACTGAAAATTAGGCAACTTAAGCAAACAAAGTAAGAAGAATATCAAAGGGACTTCCTTTAAGGACTGAACTCTTACATAATCACAACAGAACTGTATGTGCAGTTTGTGAGTGTATTGCCGACTTAATGTTTTTTATTTTACATTGCCTGAAGTTTCTTCAATATCGCCTCTTAATGCCATTTCATGTCTTATGTAAAGAACTTCAAATTGCTTTGTTGCTTAAATGTGCTAATTAAAAAAATAATCTCTCCCTTGCAGCTACTGTAATATCTGTACACGGTACAATGGCAAAAAACAGGGACCAGAAAAACACTTATGTGGTTACGGTTAGTTTGACCTAAACTTATTTATCAGTGGGTTTTAGCATAACAATTGAGCTCACACACACAGATGCCACTGCTGTGTGGCAATTTTCAATATTTGTGGGGACACATAAACCAGAACTGCACAAGCAACGCTCCACCTTATTCTTTATTTTTGTATTAATTGGTCATTAGTTTTTATCTACCATCCACTATAGACAGGAACTGTGAGGAGAGAGCAAGAGATAAATGCAACAAAGGTCCAGAGCTTGATGTTTAGACCATTAGTCCACACCAGGATGCAAAAACGTCCCCCTAACCCCGGCTTTCAAAAATCACAATGAATGCTTAATTCAAAACCAGAGTCTTAACCCTCAAAAGGCTCTTTTTTAGACGGGACGACCAAACAACATGAACTTATGTTTCCAAAAAATCTCCTCACTCAAAGTTTTTAACTCAAATGTGTCCTCACAAAGTAGAAATAAAAAATATATACATACAACCCGCCATCCCACTCATGCTCGAAAACACCTCTACTAACCAAACACCAATGCACAATGTGGCTGAACAGAATGTGCAAACCACTGTGAATGAAAATCGATGAGTTTAGTGTAATTGAATGATTATGTGTGTGTATGTATGGGCTTGTATAGTGAATAGACACAGGTAATTGAATGTTATAGCGAGAGCATGTGTGTATGCATGAGCCTTTATGGTGAAGAGATAGAGGCAATCTGTATAAGTGCTGCTACACTCCTAAACCTTTTAAAGGCTTGTCTGTGTGAGATTTACGAGTGTGTGGGTGCGTCTGTCTGAGTGAGTCTGCTTTCAACCCCATGAGATGCCTTTTTAAACAGGCTTTACACCAGGAACTAAATCAGAGACGAGATAAGACAAGTAAAATTGCATTAATAGAGTCGTGAAAACAGACATTTTAAATAAATCAAAAGTAAAAACAACAAACATCAGATTTCTGTAGGGCAGAGTTATGTTTTCTCACATGTTCCGGTTCCTATATGTTTATTTCATTTTATTTATCAGAATTTGGTTTAGAAATCGAAAGAAATTGATGCAATCGGAAACATGTGGCATACAAATATGTTATATGCTAGTAAATCCCAGATCATTACAGTGTCTACATTTTGTCAGATTGGGAAAAGAAAAGTGACTTCATTTTGCAAGTTGTAAAAATAGTTCATGGGAAATTTTCATGGAAACTCAAAGATCTTAATTTGTACTTTGTTTCATTTTCTCATTAAAATAAATGAAAGAAGGTTTAGAACAGAGATTGCTATAAGTTACAGGGGCCTTCTAGGTCTGCTGGACAGATTTCTTGGAAAAGGTGCTTTAAATATAAAATACTAGATATATTACAGAGTGGAACACAGGCTTAAGACTATGATGACACAGCAGTAAGGTGTTGCTTTCCTATTTCTGTTTACAACTCAGATCTGTCTGGATGTTTTTAGTAGCCCAGGAAAGATTTCTTCAGCAGACAAAACTCTGGAAGGTGCTTAGTCATCTTCAACTCTGCACCCATGGCTTTACAGAGAGTGTGTTGAGTGTCTTACATAGGTTTTTGTATTTGCAGGCGGTGCTAACATCATTAGCATCCAAAACATATCAATACATGTACAAGCTTGTGTCTCAACTGGGGGGCAGTCATTTTTCACCTCACAGCAAGAAGGTTCCTGGTTCCAATCTCAGGTTTCTGTGTGGAGTTTTCATGATCGGTAAACTCAAATTGTCTGTAGGTGTGAATATGGTAGTGATTGGTTGTTTGTCTTTGTATGTTGGCCCTGTGATAAGCTTCTCACCCAATATCACCTGCGCTGACCATAAAAGGACAAGCAGTATAGATAATGGCTGGATGGAATAATCTGTACATGCAAAAACACAAATTTGAATGGCATAAAAAAAAAACAATACTTGATACAGACCCTCCATATTAAGTACAACCGTAATTACTTTGTGTTGTGGTGTATCTGTATATTTGAAAGCACTTTTACCTATTTTAAACTCCTCCTCCTCCTTTCAAGCTTCAATATTAGAAAACAAATGATTATAAACCTCTTTTGTCATAAATAAGTATCAGTAACAGTTCAGTAGACAACAGACATCAAATATCTGTTGTTACCTTGTTTTGTCAGTCGGACTGAACATTGCTGCAGTTATTTCCTGTCTCTCGAGTGTTTGGCTGCATATTCATGTCTCGACTCCAACCTGTTCACCAAGCACAGCCTCTGTTTGTTTGAGTGTGTGTGTGTGTGTGGGTGTGTGTGTCTGTGTGTGTGATACAGGTCACAGAATGTCAACAATGGAGAGAGATGAGTTCCACTTGAACGGTTCACCACCTCTGCTGCCTCTCTCTCCCTTTTATCACTCCATCCATCCATTTTCTCCCCCGTCCTCTAGTCTCTCTCTCTCTCTCTCTCTAACTCTTTCCATCTCTCACTCAGTGTTGCAGTTTTTCTCCACCTCTTCCTCTCTGTCTCTTGTTGTGTGTGTTTGTTCACTTGCACCGTATAACAGGCAGAAATGGTCCTCTCCAAGTAGCTCAAAGACTCATGGACCCATTAAAAAGTTTTGAGGTCAAGAGCTCTATCATTGTGATACTCTCTAAAACTTTACGTGCAATGTTGTGAGAGTCAAATGCCTCAAGAAATGAAGGTAGAGTGTGTCTGCTCAAATATCTTGTGATGTTAGAGGACCACTCTCAAGTCTTGAGGTTAAATCCTCAGGTGATGCACTGAATTTTGAAGGCTAACACCTAACTTAAACATTTAAGAGGTCAAATATCTTGATACAAGAAGCTCAGTGATGGGAGGTTTGGAGGATTTGGTTTTTAGATTCAGTTTTGAAGTGAAACAACTAAATATTCAGAGGGTCCAAGAAATTAATCTGACCAAAGGGCTCAGGGTGTCCGGGGTGACCACTCCTAAGTTTTGAAGGCTTGGATTCACTCCTCTCAAAGTGGAAATAAACTTTTTGAATTAGCTCAAAGCCTTATTAAGCTAACTGGATCTGAAGTCCAACAACTCAAATGTACGAACATTGCCCTAAAACTCCTCAAATGGTCTTATCCAAAACTCAGAGGCCTGTTGAGAAGTTTTGAGGACACCGTTGTGAGTTCATGATGGAAGAGAAACATTGTTGGATTCACAACAAGCTTCACAGCTTTTACAACTAGCTTATGATTTTAGAGGACTGCTTGGAAGTTTTAATTTATTTCACTGAAATTTCAGTCTAACACTCAAAGTGAAAACTGAAAAACTATCAGAGAGAAATGCTCAGAGCAAGGGGGACATGAGGGTGTGATGGGATTATAAAGGTATGCCCTTACATCGGCCCTGCACTGTGTCCCCGCACCACCCACTGCCAATGCTAATCATTATCTACACGTACAAGGAAATATCTGCATTTGTTCCGCTGTTGGGTCCCTATTTGGATTTAAGGGAACCTTTTCACGAGGTTCCAGCATTTAATGAATAGAGTTTGAGTAGAGTGTCATGCTTGGAAGGTTGGTTCATATTGACAAATATGTAATTTACACTGACACCTCCGGCTAATCCTTGTTTTGCTATGGCTACAGTGACATATTCATTGAAGCTATTCACACAGCACATTTCATACAACAGGTGTGGACTCAATGTGCGTCAAGATAAATGCAAAGAAAAAAATCATACACGACAAAACATGTAAGAAGGTTTAGAGAAAAAAAAAGTAACTTGTACTTATTTACAATAGCCTGACTTTAAAAGCCCAAACAGAATAACCATGCTTCTCAATCAGAACAGCCACAAAGGGGAAGTTTAAACAAGTGTATAGAATTTATCAAAAGAAACCTATAGTGAATCATTGAACCTGGTGACTTTCTGGCTGCTCTTTCTGAACTGGTATGCTGCAGTTTTTTAATTCACACTCTTAAAGGATGAAACATGACTGGACACGTAGACAGTGGGGGAAAAAACAAGCAACAACCTATTCAATCAGGTTAATTAAAAACTCAGGCTTCTTGTGCTCGTCTTCTCCCCTTTGTTGCTTGGAGTAAAGGAGTAAGCAGGAATTGTAGTTCATCTGTTGTTTACAAGATAGGTAGGTATTTATCTTCAGTGATCTGATCAAACATGAGGCAAAGGGCTAAGACAGCTGCTGAGGAAGACACGTGTGACGCATCCATTACTTTTGGACGTCACACAGCTGTTCTGGGTAAATGTGCATGTATGTTTTCCTCTTGTTGTGGGGACCTAAAACAGTCACAGCCACATTATGGGGAAAAACAAGTCCATCCATCCCTTTGCTTTAATACTTTTCCTTTATGGGTCAGGGGAGGGGGGCTGAGCCATTGATTTTAAACTGGAGACTTATGGAAGGGGAGGTTATGGTTGGTGAAAGGTGGGTAGTAGTTATGGTTAGTGGTAGGTAGAGTAAGTCTCCAGGAAATGAATGTACCTCAGTGTAATGTCCTCTGAAGTCATGGAGACAGGACTCAGTGTGTGTTTGTGTGTGATGCAGGTCACAGAGTGTCAACAATGGAAAGAGATAAGTTCCACATGAACAGTTCACCACCTCTGCCTCTCTTTTCTCCATCCATCCATCATTCTCTCTTTCTGCATCTCTTTCCATCTCTCACTCAGTGTTGCTGTTTTTCTCTTCTCATTTCTTCCTCTTTCATATATTATTATTTACCACTTTACCTTTCTCCTCTTTTTCCATCTCACTCTCTCCCCATGTTTTACACATCTTTCTATCTCTCTGTTCATGTGTCATGGTTAGTTTTTTTAATGTATTTTGCCTAATCTGATCTTTTTTGCCCTTCTTTGCACATCCTCCTTCCTTTTTCTATCTTAAGTAACTTGATATACTTGATTCATACTTAAACATTGACAAATGATTATCACAGGATTTGTGTATTTCTGTACTGTTTCAACCAGAGGAAATGCAAAGCGTATTTACAAGGGGGGCAGGTCAAAGCCTGTGTTATATAAAACAAGTTGAACATATCCAGACTATCTTTTCGTTATCCGGCATCACTGAACCTAACATTGAACCTAGATTAACCCTATACTATTTGGCTCCTTATATTACATGTTCAAAATTCTATTGCCATTAGAATACTAGTTATAATCTACCAAATGCATGGTATACTGTTTAACAGTTTATAGGTCAAGTTTAACAAACAATAAAACATACTTTGTGTTTTTTTTCTGCCATTCCAGCAGGGCTGCTAGAGACCACCCTAACCCATATTACATATTAATCAGACACCTAATCCATCTAATGAGCCTAAATCCTGATGTCATCTTTGTATCTCTGTAAAAAATAATCTGCTTATAATACAAATTATTTTGTACTATGAATTTTTAATGCATGTGTAGGTTTTTATGTTTAAAGATTTTCCCTTGAGCCTTTAGATTTTCATTAGTGTCTGTTTATCTGTTCTTATAATACATTCATGGATTTTACACAATGTACAATATAAGAAGACGTAGTGAATCCCTGGGGATACGATTCAGCTTATAGTTATAGGGTCGGTTCAGACTTGCCTTGAACCATCCCCCTAGTTATGCTGCTACAGGCCTAGACTGCTGGGGGACTTCCCATGATGCATTAAGCTCCTTTATCCTCTCCCCCCTGCTCCTTCTGGACGCATTCATATCCCATTCATACACGATACCAACTCAGCATCTCTCTACCATAGTTTTGTGCTTTCCCGTACAGACCTCTCTCCTTTTGTTGCTGCCGAGATGGAGAGTGTGAATCTAAACACTTTAAAATGCCCCCAGGACCCTGCTCCACAACCATGGCTACAATTATTGTCGTTAGTCTCATTATTATGATTATTGGTCTTATTATCATAAAGCTTTACTGTGGATCCTTCACTGTGTATATGTTTTCAATTCCATTTTCTAGTTCTCAAAGCACTTAGTAAGGTCAAGACTTTCCAATATTATAGAGAAACGAGTGAGCACTTGGAAAAAACAACAACTCTCTTTTAATGGGGAGAAACCTCTGGCAGAACCAGACTCAATGCGCGCTGCATCTGCTGTGACCGGTTAGGGTCATTGGAGAAAAACGAGGGAGACTGGGGAGGTGGGTGGAAAAGAGGGGAGAGAAGAGAGAGATGGAAGGGGAGGAGGATGAGAGAGGGAGAGAGAGACGAGAGAGAGGGTCAGAACTTTTCTTTCCTTCTGCTCAATTTCTCTTTCTCTCCCCTTCTCTCACCCCCGTTCCACCACTCTCTCTCTCTCTCTCTCTCTCTCTCTCTTCCTGCTTAAAACTTGGTGGGCTCACAAACGCAGAGCACATTTTAATAAAATCTCAGAAAATTCAGCAAAAGAATAAATGGACATTTCCATCTAATGCTGTTATGCAAATTTAAGGAGTTGGTTCATCAACAGAAACAGCTGGAGGCGTTAATTCTCCTGTCAGGTTCCATTAAAACCATTGCAGAGGAAGAGGCATGTGGCAAGATTACATAATTGGTAGAGCACCAGTCAAACAGTGAAAAACCAAAGACGAAAACATGATGGAATATTTAATATATGTGTATTATTTATTTCTGACCATACTGTTCATTCCTGATGTTTTCTGTCTCTTCTTTGGAGCGTCAGCTTCAACCAACATTTACCACACAGGAGACACAGACCTAACTGATCTTTCCTACACATTTACAAAAACATAATTAAAAGATATATTAAAAATGTATCCTAACCACGCCCCATAATCAATATGAGCAGACGTTTGCAGATGATTACTTAAAAGCTGTATTTCTAAATCAAGATTATGATTTCTTAAGTGTTGCTGTTCAAAAACCTTTAAAACGGATCTTTTACTCCAAATGGACTTTGTTAGTTGCTGTGTATGCTTGTGTGTGTGTCTATTCTGTCCTGGTGCCTGACGTCTATAGGTGATTAGCTCCTGGACTGTTAAAAGCCAGTGGAGACCTGGACTGGGTGTCAGTGACTCCTGTTGTTTGGTACGTTTTGCTCCCGTGTTCTCTGAAGGAGATTAGTGACAGACTCTGGTGTCTGGTGATCTTTAAGTTAACCTCTGTTTGGTTTGTATTTATAGGCGGATCGGCTTCTTGGGGGAAGTTTGTTTTACATGTTCTCATTATTTACTTTATTTGTTACAAATAATACTCGTTTAAAAAAGTTTTCCTCCCTCGCTTCTTTTTCCCCGGAACATTGATATTTATACTTCTCCCACTCCTTGGGCTGCACCGGGAAGGTAACAGACTTTCTTAGATTGTGTTTCGTGTCTCACCTGAACCTGAGGTAACATGCCTCCATCCATGCATCTGAACTCTTTGCTGTTTATGCCTCAACCCTTCATTTCCCCTGTTTGAAACCCCTATCAGCTCTACCACCTCTACGCCACAGTGTTTTTCTCTGTTACGCTCTCTCTCTGCTAATCTCTACTTTAAATAAGAGGCATGAGCATGTTCAGCGCACACACACACACGCGAACCAGCACACTATTACACAACCAGGCGTACAAACAGAGACAGGCAAGCAAGCGTGACATACAAACACACACAGTGGCACAGATGAGGGTAAGACCCAAATACAAATAAGTGTGGATGCGATAGTGAGCACTTACACACACAAACACAAACACACACACACTGCTACACAATGCAATACAAGCAGCTTCCTGTTACTCTCAGGTAAGTCCAGACAGTTATTCATTTTAGCCACTCGAGGGTAGTAGAGGGCTTTGACTCTGCGATATATAAATTCTGAATCAGGACACACACACACACACACACACACACACACACAGACACACACACACACACACACACACACAGACACACACACACACACCGGAGTGATACCGGGAGGTGACAGAATGAAGTCCAGCAGCAGGGGGTCTCACTCACTGTGTGACCAATCACAAGCCTTTTAGGCTCTGGCTACTGTAAATGTATATGAAAGGCTCTGGCATTGTTTGGGTGTGAAATCTTGTCTCTGAGTCAAAACATGATGTGAAGTGATGGCTGTGGATTTTTTTTCATATAGTTCAACAGTCTCCGACTTTACAGAGGCCTTCCATAACCAAAACAGGTCAATCTTTTAAAGATTATTTCACGGTACTGGGCTTTACCTTTCAATAGCATAGTCACATAGAACGTACACAGTCCGTTGTGCACTCAGTGTCGTGCACACACTCACACACTCCTGTTTGAATCTTGATCAAGACAGAAAGCTCTGTTCCTTCCCTGCCGCTTGTTCCTACAGCAAACACAGAAGAAAGCGGAGTGCTTGATTTACTTTAATCTCACCAGTAATGTGTCTGTGTTGGCGGCTGCTCCAGTCTGCTGAGGTAAATCAAGTGCCCCTGAACTACTTCAAATATTTGAAGTTGAAGTGACATTGTTAACACAGAAAGACAGATTTTGGCTGTTGAGACAAGAGAGGTAGAAGAAGGGAACGCCTATCCCAGATATAAATCAGTCGCTCTGTTTAACTTTTGAAACTCAGCCAGCCAGTTACCAGATTGCTCTTTTGTGGAATTTGAAGTAGTAAAATAGTCCAGGAAGTATTTTTCTTAAACCATGATTTTTTTTTTTTACTTTTTACCACCAATTGCAAATCTCTGTGCAATTGCTCTGTGTCAGTCCCAGGACAGCCCATAATTTCCTATTCCAGAAAAGCTCACACATTAGTGGCAACTGATTTTATTATTCATCCCGCCTGTAATCTTCTAGCATCCGATCAGAAAACACATCACAGCCGTTTTAATAATTGCCTCGCTTGGACGACAAAACAAACAGGGCGACGCTGCATACAGAATCATTGTAAATTCCAACTGGCCACCAGGGACCTGCTCTGCAGCAGAAATAAGAAATTGCAATGAAGCTACAGTAATAGATACCTTCAACATGTGATGCTGCTGAGATGTACTTATTTTCCCCGCGACTCATCAGTGGGAAAACTGCATTAAATAGAATTTATAGGATGTGTAGCATATGTACACACAGGTGGTCTTTCAAAAACAAGCACGAACATGTAGCATTTATAATGTTATGGCAGCTTTGATTCAGACTAAAACAATTAGATGGAAACAAAATGGAATCTCCTTTACAGATGTTCACCTCAGTGTTTTGAAATATGCCTCAGATTCACATTCATCAGCTGCCAGGAAGCGAAGTGGGGTTAGGATGGGGTTAGGCACTTACTTGTGATGGTTAAGATAAGGGGGTTAGGGGCAAAGAAACGCATTATGCCATGAGTGTCTTCACCACTATAGCAAAACAAAAATGTGTGCGTCTGTGCCATACCAAGTGTCAACCTTATATCTAATCTGTGGTCCATACACAGGCTCAGGCTGCCTTGTGCTGAAGTGCTAATGTTCCACGGTGTGATTAACACCACACCACATGGTCTCATAGTGCTAGCCACACTGCTAACCACTTTGCTGTGTGTGTGTGAGTATGAAACAGAATGTGAGCAGGAGAGTGTGACAGAGAGTGTATGTGTTTGTGTGTGTGTGTGTTACCCAAGCTGTCACCCAGCCTCCAGATATCTCTGAGAGAAGTCCTTGACCTGGAACACTTGTACACACCAAACTTGTAAAGCTTAAGAACCAGGAAACCACTTCACAACATCAACAATCAATATTAGTGCGCGCTGCTATTCTTTTCAATGCATTGATTTATCATTATATCATGATGTGAGTATAGAATGAAATGGGGCCAAGAGGAGTTGACAAAGCAGCTACACCTCAAGGTTCTTTAGTGGCACTATCATATCTGTTACATGGCTTTTTATCTTGTCTCCATTCCATTTTTACCTTTCCATAGGCACCTTTTACTTAAGTAGAGAAGTTCATGTGGTACTTTTATTTTTACTTGAGTAAACTTTTGTCCATATATCATTAGGGGTTCTTCCTCCACAACTGGATCAGATCTCATTATGGACGTCTGATATTGGTGGTTTTTGAATTTTCCTTTAAGACCATATTTTGTCCAACGCTATAAACCCTTCAAAAAGAGAATAAACAGACATATTAACTGGAATATGAACAAAGTAGTAAGTTCAGTACACATGCACAGATAAATATTACTAGAGTATAACAGTGTTAAATTCACACCAAAGAATGATGCAACATTCTCTGTCTTTACTTATTCTATGCATCATATAAAATGTTGCAGCAGAAACACAAGACTGATCTCTACCTCTTCACAGTATATCATCTGAACATGTTCTCTTTTTCTATTCCTAAATCCAGCAAATTAATTCAATCAATTCCTCGCGCACCTAAATTAAACAACAGACTATGTTGTACTTGAGAGTAACGAGATGGATTACGCTGGTGATTACACTGCACCAGAATACATTTCAAAAGTTACCTCCTCAACCCAGATCACATCAATCTAAAACGCCCAAGGCTCCAAACTCATTAAGCCCTGGGAAAGTTGTCTCATCGAAGCAGAAAGACATACGGAGAAGAAATAAAACAGTCGGGTAAACACAACTTTGAATCCCTCGCGCTGCATAACTAACTGTCAGTTGCTCTCCATCATCATAACTGCTTACTAATTCACCTAATTTTTTCTCCCTCCCTGTAGCAATGTGCAACTCGCGAGTGATTAGTTCATTTGCAAGTAATCTCTTTTGCGAATAGGGTCATTAGGAGCATTGTGAGTGATGTCATGTTGTCGAGGTGCCACTAGATGCCAGGATGTGGTGAATTGCTTCTCGACTCTGGACATTAAATAGCTTTTGATAACGAAGACTACTAAAGAGGCAATGATACGTTTGTCTCCCATTTATTGGTGTTAGGAGGTGAAGCCCTGATTCAATCATGCGGCGAGCCACTGGATGAGATGAATGACGGCCAAAGCCATTTCTTTAATCTATTAAAAGTCTATAAAATCAATGGAAGTGATTTTAAATAACTTTAAATAATCCTCACATCACCACAATTAATTACAGTGACTTTTTAACTGTGATGAGTCAGAAGAAAAAAAGGAAGATATTGACCTTTTTTTTGTCTGTCCACTAATCATAGAGCTAATGTCCCACATCTGAGCAACTGGGATCCAATCAGAGCACACAATCAGTCAGTCAGTGAGCTGCAACACTAAGGTGACAGCAAGGAAAGAGATAATCACACCCAGACATACACATAAACACATGATGCAAGTCTAATCTGAGGTACGACCACGGCTGATGAACAGGTTATCATTACAGGCCTGTACTTGAATTCCTCATGCTGAATTCAATAAACATTGCATCCCAAATGTGCGATGCACTCACATTAACACAGACTGAAGTTCAAGTTTGTTTTTCCTTGAGTCTACGTCGGAGATTTCTTTTGCTAAGTCCAGTGAAGGTTTGGTGCAAAACAGAATTATTGATACAATTTAGAATGGTGTCCATAATTCACATCCTGGCGAATATCCAGGCATCTCAGTAATGAGATACGAAATGAATGACTTGATTTATTTTCGGGGTTGCATGAAGCGTTCAGTTTTGAGATGAGTTAGAAAAAACTTAAAATGAAGTCTGAACTAAACTCAGTGAAGTCATTAGTGATGTCGTGTACAGCTGGTTGATGCTGATCTTCAGTTTCGTCTCTAATTCCACAGAAGGACAAACATTAAAGTGAGTGTTAATGAGTAGTTTTACTGTCTTGTTTTGATCAGAAGTCACATGTGCAGGAATGTGATTTAAAACAGATCTGTGTGCTTTAGTACTTGAGTTCTTGCCACCTCATCACGCCTCACAGTGCCCCTTACCCTGAATCACAATGTGTGTACCTTTTGATCACGGTTACAATTTGCATACCAGCTGCTCCCCCCACTGTCCCTGTGTCTTTCACTCTGGGTCAGTCTGCTGTCTCTGATCCGTTCTGTGCAACAGGATCACCATATTCTGGAATACCAACAACACTAGAGCAAACTTTGAGGCTGGACTCTGGCTGAATATTTCTTCCACACTGTGCAGGTTTGGTACTCCAGCTTAATTGGTGAAGGTGTGAGGGTGTGAGTGTGAATTTGTCAGCCCTGCGATATGCTGGCGAACTGTCCAGGGTGCACCCCACCTCTCGCTCTATGTCAGATGGGATTGGCTCCAGCCCCTCAAAGAATAACCTCAGAAAACGGACATTTCTATCATATCTTTCTTCTCTCTTGCAACAATGCTTTAATTCTTTAGTTGGACAGTGAGGAGTATACAGATTCATAACAAGCAGCTTGCAGTTTGTTACTGTCCTCATATCATTTGATGGGAAATTTAAACTTCTATAAAAAATGAGTCGAAAGTAAATAAAGATTAATTTAACATCCTCTACAAACCACAGAGTGTTCGTTAGTGTGTCAACATGCCTCCATACTGTAGTAGAGATAAATAACTTTCCAACAAAGCTAAATTATTTGTGTTATTTTTCAGCTTAAGTAGTTAACGTCTTAACGTCTTGATTTGTCGAGATGAGTGAAATCTGTCTCCTGAACTGTGAGGACTTATTGATTCGTCAGAACCCGAGCAAAGGATCTTCCAAGTAAACATGAACATCCACTCAATATTCACATGACTGAAAATTTCAGTCAAAGCAGCGCCAAAGTCACTGAAAGGCAGAGATGTTCAACACATGCACTATATATGCAGCTCAAGGTAGATGTATCATACTGTAGGGAAGGAATGGAAGAGGAACTAAGATGCAATAAAAATGCATGAGGCTCCAGACCGTTGCCGCCCCGCAATCTGACAGTCAAACAGCAATTGCCGCAATCACACACAACAGCAAAGGTTACAAATGTGTGTTAGTGGTGTATGCATAGCTGTGAATGAGAACATGTGTTTGTGGTGAGGGTGAAAACATAGATTGTGATGGCTGCTAGGGAAGATTTCATCTGGAGTTACTGAACTCTCTGTATGTCCCAATGAGAACTCCTTCTAAGACTTCTCTTTGAGTTATTAAATCTGAGATTACAGAGAAATTTGAAGAGGACATTAACAAAGAAATTCTGGAAATTTCAGGAGCAAACTGAGGGGATTGGAAACATTGAAGAGGGAGTTGAAGAGATTGGAGAGACTGTGTAGGAAATTCAGGATATTGGAGGGACTGAGGAGAGAGTTGTGTTACAGTAGTTGTTGAAAATGAGGGCAGTATTTCAAGGATGGTGACACTGAAAATACCTCAAATTCATGTCAAAAAAGGTTCCACAATGAAACCTTTTCTGCTTACATCCAGACATCCTCTGCTCGTATTGTTCTGTCCTCTATATCAGTGAGTGAGGTGAGTGAGAGCAACTCCAACTGCAGTCTGACACTGTTCAGTCTCCACTTCTCTACTAAAGGAAAAGAAATCCAGGGGCATTTTGTATATTGTAAAGAGACATGAAAGCTTCAGCCTGGATGTCATCAGCATAAAACCTCAACAGTAAGTGTCAATGTTACATTGTCTGATTAATGCTCAGATCTCCTGTTGTGTTGTGAGCATGGATCGACTACTGAGCAGGGCCTAGGGTTAAAAGGGCCCCTTAATCAGATCACTTATATGTTGTGACTATCACAACAAAGACACGCAATAAAAATAAAGTACGAAGACATAAAAAAAAAACAACCACAAAGAGACACAAAATGGAAATGGCTAGAAACCACCACAGATAAGAAACAAGTAAAATGTTAGAATTACTAAAAAGATGCAAAGTGACCTTAAAGACAAAAAAAGACCTAAAGAGGCACAGAGACAAAAACTAAGTATGACTAGATGAAAAAAAGCTGCAAAACAAGTGAGGGAAAAAAATTAGTTCGCCCAAACATGAAATGACTCCAGAGATGCAAAACAAGAAACACAGTGAGAAAAGTAAGAAGGAATGCAAAACGACCAGTCTCTCTTAATCTGTGTGGTTTGCCCATGTGTAGGGGGGGGGGGGGGGGGGGGGTTTACATATGTGTGCCCAGGGGCCAATAAAGTTGCATGAATGAAGGAGACTGTTAGACACAGGTTTACATCTGAACCAGCAGGTTTTCTTTCGCCATTCCCGTCCTTGTGCTCATATCAGCAGGTGGCGCCCAACTGGGTGCGCACCTTTCACGATAAGCCCATACACAAACATGGATCAGCCAGAGGCATGAGACTGCGAACAGGTCTGTCTCTACAGACATCTGTTGTACCTCCTCATTAATGAGGGACCATAGAGATTCTCAGATGGCTCCTTAAGGGAGATTACAGGGACTGTTGGTTAAGACGAGGCCTTCTGCTGTTGTGGAAAAAACTCTGTGACTGATTGTCAAGGCAAAGACTTAGCAGAAGCCAGAAGCAGTTCTCCTGAAGTAAACAAGCCAGTGTCAGAACTGTTCTGCACTTCCTCTTCTTCCTGTTTGCCTTTTTCCTGCAGCATCCATCCATCCAACCATCCATCCATCCATCTATTCATCAAAACCTCCTGTCACATCACTTTGTGCTTATAAAGCAAACTGTCAGCTGCCTCAGTAAAATGTGAACATAAACAAGTCAGGAGTGGACACAGGTTGTACACAACTGTCAGGCACACAGAACAGATTGAAACGCTATTGAAGCCCCATAACCAAGATGGACGCCTGCAGTACATGAGACACACACACACACACACACACACACACGTTTCTTTTTCTCGAGATAACACATGATTTATTACCGTCGCTACCCAGAGAGAGGGACTAGACAAGCAGAGGGGGGAAATAGAGGGGGGGAATATAGAGAGACTATTATTCTGAAAAGTTACTCCCCCTGTGTCTCCCTTCCTCCTCTCTATTTGTGCTCGCTTTCCTACTTGTGTATCTGTCTGTCATTGAACATTAACATCAAATTGTCCGTCAATTAGCAACACCATTAACTTTGCTGTTGACAAGCAAGTCTGCAAAAGTGTTTGGAAGATAAAATGTACGCTCATCTCAGCATGTGCTGACTGTAAACAGTTCACCCGCTGCATTTTAGAAACTTTCAATCACACCCTGTTCATGTTTACCCTGGTGTGTGTGCTTCCTGTCATCTCAGTAAGCATAAGCTAATGAAACAGCAGAGGTAGAGATAATAAGCTCTATCAAATTTGATCTGGGCCTTGAGAGCAGTAGGAACACTCCAACTTTGGATCAGAAGCAGCAGATCAATGAAGGTTGAGACAAAGAGACGATGAACAGTGGCTGTTCAAGCCCATTTCAACCACAGGGGTCAGACTTGGACCAGTTGGCTGTAGCATTAGCATGGATCTGGAAATAGGAGGTCAAATATTTCTGCAAAACCTTGAGGAACTATTTTGTTAAGCAAAGATTTCTTGCAAACTTGATTGCCTAAACCAAATGAGCTCAATGTGTACTCTTCTATGAAAACTGGAAAGGAGTTTTATCACTTGCCTGTAAAACACACAGTATATATTGTTATCGCAAACAGTTTTTAATGACTCAGGTAAAAAATGAAAGACAAACGGGGAATGTAAAGAGGTGATATAACGTTGGTAGGCTCATATCTCCTTCCAAAGAACTGCATCAGCTTTTTGGAGTAAACACTCACAGCAGCACTATTCTACTGCCACAAAAGAAGAAGGAAAAAAAACAACACTTGCTTTTTGTTATGTGAAAACACACTTTATTATCAGAGCTACAATATAATAATCATATTTTATTAAACATATTTCTGTCTTTGTTGGTAAATCAGTGTCAATAGTTTGTTGTTATTTGACAGATCATTTTGATCCATCGGTTCCTTCACCCGTTTCTTGTTTCATTTCCTCTTGAGTGAATTGACTGTCAGACGACACCAGGGAAATGTTATGAATTCCCTGAGTTGGACTTTGTGCTCTGCTACACTTTAATATAGGATTAATTGCAAGTGCGCTTCAGTGTTTGTGCTTTGCATGCATATGATGCTGCAACACTGTGGTTGTGAATGTGTGAAACAGGTTCACACAAAAGCATGAACCTGTTGTGTTGGTGTATATTTCGGTAAATTTGTGTGCATTTGTAATTCATATCTTGCTGTGTGTGTGTGTGTGTGTGTGTGTGTTTGTGTACCACAAGTTAATTAAAAAGATGCTTGAAGCCTGACTCAACTGCATCTCAAGGCCACAGTCGCCTCATCACTCCAGGTGTCGAAGGCAGAGAGAGGAGGAATATTTGTTTTTCTTTTATTATTTTTTCTATATTCATAACTTCCTCTGTTCTCTCTTTTTATTCGTCCCTGTCTCACTGTCTGTCAGTCTCACACCCGCAGACTTGCTCTCTTGCATTGCAATGGCTACTTAAGAACACAGAGACACTTCTCAGCTTTGACAAATTCAATTTCCTCCACAGGGACATTTTGAAAGTTTTGGATCTATTTAGATTAATGAGGACGAAACATTGACGCACTTAATGACAATTTGCTCCAACAGTTGAGCTATCTCCATTTCACTTGAATGCAGATTTGCCTAAACTGTGTTTCAAAGTGAAACGGTGCTCCCTGCTGTGTCAGGTAATTACACAGCAGCACAACCAATGAGCGACAACTGCGTATGAAATTATTCCATAGCTACAGTCACAGAACAAATGTGAAAAAAATGACACCCAGGGAACTAAGAAACAGAAAGAATGAATGGCCCGGGGACACACAAACAAATAACTCATAGAGACCCTTCACTAAAGCTGGATTCATATACAAGAGGTTCCTGTGTGTCCCAAAAGTCATAGGGATCTTACTGTGTGTGTGTGTGTGTGTGTGTGTGTGTGTGTGTGTGTGTGTATGACCCGCTCTACCTCCAAAGCCACATAGGAACACAATAATTATGCAACTAACAGTTTGCCAGTCAGAATATTTGTGACTTGGCAGATTCTCTTTTGTAGTTAAGTATTTACCAGCTTTATAAACATTACAATTAACACCTGAAATTAAACATTTGCTTTTTTTAAAAATCCATCAAGCAAAAATGTGGGTTGGGTTATTACTCTTCAAATCATTTCTTATCTGACGACTTCTTCTTTTCTTTTGATTAATTCCATCATATTTTGTAAAACCCTTTGTCTTTGGATTGAATTCCCCTAATGAGACATTTATTTTGATTACATTTTCAAATATGATTGTGAAAAAAGAACCTGTCTGAAAGTCTGAATCCTCTTTTATATCAGTCTTACTAAATGAATGGCTGGCTTTTGTGTGTTTGTGTGTGTTTGTGTGTGTTGTTTCAAATGCAGAAAGGAAAATTGTGAGCAGCTGATGCTGGTTGGAAAAGGGCAGTTGGATAAACGTAATGAGGCCTTTTGTGTAAACCTGCTCCAGAAAGTACAACAGAAACAGCATCTCATTCTTCTCTCACTGAATTTAGATTGCCTCATTTGCACATAAAACGAAGTAGCATCTTATCCCAGTGTGTATGTTGCACTGATCAATTACTTTATATTGCAGCATGTTGAACCATTACCTGCTGATGATTGTATATTTAGTATGTAGCTGTTTTTATGTATTGTTGAATACTTTGAATGCTAATTGTCCTTAAAAAATAATCCATTGCACCTACAGTACGTACTCTACAGGAGAATAATATATTTAAAAGCTGCTGATGTAAAATTTAACAATCACAAATTAGCATTTAATTGAAACCTGTCCCACTCTCTGTTCTTATTGGTTTTATTCTGTTGGTTCCAGAGCAATGACCCTCTCTTTCAGTGTCTCCATGGTAACCAATGAAGCAGGGAATCCAGCTCCCCTGCCCCTTCAATAGCCGGGGACACTTGACACTAATTGACATATGTATGTAAATGTTAACGTTTAACATTAGGACCAGACTTAATGAGCAAAAGGAGAGGAGCTGGTACATTTCAAGAGCTGAAAGGATGAACCAGTGTAGCCGGTAATTGAACCACTGACCTTTTTAAGTGTTATACTAAAGGGGGGGTGCTGTGTTAAAGCCTGGTGAGTCAGGGCTGGGGGCTGCTCACACTCTGTGAAGTGCTGCGACCAGAACTAAATCAATGCTGGTCAGTTGAAATGGCTTCCTCTGAAGGACGTTTGAGGAGCCAATAAGAACCATCGCGGTAAAGTGACAACGGATCAAAACTATACATGGAAGAAGATTTGGTGGACGGATGTGATATAGGTCAGGGAAAAATCCAGTAAATCTTTGTGTGGATCAGTGAGAAGGTCAAGAAAAAATGTCATCACTAAAATGGACAAAATTAATTAATGTGCACATTGAAGACAAAAGCAGAAAACTGCCCCTTTAAGTGTGAACAAATCTAACTGAGACAACTTGCAAAAAACTAATAACGTTTCAGTTTCATACAACTTATGTAAAAGCTCCTGCAGCAGAAGTATTGTTGGAAATTACTTCTTAATTCATTAAGAACATTTGACCTACGATGAGTAAAAAGAATGTAACGTTTCAAAAACCTGATTTTATTCTGGCTGCACACAACAAGATTGTGTCTCAGTGAGCATGAAGTCCAGAGTGGAGTATTGACTTCATCAGTGAAACATGCTTAGCAAACACTTAGACTGAGAACAGTGTTTCATTCATGACCTGGTGAACTTAGCAGCGCGCAGGGAGCCAGAAGGTAAAACTAAAGTGTTTGTGAACAACAAGAAAACCAGTCACCTGTAACGGTGAACACCAGAGGTTTCCGTACGGTGTGAAGACAAACACGAGAGGAGGAAAACAAATTCTTATACCTGTAATGTATTTGCATTAATATAAATGAATTAAAAGTGATGCCTGCTGTGGTTGTTTATATTACCTCCACATGGAAAACACTGTCCAAAGTACCGAACCCCCAAACTGCCCTCACACACACTTCTTAACCTCTTTGCACAATCAACCAATGAACAGAGATTTATGTAGTGATACGTATTTTCTGGAAAAATATCAATTGAATGTTTGTCCATCTCTGTTTTACTCTGCCAACAATCATTTGGTCACATGCAGATGCCAGATTTTTATTCCTTTGGGAATCAAATACAATTATTTATTTGATAATTCCAGTGTTGTAAAGATTAATCAAACTCAAATGTTCTGATTTTATGGGCTAACTGATACAGGTTTGCTAAATCATTACTAAAAAGACAGATGCTATCCAATGCACATTAATTACCAAACCACCATCATTGTTCGCAGCTGCTTTGAGTGTCTGAATGACCGCTTGTACACCTTGAAGACAGAACACCTGGATTTTTCCCTTTTGTTTTAATAACTGAACAACTTTGAATCCTGGGCTACGACAAACTTTTGTCTCTTTTCCTGATTACTTAAGTTACACAAACCCAGAGTGACAGAGAGAAGAAAAGAACAGATGTCATCATCGGCCGTTTAAAACTATTTAGCTTGTGTTTCTATCATTCATTCTAAAAGTAACAGTAACTACCTGACTCTGATTCTGACATGGCAACATCTGGTTCAGTGGGATTTACAGACTGAGAGAAAATCTCAGAGCAAAAATCCTCTAATTCCACTGATAGATTTCAGCACCACGGACAGAGACGCTGGACCGGGTATTGTGGGTAAAGAAAATGACATTTTGAACAGGAAGTCGTTCTCTAAGGAGAAGTATTACATGAGCTACCAGTGGGTTTGACTTAATGTCATTTCACTGGTGAACAAAATTCTTGTTTCAGCACTCTTTTCTCTTCGGCTTTGCCTGGTATGATATTTATTCCTCAGCCTGTACTCTCAGATTTATTTATTGTACTATCACTTATTTCAAGACAAAGATTGTTTTAAAAATGGTTTGGGAAAATCAAAAACTGCATTTTAGGTCAGAACATCACTCGCTGGTGAAGATATTGTTTTCGACGGAGCTTGAACTTGTGATATTGAGATTACTTTCATGCCTTTTATTGGATCACCTGGAACAATAACAGGATTGGTTTGAAACAGATTTGTCACGTGAACCTTTATATCCACCATTTGCCATTTTGAACATTTCTACCTTATTTTCTAATAATTCTTATTCATATCCTTTTGCTTTCCTCTGAGTAATTCCCTCCATCTGTTCTTCAATGCCTGCTCTGTCTCGTACAGTATGTTGTCTTGACTACTTCCCTGTCCATCTGCTGTCATTAGTCATTTATGAACATATCGATGCCATCTGGTGGATGCTCCAGTGCAGAATGACTCATGGTACTGTTGCATGAGAGCGTTCAGTTTTAGCCTGGGTGGGCCCAGCAGGAGTGAAAGGCTCTTATCCTGGCATTGTTTGCTCATTAGTTTACTCTTTGACGTGTGCTGATTACTGCTGTCACTATTCCGTCCTTACATTTCGAGTATATGCATAAAGCTTTATTCTTGTTTTCTAACATTTGAAATAAATATCCAGTACCCCTTTCCAAACCTTTTTTTTTTATACATTTATCATTGTAGATAGTAAATTACTCTGGGACTTCAAACCTCCACATCATATTTAGAAACCTAATTGAAAAGATCGCTCAGGACGTATTTTTGAACATGACATCAGTATGTGTACCGAGCCTGAGTTAGGCTTCATACACATATAATCAGTCTATAAATAGTTTCTGGAATTAGCTTAAATATTCTTTTACCTACACAGAGACTTTGGGGATTTCCTCATCAGCTCTGATCATGTATCCCACAATGGAGGAGTAACAGCACGAGTAGCAGACTGTGTAAAGGATCAACTTCAGTGTACCCCGATGGAACCAGATTTTAATATAACTTATTTTAAATACTGGAATATAAACAAAGTATTATCAAGAACAGTGTATTAAATGTAGCAACATGAGAGAAAAAGTGATTTCAGCAAAGTGTTATGTAATACTGACGCATACTCAGCCACAGGTAAACAACCGCAACAACAGCAGCTTTGAAGAGCAGCGAACATGTAATTGAATCTGTCAACGTGGGATAGTTGACAGCACACAGACATTGAAGGGCTGACTGTTACAGAAGATTCTGTTTTGATGTGCTGATTCCACAAAAAGTCAAACAAAGCGCACAATAATAACACCAGAGGAGCGGCATTAAAAAGCAGATATTTAAGAGAAGAAGCCACCTATAATTAAGAGCAGCACAAAAAGTCATGAACCAGAGAATGAGAGCTGCAAGGAAGCAGGATGGGGAGGTGATAGAGGGAAACCTTCAGCCTCTGAACTTGTGTGTGCTGTGTGAGGGCTGTTAGAGAGAAGCTGGAGCAACAAGCGGACGAGATGCAACAGATCCAATTTACCAATCTGCACAGCAGCTAGCGGCTGTAGGCTGTTAGGTCTGTTTTACAGAAATACAGAAAGAAATACAGAAAATATAATGTCATTAATCAAGATGGCCAAGTTTCAGCTGATGTGTCCAATCAGGGCAGATTGATCAGCCTCCTCATCGACCTCTATGAATGACAATTTCTTATGCTCATTGTCTTCACATGCTGGACACCACATATCATAGAGACTCCTTACAAACTCATTATCTTAATCACCTTTGTGATTTTTACATAAAAGCAAGTTGGAGTCCCTTATGAGTGTGTCGCCTCAGTCCCTTGTATAATTTTTTTATTTTCTATGGTGGAGAAATGTTGTTCATGTTTTCTTACAGTTTAAATCTACTTCTAACCTTCTACAAACCTGTAAACTTATCACTGCTCGTAACTTGTTGAACTCCGGCTGCACTTTAATTTTCATCCACAAAATATTTTCATACACTTTGGCAATCGAAACATTAAATAAATAATTTGTCTGTTTTGCGTTTAGCACTTTAGTGTGAAAAAAAGACAGACCTTTCTCCAGCAGTCATGTTGGACATGTGTGATAAATGCTTCAAGGTGGAATAAAATCACTGCCTCTATACAACTAAGCATCAGTGCAGTAATTTCTACATGTCCCTGCACCCACTATGCTCTTAACACACTAATTAGACCTCACATTAAATTGCTGAGAAGTGCAGCATTTCTGTCCAACAGAGAAAAGACATGAAGCTGCTCGGTAAAAAGCACACAGAATGGGAGCCGTGCTGAAATAAACATCAGATAAATCAGTCATCTTGCAGGTCTGTCTAAAAGTCCGGCAAGTTTTAATGAATTAACTTTTTTAATTGGGCTGTGTTTTGACAACCTCACATCCCATCCGAGCTGATGCAGTCTTTACCCTTGCTCGTACTTCTGGCACAACGACGGCCTTATGTACATCTGAAAAGCTACTTAATCAGCCTGCTCAATTAGGTTCAGTTTTGTACAAAAGTTTTAATTAACGCTGTTTTTCTTAATCTGTGTGCCTTTTGACAAAGTCATGAGAGACATCGGGCGAGATAGGGAGAGACGCTGATGATTTGGTGCGGCGCTCGCTTCCTCTTCCTCCTCGTCTCGCATGTGTTTCGATGAGTCATCGTCATATGACTTTGCCAGATTTTAATCAGCTCTGTGCACCTGCTGCTGGTTCCTACAATGTAACTCTGACAAACACCAAAGATAATCAAGGTTGAAAGGAAAATGTTACCTCGCCGAGCCCAAAATAACAACAACAACAGTGCCCAGTCCCATGGTGCATTTGTGACGATGACATGTAGTCCTCATTAATTATCAGTTTATTTGAATGAGTGATAACAGCTCTCTGGCTCCCTACTGATCAGCTGCCTTCACTTTTGCTTAAGCTATTTTCACTATGAGAACACTGATGAGCACACGTTCTGCTCAGTGATATAAACAAACCAAATGCTTGTTACTTTGGGCAAATCAGTGCAATAAAACATGCCAGCTGTAGATTTGAGAGGAAATGCAAAACAATGCTTCGGGAAGTTAAAAACTGCAGATGTGAAGACCTGGTTGTTCTTCATGTTTCATGAATAGCTTTTATCCTGAGGTTGTTTAGGTTTTCATGAAAGAACATGTGTAGCATCTAAAGTGACTCACATACAGGCCCAGTGGTGCCTTCAATGTACAATATACTGTATGACTTTGGCCTCTTGGGGTCTCTCAATCAAAACAATAACAAAATAATTAGTTTGATGACGTTGTAAAGCACTTAGGATCATGGGATGTATTTTCTTCACCGCCATTGCAAATGAAAATTTACCTGATGCGACAGGCAAAAATACTGTATGAGGTCAAGTATTCAAGTTTTATTCATGTAACGCAGCAAACAAAACACTAACAGGTAAAGCAGAAATAATTGTATGGCCATATTTCTTAATGAAAATAAACAGTTTTAAAATAATTCATATTCAGGTGACTCTTGGAGTATATGGTGCTGGTTATAGACAGAATCATTAGATCAGAAGCTGCCAGGTACGATGACAGGATCATAAAGTCACCTGTTATGTCACCTTATGATATAAAGCTTTATCACCTCCTGTGGAGTAGAGACTCGCACCTTCTGACAGCAATGTCTGAAGAGTTGTGATAAGAATAAAAAAGACAGCATGACGGAAATTGTGAATGCACAAGTTTACACCTTTACCCTCTTTTTTAACATGGCCATTGAGATATATATATATATATATATTATATATATATATAATGGTCTTATTACATATGACCACACACAGGATGGTACATCTGAATAAAGCCAGAGTAAAGAGGAGCCAAACCGCAGCCCAAACTCCAAAAGCAGTGACGGGTGAGAGCAATCAAAATGTGTGAGCGATTAAATAAAAAAAATAAAAAAGTTTCTCCTTTTCGGATGATGATGTGCAGGTCTTATCACACAGGCTGCAAGTCCATTTCAATTCAACATCCAGCACAAAGAAAAACCTTCACCGAACGCGGGACTACTTTCATTCGGACAGCGCAGTGGTAATTGGAAAGCTTAATTGGGGAGATGGCATCTTGTTAATTGAATTAGCAGCAAGAGAAAAAAAGAAAACTGCTAATTCAGGACAATGTCATAGAGTGACATTGAGAGATTGAGCGGGAGAGAGAGCGGGAGGGAAGCTGACAGATAAACCATAATACATGAAGAAGAAAAGAGATGTAGACAGGCAGATATAAGTGTCATCAGCAGCTGAGGAGAGAAGAAAAGATGGACAAGAGTGTCTTCTGAGTGAGGGAACGACTTATCTAGAAGGAGAGAGGGGCGTGGGACAAGAAACGTGAGACGTAAGAGGAAAGAAAAATGCGAGGGAGAGGGATGGTGAAAGAGAGTGATGGAATACATGTGGAAAAAAAGATTATGTCGGAATGATTTCAAGCCTGGAATACATACATACAAAAGGTAAGAGAAGCACATACACAGGCAAACAGACACGTATGTACAGTACAAGCACATACAGTGTAACACACACACACACACACACACACACACACACACAGGTGGAGCACTACATCTCCTGGTAGGAAATCCCAGGTGACAAAGCTCATGGCTGATTATTGTTGCAGCTAAGTGAGCTGTGTCCTATTTCAGACATCAATGTCAAGGGGTGTGTGTGTGTGTGAGACAGAATATGATAATTATTTTCTTTCTCATAAGAGCTCACTGTGACTGGCCTTTATGTTGAAAAGGTCAAATCCATCTGTCAGGAACCAAAGTTTGAGAGAAGACATTTGCCACTTTCACCAGTTCGTCACTTTGCACCTGAACACCAACGAGCGGTAAAAACGCCCGGTCACACTGGCTGCGTGACAGTCTGCTTCCTGTTCACACCGGCACCAGTGTAAGTCACATGATAAACGTTTTCAGGAGCACATTCATGTCTGGGCTGAAATATTTGACTTTAACTTCACCTGACGCCATCGGATACAGGAGAGTTAACTGTAAAGATAAATGATTTAAAATAAAAGTATTCGTTTTATATGCATCAGATATATTGTGAGAGCTTGATTCACTCTTTGATTTTTATGGTGAGTTACTGGATCATTACAATATTTGAGAACTCAAAAGGGAAAACACTTTTAACAACTCATCTCATTCAAAACCACTAGTCTAGGCTATAACAGCTTGTTATGATATATTTTATCTACATGTTGTGAAATAAAAGAATACAATTTGAGATTTCGAGTATATGTGACATTTTGTAGTGCAAACAGCTCAGTCAGCACAAGAGGAGTTATAATGTAGATCAGCTTATTTAGTGCATAAATAATTATACAATAACAAGCGACTAGGGCCATACTAGGGAAATCTAGACAGTTTTAGTGTGCAGCTGACTCCTGCAGCAGACTTAAAGTCTGGAGAAATACTGAGGAGAAAGCTTTGTTCTTTGAGAGACAAAGAGAAAAGTAAATGGAAAAAGTGTGAGAGTGTTTTGACGTTAAAATAATGGATTTGGGCTGAAAACTTTTCCAGCTGTCAGACTCAGCACAAATATTTCAGATCAGTGCCTGAAATTTCTGTAACTTGTCCTCCAAACATTACAGAGCACTGAAGTCACAGTGGTTGAATTCCCCCTTTTTTTTTTTGAGATCGCCCCATGAGCAAAGCGGGCTGAATATCGTGTTTTTACTGACCTCTAGTGGTTTAGAATCTCACCACGCTGCAGAGGTAAAGAGGTGTGTTCCAGAATTGTTACGGTTTTAACTGGAGCCACAAAAAGTGAAAAGAAATTCCTCATTTAAGTCATTAACGAGCGAGCATAGCGTTTCTCAGATGGTTCCTGGGGGGAGATTACAGAGACTGTTGGTAAAGACAAGTCATTCTGCAATAAACACATTTGTAATGCATCAAGAATTCAAATACTTGTGTCTCTAAGGGACTTGTCCATGTGTTTATCTTGGGCTGCACCACTGTAACACTGTCTCTGAGGGTCAGAACGCTGCTGCAGGATCACATCGCTCCAGTTCTCAGATCATTGCACCAGCCTCCTCCTTGTTATAGAAATTACTGCTGGTGACTTATCAAACGACCAAACGTTGAACAGGATTAAAACACAATCCCATTTTGCTGCGCTGTTATGAACCGTCCCGTGCTCTCAGGTCTGCTCAGTGTCCCCCGAGTCAGAACTAAACATGGAGAAACATAATTCACTTTTTATGCTCCACATATCTGGAACAAAAAAGAAATGGTCTTTTAAATCATTTAAGACTTTTCTGTTTGCTCCCTCATGTTATTCAGTCAAGACTATTTATTCACCTCCTCCACTGCATTGTAATTTTTATTCTGCTGCTTATGTTCTTTTTTATCTCTTTACTCTTTCCAATTCGTTTTAACCTGTCTCTGTATTGGCTTGTGTGTCTTTTTTAACATATTTTATGTGTCATGTTAAGCACTTTGAATTGCCTTGTGCTACACAAATAAGCTTACCCTGTCTATTTTTTCTGTTTTGTGTGTGAATGATGCCCTCACAACCTTCACTTTTGTTTTATATGTTCTTTTATCTTTTAAAGATGTTCCACCTTGTATGAGTTGAGTGTTAATTTGATGAGTAGATCAATCTTTCTTTAAATACTTTCTTTTCTCCTTCTCTAATGGACCCGCAGTCTTTGTAATAACTTGTGTTTAACCAGCGAGTCTGGACAATGACGGAGCAGAGGATATCATAAGAAGAAAAGTTTTACAAGGCTCCTCCAAATATTAGTAAAAAGATACAAGGGCACATGTTTCAAATGGGATTTGAAGATCATTATAACAGTGTAGACAGGTAGAAATTAATAATAAAATTTAAATTCTCTTTCCTTTTTAATATTTGCATGAAAACCAAACAATCCATCTTTTCTTTTAGAAACGCTATTGAAACAGTGTCTTGCCCAAGGACACTTCAGCATGCAGAGTGGAGGACCAAGGGATCAACCACTGACTCTCTGGATAGTGGAAAACCTGCCAGTGTTGGAACTAGGATTTTTTTTTTATATCAGGGGCAAATTTGCACAGAGGAGCCAATTATGTATCCAACATCCATCCACATTGATCTAGGTGCACATCTAAGTCCTTCTTTCCTTTTCTGTTAACTCTATAACTTTGAGCAAAGCCACACATCATTGAATACGGTTTGAAAATTGTTCCTTGTTGAAGTACATTGTGCACTTTAATGAAATTTATTGTTGGTATTGTTAGTGAGTGACTATTTTTATTACAATGAGACTACTGGTAGGACAGGGGCACTACAGAGTCAATCACTTTTCAGCTTGGGCCAGTGTCCCCTCTGGCTCTGACCCTAGATCCACCCATGGGACCATCTTACCCCAAAGCCACAGAAGCCCAGTTACGTTGATAATCCTCCCTCGCACACAGTGTTCTACCTTCCTCATCCATATTCAAATACATCTGTGTTTTTAATTGACTTGAACAGTCAAGTGTTGGCTCTTACCAAGAGATAGTAATGATTGTTTTGGTGCCAACTGTCTAAAATTAGAGACAAACAACATGAAATATTGTACAATATCAATTTTACTTAAATCTGGACACTAGACATCACTTATTGGCAGCAGGTTCTGAAACAAAACAAAAAAACAGAGAGAAAATGTCTTTTCAGATGCTTTCTCAAGCTTTTTTCTCTCCAAAAATGAACCTGAAGACATTCTACATGAGTGACTCTATGATTGTCACAATGACAGATGAGTCACAAAAATGAAAAATTGCATCTCTGGAGTGTTCCTTAGATATATTTGTCTTTCCTCATCCTTTTTATTTCTCTCCTCATTGTTTCCTCTCTCCTCTCTTACTCTTCACTCCTGTGTTTTCACTCCTTTACTCATCTTTTCCTCCTTTCTTTTATCTATCCATAAATCTCCCTCTTCTGTTACCCTCTGTCCCCCTCTCCCTATCCCACCCTCCCTCCTCTCCACACCTCCGCTGTTCCTTTCCTGTCCTCACATCCCTCAAGCTTCCTTTTGTTCCTGTCTGTCAAGAGTGGTTCAATAACAGGATGTTGCTGCATAACAGAGGCCATCGAACCTTTTTTCAATGTGTCAAAAAAATACATTCTTTGTCAGGGTCAGAATAAATCTCCATCAGGTGATATTCATAAAAAAAGGAAAGGCTCAAGTAGAGAGATAATTATTCTTTAAAATACGTTCAGATAAGTGGGACATTAAAAAGCTGCATTTGATTTGTTTTGTTATACACTATCAAAAAGAGTGCTAAAATATGCAGTAGTGTAACTACTTTTTTTAAATAAAATATTTCTGATACACAAGAGCTACATGCGTTTCTTTTCATATCACTTATAACTACAAATCTGCATTCGCTCTTTTAATTAGACAAACAAAAAGATGTGTACCATTATCATTGACTGTATGTAAAGACGGACAATTCATCTCCACTACACAGAAATGAGGCTAAAGTAACAAAACCAGTCTTTGACCACAGCCTCACTCTCCTGATCCAGCACTGCGGCACCGACCGTGTGTGGGGAGTTGCTTGTGGTAAAGTAACACAAAGAGGTTATGCAGTTTTATTTAGCACATGAATCATTGTATAACAAGTTGCACGGAAATGACAAAATAGGTTCCGTGTAATTGTCTTTTATTTGGGCAACTAAAGGGGAATGGCGGTGCCCTTGAGATCTCAGATGCTGATGCTGTTATTACACTATCCTTGGTGTGAGTCCAGTGGTTGTTGCACTACACCCTCCCTCCTCTTTTCCTGTCAGCTCTCTGCTGTGTAGTGTCTAATAATAAGGATAAAACGCCAGAGAAACTTGGCCAACTAAACAGGCTTGGCTAATATTAGATTTGTGGTCATTATGTGAAAACAGTGGTTCAGCAGAACCAAACACTGACCGTGACATACTGATACATACAGAGAGAAGTGTTTATGTAAGTAAACAAGGGGTCATTAGCCAAGTAAATAAAAACACAAAACACTTTAAATGTTTGCATTTCTTTTTTTTTTGCATTTACATTTGTTTAGGTCATTAAACCACTGTTGCTGTTGTTGCTATAAGAAACAGGCACAAGCATTAATGAGCAACTAGCATGTTTGTAACTGACGATTATGACGATGCTAAGTCGAAACTTGTTTCTGCTTCCTCCAAGTGTCAAAAAAGTCAGAAACTGCAGGTGTAAGTTATTTGTTGAGAATCTAACATTACTGTTAGACATATTTAAGTTATAAAGGCATTGGATTTTATTATTTTAAAAAGTTAAATTGGACCTTTTTATACTTCATAGTTTGTGAGTCTTAAAACTGTTTTTTAAACTGGCTCTGAAGATATTGTTCACTTTGTGGCACTAAATAATTCAAACGTTAATTAAAAAAGAGAGCACAGAGACATAAATATGAGCAGATAAACAGTGGCTGCTGCAGTTTTAATTTTTTTTTTTACAGGTGAGGAGCGGAAATTGGAAATTATGCAAAAAAAAAAGAGGGTAAAGATACTGAAGAGAGAAGAAAGGGGGAGGAGGAGGAGAAAAAGAACAGTCAGGGGAGAAGGGGAGCAACGTGAACGAGGAGAGTCGTGATGAGTATGTTTGCTTTAAAGCAATCAAGCGCAGCAAATTAATGCCTCTTACTCTGGAGGGAGAGAAGATGTAATGATAAAAACTGGGTGGAAATGAGAAAAATGATGAGGAGAAGAGGGAGAAACACCCTGTTTTCTGTCTGCTGCGGATGGCGTTGCTGACACAGATGTGCAGATTGCCTATCAATCACTGTGGATCTCAGCTCCTCGAAGCCTCTTCACCTTCTGCAAAGAACCTTTCCTCTCTACGCTCGGCTCTTGTCCTACATCCCCTTTTCTTTTTTTTCTCTCCCCCCTTTCTTTGTCCTTTCTCTTTTATCTCTCTAATTTTCCTCTTCAACTTTGTCGACCCTCTCGTCTTCACCCGCCAGTTCTTCTTCCTCTCAAATTTTACTCTACCCACTCTTCATACAATCCGTGAGTGTTTGTGTGTTTCTGAAGTTTAAGTCCATCTCTTAGTGTGTGTGTGCGTGTTTGTGTGTGTGTGTGTGTGTGTGTGTGTGTGTGTGTGTGTGTGTGTGTGACGGCAGAGGGATCAGTGCGTATTTAGGGAAGCAGAACATCAATAAATACACACACACACGCATGTTGTTGTGTGGTGGGGTCTTTCAGCAGCGCAGTGTGTTGCGTTCCACCGTGTAGCGCCACAGGTTGCTAAACAAGGGCTTGAAAAATGGGCCACTCCTGTGAGCAGGCGAGGATTGATCACTCAAATACCTCTTTTATCTCCACTTCTCCTCTTGTCTTCTCTCCTCTAGTGTTTTTATATTCTTCTTTTCTCCCACTCCTTCTTCTCCCTCTCCTCATTGTCTCCGTCCTCTTTTCTCCATTCATCACCTTCTCCTCCTCGTTTTACTTTTATCCTCGAGTCATTTGGATTTCCCCTCTATTCACATCTTTTTTTCATTGATTCCTTCACTCCTCTCATAATCCCTCCACTTCTCCTCCTTTACTTTTTCTACCTATTCTCTCTGGATCATTTACCTCCTCCACTCCTCTCTCTCTCCTCACCCAGTGATTTCCTTTATTTTACCTTCACATGCAATTTAATTATTTAACTTCAATTTAACTCTTGTCTGATTTACCTCATATGCTCCTTTCGCTAACTCCCTCTTCTTTATGTCCTTTCTGCTCGTCTTTTTCTCCTCCTACCACCCTTCTCCTCTCTTCTTTCCTCTTCACCCGGTTCTGACAGCAATAGAGGCTGTCCAATAAAACAGGCATAAAAACGCAATACCTGTCTGGGCTCAATTTACACACACTCACAGACACACGCCGCCGCAACATAAATCAGACATAAAAAGCCAATCCCTGTCTGCAGTCAATTTCCATACAGATACAAGGGGGATGCTCCAGGAAACGAGGAGATGGGATTGAATGTATGTGATGTGAAATGTGTGTGATGTGAATTATATTGTATATGCAGTGACTGTGTATAACACATATCTTTACACACGTTGTGTGTGGATGTGCATGTGTATGAGCGCGTGTGTCCGTTCATGCATTTGTGTGTGTGTGTGTTTATCAGCTCCCAGGTGGTGCAGACGCAGTGTGAAGGCTAGTGGCTGTCGCTAGGCTAATGATCCCTGTTTTACATCACTCCACAGACTTTGTCATATTTCTCCCCATGGGACACACACACACACACACACACACACACACACACACACACACACACACACACACACACACGCGCGCACGCACGCATAAACCTATAGGCAAGTTTTGGTACACAAACAGTTTCTAAGTAACTTGATGTACACCAACACACTGCAAGATGGACACACTAAAATCAAATGCAAATATATGCATAGTTAACTACACTGTCATGAAAACAAATACATAGGCCACACACATGCGCAAGCGCACACACACACACGCGCAAGCACACACATGCGCAAGCACGCACACGCGCAAGCACACACACACACACACGCACGCACACGCACACACACACACACACACACACACACACACACACACACACACACACACACACACACACCCTGAGGTCACCACTCCCTAATGAGGCAGGGGTGTTGCGGTGCTGTCACAAGCAGCTGAGCTTTCTAGTTTCTAGAATTAGACCTGTTTGCTGTGTGTGTAAGATGACACGCCTGTTCCTGCATATTCAACTACACACATGCATATAGTTGTGTGTCTGAGTATACATGTGTGTGTTCTTATGTGGTATGGGTATAGCACAAATAAATAGAGTGTGTCTCAGTTATTACATATTTACTATCTTTTACAATATTTAATCTTTTTTATACTTGTATGTGGGCCTTTTTAGAAACACTGCCTGTTAGCCATATTGACTATAGAACTTGTTTTGCTATCATTTGGATTAATGAAGACTTTCTCTCATTATTTTGAGCAGAATCTGATCATTTGACAGCAGCTGAAATGAATTATGTCACATGTCCAACCAAGAAGAAATGTCTCTTACAACTTCTGGCTAGAATTTCAATTTTGCACATGCAGCAGACAGCTATTTACTTTGCTAAACATGCCTACAAGTCAATTAGTGATCACCAATTCCACGTTTGAAAGTATAGCCGGGAGCAACGTATATGAAATTGGCTGTATCAAACAAATTAACCGACATATACCGGATTTTACATTTCTATATGCATACTCAGTCAAACTGTGCAAAATACTTGGGTCCGATTTTTTTTGCCACACACACACACACACACACACACACACACACACACACACACACACACAAACACACACACACACACACACACACACACACACACCCACACCCACACACACACGTAGATGAGGACAGTGTGACCTGCGTGAGCTAAGAGCTACAAACCACTTTCCTGTAATAACTGGTGCTACATCTAATCCTATTTCCATTAAGTGTAGGCTCCAGGAGGGTGTGTGTGTGTGTGTGTGTGTGTGTGTGTGTAGTGTATATATGTGTGTGCGTGCAGTTTCTTTAATCATGTGCGTCTCAGTGTAAGTGAAGATTGAGATAGCGTCCATAAGTGTGCAGGTGTTAGGGTGAGTTGGCAGTATCAAGTTTGTGTGTGCGTGTGTGTGTGTGTGTGCGTGTGTGTGTGTGTGTGTGTGTGTGCGTGCGTGCCTGTCTGTGAATGTGTCCAGCCTGTAATTCTCTTTCTGTGCTGTGGAGTGCTGAATCAGCAAGACCCTGACAGACCTGCTCAGCCTTGGCCAGTACTTCAATTGGGCAATCACTACACACACACACACACGCACGCACGCACACACACACACACGCATGCATGCACGCACGCACTCATACTGACACACACACATGCACGCACACGCACACTTGCTGAGTCGTATATAAGGAAACAAAAACAAGCAGTAAATCAAGGTGAAACTGCAACTTACAATCAAACATATGGGTAAGTATGCATATTCAATTAAATTGTACATAAACACAGTTGTTACCAGCTTTTAACTTTACACACACACAGTTTTAACGATCTGCAGAACTCTTTAAAATGTATGGCTCTGGCCCAAAGTCCAGTTTCAATTTAAATTACCTGCTGCATTTTTTTAAATGATTCTTCGTCGTGTGGCTAAAGCAAAGTTAGACAGAAAAAGTCAAGAAAAGTTGGTGATTAAGTCGACCTGTGGTTATTTAAACATCAAAGTTCAGCTGTTGCTGAAACACCAGTGTTGGTTTTGCAGATATAAACAGAACATCATTCACAACATTAATGGCTTTAATTTGATATATTTTTATGAATATGATTAGCTTTTTAATTGAATCTGGTCTTGTGTTTGACATTCACTTTGGGAAATCCTGTTATGAGGTCTATATGAAGGTCATCAGAATATTTCTCTTGATGATGGATAATTTATGCTGGAATACAACTTTTTAGGGCGTTTTAAATTTGACTGAGTAACTTTATGATGTGAAACATTGTAATTCTTGTTTTTGGCCTCTACAGAAAATTACATTATTATGCAGATGTCTGAAAGCTGAGAAATTTCTCCACTGAAGGTCAGAGATTGTCAGCTTTGTGCTTCTAATGTTAAGCACCTTAAATATAATTATCTTCAGTAGTACATGCATTAATTGTCTGGGACGAGGACCTCATTAAATGTTTAATCCCCGGATAAAACATACATTTTCATAACTTCATTTATATTATCTATATTTTAGTATCAAAGTTTAATAAGTCTACTAACTGTACTTTTTCATTTTCAGAATGAACCAGTCAGTCCATGTCATTACCAAAATTCACCTGGTGGGAGAAAAACCAAACTCCCAACGAAAACCTTCATGTATCTTGATGAAAAAAGGCAAACTTTGGTATCTATGACTTTGGGAAAGTTGGTGCAGCCTGATTAAAATTAAGGTATGCGTCTACATTCTTCAGTAATGAGGGGGAAAAGGAATAAACATCATGAGGCAGAATTCTTCTTCCAGGATGTACAGACATACAACAGAAGTGCCTCACTAATGAGGTTTAGGATAAAATTCATGTGGGAAAGAATCCCATAGTGTTCTGACCTGACAGGACTGCGGTTTTTACACACACCTCTCCATTTTCTTTTTTCTCTTCACAGGAGGAATGTTGGAGAGGTCCAGTTGTCCAATTATCTAATCAGTGCGCTCGCTATGGGGTATATCACCTACTATGTACCTCTTCACCACACTCATCCACCTTCACAGTCAATTTACCACGTGCACCATTCACATCCTCACACCTTCCCACTCACCACGCTCCTCTGTGGAATCAAGCACAATACTGGGCCTTTAGAGCATCAGAATTCCCATTTCACTTCCCACATGTTCAACACAGACTTAGATGGAGAGTCAGAAACCACGGGTTAGATCGTTGCATCCCTCCGGCTCCATCACTTTCTCCCAGTGTTATACCACAATGCAAGAAGTGTACAAATTGTCTGAAGGAGGCAGTTGTGGTGGTAGCTTTGATCATTGTTGTAATTCTTTATTTCAGTTTGAGGGACGACAGCTAGTAGGAATATCTCAAACCAGATGAGTATGTTGTACTGATGAACACATTTAAAATGACTGAGGGAGAAATTCACTGAAAAATCATCTGCTCATGTCACCACTGCCACCTTAATGCATCTCCGACCAAACAATGGCTTCACGAGACACAAGCTTAATATTATTTTTCAAAATCTTGTGTCTACTTGATTAGCTACCATCTCACATGAAATTCAACTTTGTCAGAGGTAGATTGTGTATATTGGAGACAGTGCCATCCTTTGCCCACAGCTGTGTTGCCTCATGAACCTCAAACTTAGTTGTACGACTTTGTGACGACTTGCAGTCCGCAGACAGACTCTTCATTCTGGCAATTCACTCTCTGGCTACCATGTTGGATGAAAACATATATATATATGCTTAGGACCGGACCATGCTGCAAGGAGTTTTCAATTTACCCATAGCCCTTGGGCCACAGAAACATTAAGAAGCTCCTGCTTCTCACATGCTATAGTTTATTGGAAAGGTATTTTTTGTAATTGATACATTGCCTGAAGCATAAACCTCTAGCTTGTTTCTGCTGCATGCTGTCTTCTTACAACTAACACATTTTGTTTGTTAGTGTTATTTCCATTGCCACCAGCTGAAGAAAGCCAAGTACCAGGATTTGATCGACAAGACTCCTATCTCCAACGGAAGTTGGCTGCTGTGGTTTCCTAGCAACATCAGTGCTATTTCTTACAGACGCTGAGTTTGGAATCCAAACTGGTGAAGAAAGCCACGGGATATAACGGTGGCAGCTGAGACCAGCTCAAGATTGTTGTGTTTGGCGAGAGTGGCGCAGTTGGAACCCTGCTGTAGGTGAAGGCTAATTCAGTCTTTGCTGTCTCACTCTGGCGAGACGTACAGGCTTAAGGGTGAAACGCTTGTGACCCTGAGATACCTGCTGAAGATGCAGAAGGGTATCCAACAGTCTGCCAACAAGAAGGAACAACATATGTTCAGCAGCTGCTGCACTTTCTGCTTGAGGCAAAGCATCTCTGGTGTTTATTTAATCGATTTAATGACATGTGACACTGCATATTTATTAACGTGGCCGTGGCAGAGACTATGTTTAGATGTACATTGGTTGACCACATTTGCATGTGTTAACATTTCACATATCAAATTTGTGATTTTAGTCATAGCTCCTGTATGATACAGGGACTTTTATTGTTTCATTTGGAAGACAGGGAAAATCAAGTTTTAAAAGTGGAAGGAATTCAAAAAGAATTGACGGAGCTGGCAAATGAGGGAACAAGCACAACAGAAAGAAACCTTCATTCCTGTGTCACCACTATTGTTGCAGAGGGTGACCAACATGCTTTATCCTGCCTCATTGAAGTTCCAGCTTGGTCCTGTCTTTTGTCAAACTACTCGTACAAAGGTTTCAGCTACAGGATATCAGAGGTAAGGCTATTGTGGTCAGCTTCAACAAAACCATGCCCCCCACTACATTATATATCTGTGGACTTGTATTTGTAATAATTGCGTTTGCATGTGTGTGTGAGAGAAAAATAGAGACAGCAAAGCATTGGGATGTTTAACATGCAAAGACACAGGGTGTATTAGACTGTAGGTAGTAAATGTAAGAGATAATAAGCAAGAGGAAGAATTAACATTATCTGAGTTAATGATGGTGAACGTCACTTTCTTATGGTGTTCTTTCTCCACAAGCTAAAAACAAGCAGAGTTTGTTAGGTTTGTACCTGCAACACGTTTGTGTCATTATTTAGCTTCCTGCAGAGTCTCGGTGAATGTGTAATATGAGCGTGAATTTTTATGTTGACTTGCGTGCATGTGAGAATGTGTGTGTGGGTATGTGAGAAAGTACACACTGGTGGCAAGTCCTTGTTCTTTTATTGTGTGTGTGTGTGTGTGTGTGTGTGAGTGTGTGCATGCGAACCTTTAAATCAACATCAATTTATGTGTATGTGCCTCAGGAAGCGTATTGTACGTGTGCACCTATTATGTGGTGTGTGTGTGTGTGTGTGTGTGTGTGTGTGTGTGTGTGTGTGTGTGTGTGTGTGTGTCTTCAGCCTTAATTTGATGTCTAAATAAGTGGTTCCTGCCCCCAGGGGTTTCCTGGCAATATATCACCGCGGCAACAATGGAACTGTCGTTGTCATCATCCCTGGGGACCAGCCGCTTGCCCGCTCATGCATGGCCTTGTGGGAAATGCAGACCTGGCGAACAACGCACCGACGCTAGGATGCATGCACTCACACATACACACAGGATGCACACTCTGATATGTGCTCACATGAAACCTGCAACCTGCTCATTTATTTCTCTTTTCGTTTCCCTTTTCTTCACATTTTTTTTTTAATCTCCATGATCCCACTCTATCTTTCTTTGCATCTTTCTCTGTCCCGCTTCGCTCTTCCCAAGGTCAGATGTTTGACACTTGCTTTAAGTAAATTGGTTTATGGTGAAGTGCCCAAAACAGCACAAAAGGGAACGTTGAAAAGACCTTGGAGGGATACACTTAAAGAGACAGTGAAGAGATGGACAGTCGGAGAGAAAGACAGAAATCGGGAAAGCGGAAAAACCGAGTCAAGGAAGATTTGTATTGAAAGAATTGGACACAAGTTGGACAGAGTCTCCTGCCATCACAGATATTGTAAAATAAGAGTAAGTACATTAAAAAAGAATCAGCTTAGGACCAAACCGAGCTGAAAACCTCAAAGTCAAAAGAAACCAAACATAAAAAATGATTACTAAGACTTTTTAGTCTTTAACAGCCAGGTTTGTGAAAATCTGTACTTAAGTGTTTTTAAAAATCTTTGTTTCAGTGACCTAAAATGCTGTTCGTGTGGACAAGAGGCACAAACACAAAGGAAAAAGTTTGTTTTGCAAAATTTAGTGAGGAGATTCTACCTGAAGCACTGCAGACATTTTGACAGTAGGAAAGGCTCAGGTCTTCATATAACGTTAACTATCGTTAAGCTCTCTTCTATTCAAGAGTCCCAGTCATTCATTTCATTAATTACACTTGTGCTTTACCTTCGTCTGACATGTCAATATGTCTGCTGTGAAAACGGCCAATAGATCTTTCGAGCATTTTTTCAGATAAATGGATGTGGGGACAAATTTGCAGATTACACTGGTAAACACTAGTAAATTGGTGAAGTAAATCTTAGGATGTCACGCAGCTATGATCCAAACAACACTCGTCAAACCACAGTAATCAGTCATTGTGAGCCGAGGCCGAGCTCTCACTTTTAATTGACTGTTTGACTTGGATATCCTCCTCTCTCTCTCTCTCTCTCTCTCGGTTGCTAAACTCTCTGACAGTCACTTCAGTTAACCTTCCAAAACAAATCTCCCTTTACCCTTGCAATCAATAAGCACGCTGGGAAATCTATTACGCCAATTGCTTAACAAGCTATTAATAGAAAGCTGACAAACAATAGGGCAGCATGTATCACAAGAGCCGGTGTTTTTAATCAGTGCAACGTTCAACATCTGTAATTATGAAGACGTTATGAAGAGATGTGACTGCGAAGTTACTCGCACGATATATATGTCAATGTGCTTTACATCAGTGCTCATTCACAAATATTTAATCACAAAAAGCAACAAAATATTCCATTGCTTAGATGCTACATATTGATCATTTAAAGACGACAGAGAAAAAATAATTTGAAGATGTTTAAGTATATGAAACTCTTAAGAGCAGTGGTTCTCAACCTGATAAATATATTTCTGCTACACAGTTGTTCTTATTTTTCATACTTAGCATTCATCTTACTGGATAGTAATTATTAAGGGCTATAATCCATAATCAGGATCTTACTCTACAAGTCAAAGTCACACCCGGGTCAGACAAATATAAATGTTTCATTAATTTACCTCTTCCAAATATATTTTTCTATTACCATGGTCTAAATGTTATAAAGTCCAACTAAACAAGAAGCAAATAGTGACTCTGTTATTTCGATAAAAATTGAGTATGTCTAAAAATACTGAGCCATTACTCATGACTGCATTTTATTATATTGGCACAGTGTGCAATAACAAAGGCGAATCTACTTGAATCCCCCAGATCTCTAAAACCCACAAAGCTTCTAATGAATCAAGTGAATTTGTTGAAGTGAATCAAAAACACATTTCTCCTTGTGAAAAACACTCTCCTCTGCATTTGTGCTGCGTGCAGCTCCAGTGTTGTTGTGGTGCAGCAGGGGAGTGATGGAGGGAAGGGAGAAACTGGTAGACAGTGGGAAAGCATGGGGGGAAAAAAAGAGAAAAGACACAGAGACACAGGCGCTAGTGGTGTAAATATGTCAAGTGTTGACCTTGGACATAGTTTAAGACCTGTCTTTTATCGAGCTAGCTTGCAGCCCTGAGAACCATTTGTCTGCACGCTGCCATGACTTGTTCCCTCCTCTTTCATTGCATCTCTTTCTCTCTTTTCATCTGCTGTTTATCTTTCTCATTCCTTTTCCCTTTTTTATGTAAAACATCATTACTCAAATAAAATCACTGTCATCACTGTGAAAGCTTTGCATTGTTAAGCTTGCGATGGAATTCGTCCTCTTTGGGTCTTCAGGTTGTATTAGACAGTGACGTGTCCACAGGTCACTCACAGGTCACTTGCTAAAAGCATAGTGTGTTGTATGTCTCTGTCGGATGGGATTCATTTGTCTCATTCCACAATGGTGCTGCCAAGGTCATGGGACAGACCCTACACATGTAGTAGAGTTATGATAAAGATAATGGACAGCCATATAACATGCAGCCTGTTTGTGGTCAATAGACACTTTATGCATGTGATGTAATTTGATGAAGAATAAGCTGATTTATGTGGACCTATAATGTCTTGAGAGCCAACTACCATGTAAGTGCACTTTTATTGAAATATAATCTACCTAGGGAAGAATTGGTTGATATAGCGCAGTGTCAACTTGTATTGCTCGTCCCTTTTCTCCTTGACGAATTCTGGCTAAGTGCATATGCCAGTAAGGCCTTTAATTAGTAAAAATACATGGACTGCATTTATATAGTGCATTATTTAGTTTATATAGAATCTTATTGACCATTCACTGTAAGTCACATTGACCCATTCACACACACATTCACAGTGCCCTTCTGTGCAAACCACTTTTTCTATCACACATCATTATCACACTGTCCACACAGCTGTCAAGGGCAATTTAGGGTTCTGCGTTTTGTCCACGGACACTTTGGCATTCAGACTGGGGGCGCTGAGAGTTTGACCACCTACCTCCTGGTTAGCAGAAGACTCTACCTTCTGAGCCAAACGAACATTACACATTCATAGTTGTACACAGGTGGTGCTGATGTGTATATATATATCCAGTTACGTCCCCTAAATAAATATTTATTTTAAATAGATATTTTGCTCCTTTGCTTGGTTGCCGCTTGGAGTGTCAACAATATCATGAATTCAAGCTGTTTGACTCAGGTAAGTGGAGTTGTCTGGAACAGCTGATGTGTCAACTTCACTTCCATATTACTATCACTAGTGGTCTATTTATAATGCTGCTGTTGCTTCCTGGCTCTGGGGAGATTGCATTGATCTCTCCCAGCTCTCGCTATTTGATGTCTTTAAATTAGCCTTCACAGGGAGTGATATGAAACAGAGACTTCAGGCCAAAATAAAATCTATATTTACATATATTCTCATTATAATGTTGCTATTCAATTACTGACTGACTGGGTTTTTAATGTGTTATACCCTCTCGAGGACTGAGCTGAGATACAGCTGTATTCTTTGACTCTAAAGTAAAAAATATAATTCAGGAAATGGTAGAATTAGAGCAGCACGATTATGAGCAGAGGACAGCCAATACAAATCATAAGCGTCTGAGTGATATCTGTCGGGACAGTGATTGAAAAACATTCTCTTCCCACCTTGATAATGACTCTGGGAGCTCAGCTGCTAATTAAGTCAATGCTCAAAGGCACAGTGATAGCTGCCCTGGTGAGGCTGATTAGTACTCTGCAAAACTTGGCCACCAAGCTCCTCCATCTAGGCCCTGATCCTCTCGTTGTGGATTTCTGCCTGGTGCTCTGGTTTACTACCAAATTGCAAAATCCCATAATCCCTGTTTCTTCCAAAACTTCAGTTCAGGGAATCATTGTCTGAGCTGATGTTGGCTCCTAAACCCACAACTCGCCTCCATAATTCTCTGCCAGCTAAACTCTCCAAAGTTCTCTGGCCTGATTTGGGACCTGCAGAGCTGGATGTTATTAATTTATCATTGATGACTAGCGCCGTCGCCACCAGCTTCTGTGGTTCAACCACATCTTTATAGACTTTCTAAGAAACGTTCAGATCTGGTGTATGACAAAAATATTTTTGAGCCTTTGCAGTTGACTTTCAGGTCCGTCGCTCCACTGAAACAGAGCCTACTGAACTGAACTATCACCTTCTACTGAGTCCATTTTCATATATGTGCTGCTTAGTGCAGCGTACGTACTCATAGACTTAAGGGTGAACCAGTTTAGTATCTCTGACCAAGTGTTTTATACATACATATACCCCAAGACACTGTTTGGGATTTCTCATATCTCTCATACCATCTCATTACCTAGCGGTTTGTGTAATTTTTTCCGATCCAAAAGTTTAAAACCAGAATTTCCTGTCTAAATAAGTGATAGAGATGCAAAACAAGAGATAACGTGAGCATTTGTTTTCACTGCTGGCTCTGTAGCAAACCTACAAAGAGCACCTCCAACATTCAGCAATATGGTAGTCGCCACTCGCCAAGCAATGGCTATATGAATCCATGAAACCTAATGTGCTGTATAATGTATAGGACTGTCTGTAGCACTTTGCACTATCTATTGATTGTGTTACTTTTCATTGCTCTAATGTTGTAAATGTCAGAGCAGTTTTTCATTTCACATCTCTCACTCCAGCGGCTGTGCAGTGCGGCTATAAAATGAACATGAACTATGCCTGAAGAGGGATTGAATCTCTTTCTAAATCTGTCATCCACACTCAGGTAGTGTGCTTATCCATGCAATAGTCTGTGCGTTTATATTCAAAAGATTGTGCACATTGCGTGTTCATGTGTGGCGATGATATATTGTGTGTGGGCTTGCACGTGCACACGTGTGTGTTCAGGTAAATAGTGCCCATGCGTGCGTGAGCGGGGCCAGGATTAATGTATCGCTGTCACAGGGCCCGAGATGATGAAGTAGTCAAACCATAGGAAGATGAAAAGAAGAAAAAGAATCAGAATAAGAGAGAGAAAAGGCGGACAAATGAAAAAGAGCATAAAAACTGGGAGATTAATATTTCTTTCTTCTTTCACATGAAAAAAATATGTTACCCTCACCCTTCTGACCTAGCACATGAAATACAGGGAATATTTTTCAGAGCGAGAGTCATTTTGTGGAAAACTGAACAAAAGGTATTTTAGGTGATTTTCTTTACATTAATGTAAAAATATCAAAAGTTGAGGGCCGTTGTTTTGCATAATCTTGATTACAAAGAAACAACCTTACAAACAAACGGACAGGAGTGAAAACATAACTTCCTCGTGGAGCTAAGCAGGATATTTTATGGCTTTCCCAGAGTTGTAAAGGTAGAACTTACTCTACCGACACAAAGAGGAGAACATCTATGAAACCCAAATGAGTAAAGTGCAGTGCTCTGCAGTTGACAGTGTAAGTATTAAGTTCAATGAGAAGGTGAGCAAATGAGTGGTAGAGTCTAATCACCACTCTAAGGTGTGACAGAGGCTATCTTAAGGTCCCATTCACATAGATATAATGAGCCTATGTGTGTGGCTCAATGTGTGAGTGTGAGTGTAGATATGCAGCGGATTCCATAGATACAGGAAGCGTATCATCGGTACAGCTGGTGAACCTCTGGGTTGCCAGCAGAAATTCCAATCAGACCAGCTGAAGCCATCCCACTTCCTGATGCGAGTCCAGATTAAAACCCCCAGGAGTGACCTCAGCTGTCACTGACACACACGCACTTAAACACACACGCACAGCTAGGTATGTACAGTGCAGACACAGGCAGTGTGTTCAATCACACATGCACGCACTGTGATGCTAATTAAACATGAGAGGGATGTACACACACACAAAATGTTGTTTTGTATCGGAGAGACTAATAATGTGCTAGTAATCTAGTTCATCTAAACACACATGAGTAGGTACAAACAGGCTAGCAACATGGCTTGCACACAAAATAGAGTACACACACACACACACACACACACACACACACACACACACACACACACACACACACACACACACACACACACACACACTCTCCAAGGTGTTAATTAAACATTGTGACAGGTGATGTCATGTCCCTTTGCCAACTCTGACAGAATACCCATCCCAGTGCCCACTGTGTTAACCAGCTGCCACATCTCACTCACACACACACTCACACACACATGCACGTCTGTAATTTCTCAGCGTGCAAGTCCGACAATAACTCCATGACCCTGACGAAATTGTTGGTTCACTAAATACAGTTAAGTTACTTAACATCCAAAAATACATGATGGAGAAAGAAATGCTCAGCAGTGTAACTGTCCATACACATACATGAACACGACGGCTAAACCTGGACAAGGTGGAACATATAGTAGGTTGGCTGTTAGTGCCTATAAACTCCTGCTGGTGGCAGGAAAGTAAAGCCTTCACACAGAGAGCTTCAGTGCTGCTGACAGCAACAGGAGCATGGACACCATCAGTACTGCCTGACATGCAGCAGGTGTTGTTTGAGTTTCATATTTACATCATTTATATTCATTACAATTGGATGTAACCGCACAAAATTTGTGTTTGTGTGTGTGTGTGTGTGTGTGTGTGTGTGTGTGTGTGTTTGTGTGTGTGTGTGTGTGTGCATGCATCAAGGTCGCCTTTCAAAAAATCTGCTAAGGGGTAGAAAAGATGCATCTGCATACCTGATTTTGCACATGCCCAAACTACTTCCTTTAAACACACACATGCACACACACACATCTTTGCAACATTCGCTTCATTTGAGATATAGTTTATTTCTTGTGACATGTTAATCTCTATTTTCTAATTTGTGTGTGTTCATGTGTATGTACGAGTGTGTCAGATCGTAGTCTCTCCATGTTAATAAAGCTTACAGATATAGCTGTCAGTTTTCTGTGTTGATTCAGGCTCATGGCCAAATGCTCCAATATCCTCCCAGACTTGCTGTCTCCATCTATCTACATCTTTCCATCTGTCTCCCTCTTCTCTTCTCATCCCTTTCTGTCTCTCTATCCCCTCTGCCTCGCTATATGTGCATCTGCTAATCTGTCTGTCTCTCTGCCTGTCTGCCTGATTGTCGTGGGGTCTCTTTCTTTTCTGCTACAACTAAGTCTACATTGAAATTAACATTTGGATGTTTTGCTTTTGTTGAGGAAAGACAAAAATACCCCTGAAGATTATTTTCAGCCCTGGTGCAATGTTAGAAAAATTAACTACATAGTAGGAAAAAGAGGAGAAACAAATAAAAAACACAAACACCTTTTCTGTTTCTGCATCAGAGGCAATGGGCCATCTTTCCTTTTTTCTCCAGCATAACTGTTGATTATCAGTTTGAAATTGAAGGAGCCATTTCTGCTTCATTCCAAAGGTACAGAGCCATTTATCGTTGATGTTTTCATCATCAATATTTGGACTGAATTACTGACAGTAACAAGACAAACACACCCCAAGCAAAGAAAATAGTTTGAAAAGGGCCAAGTTGTTACTATGGAAAGTAACAGCTGTTTTCCGTGTTTTGGGGATGGACAGTCCTTCAAATGAATCTGAAGACACTCAAACAGAGGGACAATTGAAAGAGTGGGCACAGGGGGGAGTGAACAATATACCTGTGGTCAAAGTAAGAAGGTGAATTCACAGTGTTTTACACTGACCTTGATAGTGCAAGTGTGTGCATGTGGAGGAGGTTACGTTTTAAAAGCGTGAGGCAACATGAAAGATATTTGCCTCATTTCAAGTCACAACAGTTTTTTAGGTTTAAAATCTTTCTATCTATCCATCTGGTCTACACAATAAGGGTGTTCTGTGAAGACTGGGCAGGTTGAGATACAAGTAGATGCTGTGGGCCTGGGGAATGCTGCATTTACAAAGATGAGCTGGTGGACTTTAAGGTCATCAGAGAAGATGACTGAATCAGAGAAGCAGACAGCACAGGCCACACAGGTGGTAAACAGTGACGCAGGTGTTTTTCTAGCTGGATTTGTTGGAGGCGGTGGGTAAGCCAGAGGAGATGTAGGCAAAACAGCCGCTGAAGGGCAAACAGGTGGAGGACTAGCTGAAGAGGGAACTGGCAAAGAGGCAGCTGGCTGTGACACAGGTCGAGTGAAGGCTGTGAAACTGAGAGACTCTTCCCTGTCTGCGGCTTTGGACTTGGCAAAAGGGAAACAGGAGACAGAGGCACCTAACTTACAGTACAAGACATTTAATGAGTGAGACAAGGTAAAGTTTAATATATTTGGTGAGCCCACAGAGACACAGAGAGTGTGAAGCTGAAGAGGAGTCAGGACTTTAGGCTCCATTCAGATATGGTGACATTGGTGCATGGGCTTTTCTCTCTGAGAATGGGATATTGAGTACATTAACATACACATGAGAAACCAGTTGACTGGGAAGAAGCATGTCCTGCAGGAAATTGGATAACACATTTAAATGCAATGTATTGTGACCTGTTTAAAATCCATGTTTACATGCAGGTCAGCAATCACTCCCTATCCTGTGACTTACTTAGAAACCATTTGTATTACAAACATTTCACTCACGGGAATATGGTGAACAACCTATTTTGCATTGTAGTGGCTACTCTGTGTCAGTTTCAATTTGAGTTAGACTTCATATTAATCTATTCTGAATACAATGATGAATAATGAGGGTTTGCTTTTACCCAGCAGCATTGCTACCCTACATCCTCCATCTAAATATATTGTTGTGTACATGCATGCTCCTCCAGGACAAATCAGGTTTCTCTAATCAGCTTCCGTGAATATTGAAACTGAGTTTCTCATTGATGTTTAAAGCTGCATCAAGCAATGTTATTTTATTAAAGAACTATTTGTTATGTGAAACTGGTTGCACATGCTGATGAAGAGATATTGATCACCTGATTCAGCTCAGATATTTAACATCTCTTACCTTTATTTTTTATGGCCTTCAACTTTACTGGTTTGGTTCACTCTTATCAACCAACCTTTCCCTCCTGTTTTCAGCAAAAGGTGAATTTTGCAGCCGAAGAGGTGGATATTTCCCTCAGGAGCTGGTCTAGATCCAAACCGAGGTTTCAGAAGAGGGAGTATTGACTTTGATTCATCAGGAGGCAAGAAACCAACTCTGAGTTGTGCTGCAATGTTGGCCTTTGTCTGCCAGGATGTGTAACTGGGAAAATGTTTGGTAATATATTTAGGATATAAACTTAATCAGGTGGTAATATATAAATGTTGAGTTCCGTTTCCATACAGTAGCTCAAAAAATCAAAGATGCTTCAGAAAGCTGAAAACTGCACATGTAACTACACTGACTGATGTGATGTAGTCTGTAACTATTTCATACTATCATCTTTCTCCTTTATGGGGTATTTCTTATCATTTATCGTTTTTCCTGTGCATCAGGGGCGGGTAATAAAGTAGTCCACCCACACCCTTGAGGACGAGGGGATGTGGGCTACAGTGTTTTGTGGTCTTCATCTCCTCCTGTAAAAACCTGACTCTTTTGACCACAGCTTTCTTATCGACTTTCAGCTAAGCCTTTAATGCCGTCGAATGGCACCAGAGGATCATGAAACTTTACCATCTTATTCTGTCTTCATCTGCTCTGCACTCAGCTTTACGTCTCAGTGTGTGACAGGTTTCATATACGAAGTTCTCTCGTCTCTCTTTCACTTTGTACATTTGTCCCTGTCTTTCTGACTCATATTCATTCTTCCCTCTGTCTTACTCTGTTTCCCACTTCTCTATGTTCTCTCTCTCCTCCTGTCTCACCTTGCCCTCATCACTGTTGTTGGTGTCTCTGTACTTATCTGTTTTCCAATTTCACTCACTCCTTCTCCATTCACTGTGTAAATCCGCTCTTATTCATTTCCAGTAACTTGCCGCATCCTCTTGTTCTGCCACCAAGGATATTTGTTTTAGATTAACCTCTCATTCTTCCTTTCTCCCTCTTCTGTCTCCTCCTCTGTACTCATCTCTTATCCTTTCTTCCTTTTATTTTTTGCATATCTCCTCCTTGTTTTTTGTTCTTGGTGTACCCTCTCCACTCTTCCTCCCCTGGAGAACGCCGCATCGGTTACTGGCATCACAGCATCTTGTTCAATGAAATATAAATGACTGCGTCTCTCTTGCACACCCTCTACCTCCATCTCTCCCCAATTTGCACAGAAAAAGAGAAAGAAGGACCCCGATGAGCCACTGACCGCTGGCTTATTCCCAGGGATGACACACATGTTTGTGCCGCACCGATTGTCGTTTGCTTTTCATCTAAGGATTTATTGATCTCTTGACCCCGACTCCCCTTCTCTTTTTTTTTCTCAACATCTTTTCGCCTCTGTCTGCTGCCAAAGTCTGCAGACGTTTCCCCGTCTCTGTCTTTCTACACTTTTGTCCCTTTTCATTTGTCCTTTTCTATATGCTTAACAGTGGCTACTGGTTTCAATCAATCAAACAAATAAACAACCAAACAACCATCAATTTCCAATAATGACAATATTTGATATTGTCTTATGATATATAAAGTTATATAAAGCAAATTCTTGAGACGCCATCATTTTTACTGGGCATTAACATTAACTTAGTGGTTGCGATGGACATACTGAGTGTAAAAGTTGTGTATCATTATCTGTGTGTGTGTATGAGCTTGTTTGTGTTTCCTATAAGTGATTTTGTGTGGGTGAGTACAGTGATTGGATGATTTTGTGCTTCAGTGTCTCTCTTCGTGTTTGTGTAAACCTGCATGTGTGTGTGTGTGTGTGTGTGTCTAGAAGTGTGTTTGCTGCACTCTGTAATTAAAGCAGAGTGTGCCAACCCAGTAACAATGTAATACCACTCTAATCATCCTCTCGTCTCCCATCTGTGTGCCCAACAGGACGCTGTCTCTCTCTCTCTGTCTCTCTCACTCTCACTCACACACACACACACACACACACACACACACACACACACACACACACACACACACACCAAAAGAGTATAGAGTCCTACTCAATTAGAGCGAAAGACTGTAGATATATAGACAGCCAATTAGAGGGAGAAAGAGACATACAGTATATACATTTATATCTTATTTATCTTTGTACGGTACTTTGTATGGAGACTAAGTTTGTGTAGGACATTTGATAATACTGTGTTATTATGTTACTGTGCACAACTTATGAGACTGTATTCCATAATCTTTAACAAATGTCGGCCGACACAGATAGATCGCAACTACAACAGTATTTCAGTATTTCAACAGAAATATTGTCTGTATTTTGCATTATAATTCATGGAGGATATAAAGAGTATAATTAAGAGCCAGTGAGGATCTGCTGTTTATGGAATTTGGTGAGAATCAGTAGGTTGGAGTCAAGTACAGCAAAGGTCTAACAGGGAAATCCTAACTTCAGGTTGGGTTAAAAGATGCACAGTGTTGTAGAGGGTGGTAAGACGTCTGCTTGCATTTTCCCCAAAAAACTTCTTGGTAAATGTATTTTTCCCTCATCGGTCCTATTTTATTTGAGAAGCTGAGATGGTGAGACGTGGAGCCAACAACAATTTAACAGTTCTGTTCTTTTTACTCTTCTCTTGGCTCTTGACTTCTGTCCTTGCGTACCTTCCTTCTGCTCCCCTTGCCTCTCCTTATCTCTACCACTTGGAAATTGGATGGTCTCATTTCCAGCTGCCCACTCATAACTGCTGTGTCCAACAGGCTGAACAGCACACTGTCAGCCTGTTGGACACAGCCTGTCAGTAGTATGTAACATTTATAAGTGGGAAAGCTTAATTTCAGGCCTGGAGGCTAGTTTGTTTGACTCTTGCTGTCCATGCTACTTCAGAGTCGCCTCATGTTGAACGTTTCGACGATCAGAACGATGCACAGGATTTCACTAATTGTCTTGGGCTGCTGAGTGGGTTGTAGCTTTGACTTCTTTGAGGGAATTAAGGTGGAAGAGGAAGATGTCCAGCCTGGGGATTGGACTTTGACTAAATTGGTTACTAGTGGACCTTCTTTCATTTCAATGTATGGACATCTGGGGTGACAACTGAGCTGGAAGTGGTCTAGGTACACTGCAAAAAACTCACTCAATGTATTTTCTTTTACAGTCCACTTGCTCAAAGAAAGCTACACTGGATGTTCCTGATATTTAACACCAAAAGCCCTCTGTCATTTATTCATTTCTGTTTGCAGACACAATAGCAACTGTCATTAAACCCATAAGCCATCATTGCTGAGGATACTGGCAGTAATAAAGGTAGAAGATAGATGGACGATGAACCATAATTCTCTGCTTGCTTTATCAACTCAGTATTGTCTTGCCCCCACACTGACGTCCACATCTATTCTTTGTGAATCTTTTAAGTTAACTTTTCCCCCATTTTCCACATATTTGCAGTTGCATTGTTGCCGGGTGGTGAAGAGCAGTTTGCTACTTCTGCCACAGATGGTTTAAATCCTGCTGGACCAACCAATGTGAGTCATTGGTGCAGAAACAATGAAACGATCCCTCACCGGCATCCCACCCACAAACATTACCACGTGTTTGCTAAAATTAACAACCAAAAGAGAAACTGTCCCAAAACCATTTGTTTTGATTCATGGAGGATGAGGGAGTTGAATGGCTGTGATGTCTCAGCAATCCAGACACTTAAAACAAGTATAAACCACTTTGCATTTAGATGTGATCTGACCATATGTTGTGGTTTGTTTCAAATATAGTGAACTACCTCATTCCCTCTATCCCTGATTCTGTTGCCCACCTTTTGCGTCTCATCCTCGTCTTTCCCTTTTGTATTTCTTCCACATTCTTCCTCCCTCTACTAAAACCTGACTTTTCTGCTGCTTTCCTGGTCTCTTGATCAGATCAGGGACGTACAGCTCATTTAAGACTCTAATTCACAATTACACGGACAAGGGTTTAGGTCCTCCCTCTAGAGTCAGTAACACACACACACACACACACACTCTTCCTTCCTATTTCCTTCAAATTTGCACACACGCAAACCCCCCCACACACACCTGTCCAGCTACAGCTCCCCTGTGTGATTTTTATTGTGAAAGGTTAATTTGAGTGTAAGGAGCCCAAGGCAATGACTGGGAACAAGGGGATAGACAGAAACAGAGAGAGAGAGGAGGAAAGAGCGCTAATTCAGTTCAGGAGAAGCAGCCACTTAAACGAAGAGAGTGAGCAAGGAGAGAGACAGGAGAGAGAGAGACTTGAGCACTCTGAAGCGATATTTAATTAGCTTTGGATGACTAGCTGACTTACTAGAAAAAGGCCACTCTCCATGCACTCTTCACTCCTGTCAAGTACCCCGTTAGTGAAACGTCCTCCGAGACACATGGGGGGGACGGGGAGGAAGCAACAGATGGAGTGAAGGAGTGTAAAAGACAGAGACAAAATGATGGAAATAGATAGAGAAGAAGGAAAACATGGAGGAGATGATTATAGTCATTGTTGGCGAAGTCATTGTACATGAGTGTGCCACTTCTCTCTAAGTAGAGTTGTTGTATATATACAGGTGAACACCAATTACCCACCTGGGTGTGTGGCTTTAAAACACAGAGTCCTTACCTAGAAATAGTCAGAGATAAGTGTCAGGGTTCATCCTGCTGAGCAAGGCTACAGACAATCACTGCAATGTTTTATATAATCTGTGGAGACCCAGTCTAATGATCTGCTGAGCACTGTCCACTGCAAGTGACAACATTTTTCCACACCCTGTGACGCAGCGTGGCACTGAGGCTACATCACAGCCAGGTGTGGTCATTAGAACGACACACCACATCTAACAAAACCAAGCTGTGGTGTCGGTTGTAGTCAGACGTTACTCACAGTCACATGTTACTCTAATCTTGCTACCTGACAGTTTGAACACAATACTTTTCCACCCAAAACCAAAAGTACAATGTTAATTTCCCACAATGACAACAACTAGTGCAGTGCTCTGCTAAACATGCCTGTTTGGAATGGGCTGATTGCTCGACCTGTGGTGATGCTGGTTGCAGCTTTTTTCTGAAACAGAAAAAGTGACCTTGAGTAACTGAGAATCCAGAAGAATCCTTAAGTTCACAACTTTCCAAAATAAAACATACTTTTACTTTGTAGACAAATTGCTAAAGAGGAGGTTATTCTCTTAATGTTGCTTCCATGACAGAGATCAGCACCTGCGACACCCATGAAAATCTGTGCGAGTCCGATATGGTGAAATAAAAACTCGAATGATCAAAATGTTCTGCACACATATTATTTGCTGCTGTAGGTTAGACAGACTGCCTGTCATAGACTGGTGGATGCTGACCTGCTCCAAGGTGCTGACTGCCAGTTTACGTTCAACGTATTTTTCGCATGTCTTACCTTTGCAGATACTGAGATTTCAAGCACCATTGAGACCCAGGCTGTGCTGCACCACACCAACGACTATAATATGTGGCTCACTTAAACGATAACCATTAATATAACTCTCCTTGAGTGACTCAATTACAATATGGAACTTGTGAGGAAATATATTTTCTATTCATGCCAGAAACAATTTGTCAGTGTTGATAATCATTTCCTGCAGAGTGGTTGGCTTATTAACAAATCAAACTCTTAACTTACTCTCTATTTAAAAATGTCCAAAACCTCCGGTGGTTTAAACTGAAATATTTCTATTGTGTTACATTTCATCCTGCTGGTGCTATTTCCTATTAAGTAGCCCTTTCTTTTGTCCTTCCTGCCAACTGCTGCTAAGGAATCACTAGGTACTAGAAATGATGTCAGATCTTTGAAAATGTATTGCGTCACAAACATAACTGTAGATCTATCAAGCTGTGCATTTTGATAATCTCTATGTTACCGATGTCACTCTTTCTCATTCCGCCAAGCTGGTGATCTCCTCGTACAACATCTCCACACGTTTACAGGGCAAGGGAACAAATTTAAAGCGTGTTCTATATAATTGTGGTGGCTATTCAATTGTGTTGAAACACAATAAATAAAACCACAAATACAACCAAATATATATATGACTTAAATCCAGAAAATATAAAGATGACTGCACTAAATCTTAAACACAGATACTGATAGGGCTGTGAAAGGCTCATATCGGCTGATGGCTGACTTATTGGCCACTTGTTTTTGTTCAAATTAATTTAATGCTAATATAATGGAACCATATCGACCATGCAAAGTATTTTATACTGGCACATTGGTTAATCCACCAGTTTGGAAGTGAAAGAAATACCACATCAGCCGCCATGAATCCTGTAGACGTTCGTGACTTCCTGTGGTTCAACCATCAACTGACCCACTTTGTAATCATTCAGTCACTTTCAATTATCCAACAATGTACAATCCCTCCCCTTTCCAGTCATTCTGCATAATATATTATTATATATCAAGCATGTAATTTTGTTATGATGTGATGCTTTTTACAATTTTAGCGTGATGGTAATGGAACAATCCAAGATCCGATCTTTGTGATTCATGACAGTAATTACATAGAGCTCTTATCTCATGCAAACTACCCATTAATATTACAGATGTCTTGTGTCAACAATTACTTATACACTGTCGTCAAAATTGTTTCCATCAAAACAGTGCATTTCCTTTTTTCTCTGATTCCCTCTCTATCTGCGTCTTAGCCACACCCTCTGTCTCCCTGTCTGTCTACCTTGATAAATTGCAGCTGGTTGGGAATACACATCCATGGGGAAATGATAAATATCCATAGAGAATGGATTCACAATCTTCAAACAGCCGTCTAAGACAGCTCTCACCCCTGAGGAAACACTTCAACTCTATTTCTCTCTCGTTGTATCATATCGGCCGTCTTTAAAAACCTTTTAAAACTTTTTTTACTCAATCTCTGTCGACACCCATTTCTTACAGGAAACACTTCAGTGCTCTCCGTGTCCGTCTCCCTCACTCCCGGTCCTAAAAGCCAATTTGGAGGTCTTGACATCCCGACTATCAAGAATCCCGGGAGTTTAACTGCCGAAATACACACTCAACCTTTCTTCTTTGAGAGAAAGCTAATTTCTAGAAATGTGATTTCAGAGGTACAGGTACTCTAGTCAATAATCATTAAAACTGCAATGATCAACTAATGGATCTGACTTTGTGTTCAATGTATTTGTGTTCATGAACATTTATCACCTAAATATTGTCCTTAGCTTTACGGAGCATTTTAGTTTCTCTCAACAAATTTATGGTTTTGCTGCAGTGTCTCAACAACTTAGTTTCCAGCAGCAACTGATGACAGTTTTTGGCCAAAAGCACGTAAACAACAGGTAGTGAGTGTTAGTCACCCTGGCTTTTACCTCTCAGGCTACATACTGGCTGCCCTACTTTAATAGCAAAGGTTATTGGGGCTATATGCGCTATAAACTGAGATACCGCAGACACTACTCAGGTCTAAAAGGGAAATGACATATTCTTTTGTGAGTTGAAAATATATCTACTGTGTATATCCGCCTACAGTCAATATTGTCCTAAAAAAAACCCTGAGTTGAACATTTATTTTGATTCTATGTCTGATTGTAAGCAAGATGCCCCAGACACTACTGGACGGATTACCAAGAAACATGATGGAAGGTTGTGTTCAGGGAAGAACACGTTACATTTTGGTGTGGATCTGGACAAGGTTTGGATCCAGGGATTGTTTTCGTTAATATTGTGATTTGTGGGCATTTTCCAATATTTTTTATGATTTCTCTGAGAATAATTCCTGAAACATGATGACAAAATTCAGGCATGTTCTGGGGAGTAGTATTCATGAGTGTGTGTAATTTGCTGCAGATCTGGAGCTATTGCATTTAAATGTGGTTTTAACAAGGGATTGTCAGGCCTTGGCTGAGGTGTGCAATCCACCGAGCAACATTCTAGTCTGGAAAGTATTAATCATTATAACATATGGCTTTTTTTTAACTTCAGTGTGCCACTTACCTCTGGAGCTAAACCCATGTCCTCGCTAAAATGAGAAGAGATGTAAACTAAGCTCTTTCTGGAAACGAGTACATCGGGCAAATTGAGTAAAATCCCCTGGAGGTGAATGTTGTGCATCTTATAATGTGAAAGGCTTTAAACACATTATTTCAGACACAGTGTCAAAACTACTGTTTGTCCTTGCAGAGTCGGAATCAAACATTCAGAGGAAAATGGTAATACATTTTTGTGGTCATTAATTTCAAGCAGATTTGAACAAACACACACACACACACACACACACACACACACACACAGTCTATTTGTCAGAAGGCAAGGGCAGTTGTGCTGCCACTTTATCTCAGTACACTTTGTTTTCCAACTGAAAAAAATCCCACAGATTGAACTATTGTTTATTCATCATGCACAAATCTAAAATGACTAAATGACTAATGGTGTTAATATTGCGCTGCAGCAGATCCAAAACATTCATTGGACTGTGTGAAAAAGAAAGAATTCTGTCTGTGCCAGCTTTGGGCAGATATCAATCTTCTGTCAAATACTGAGACTCAGCTAGCATTTGATTCACCCCCCCAACCCCTGTGGGTATTTGAGCAATCATCAAAACCAGGAGCCTTTACTGTAAACAAGTAGTCCCACATTGTTATTGGGGATTGCGTCTGTTTATAATGGAACACTTTAAGCTTTTAATTCTATAAATCCATCACTTTCTTGCCAACAAATGACACATTTTGCATATTCTGTCATTTAAATTGGAGGACTTGTTTAGTAAACACTGTATGTTACAAAACTATAAAAAAGCTAAAAAATAATAGGACAGGATTTTGGAAGCACATTGTATTTAGCTGCCACCAACACATTGCACGTGGTTTTGTAGGTGCAGATCTGGATTCCGAGGACAGAATAAATGTTTCTGTAAAGGTATCATTGCCGCAGCAATGTTATCCTGTGCCACCACAATCACACCCACCAGGAGGGTGTGGTTTTCATTGGCCAAGTAAGAGAGAAACCTGCTTATTGTGTCTCTATACCATGGAAAGCTACACATTCAAAGTGAAAGCAAACATTCTCAGCTCAGTGCAACTTAAAGAATTGATATTTAAAAATTATATCAACAAAACATGTGTAAATTGAATCAAGTCAACATCACTGGATCTGCCAGGTAATATCCCAGAGAGGAAAAGTGACCAGAGAGAGGGAGAGAGAGGGAGAGAGAGGAGTTCAATCGAGGAAAATCAGGAGAAAAGACAATAAAAGAACAGACAGATAAGTGCAGACAGAAAGATAATGAGGGAGATGGACAAAAGATATCTATCTAAGCATCATTCTAAACAGCAGCCAGCAGTCAAGTAATTATATTTGAGCAGCCAACTGATTTCTCTCTGTTGTGTGCATGTGCTTTCTCTTGTGTGTGTGTGTGTGAATGTGTGTGTTCACCAGCGTGTTTCTCATCTCATCTCTGTGAAGATATGAATATTAATGACCCTATTAGCAGACACAGATGCCAGACAGTGCTTTGGTTCGAGTAACATGGGGTTATATTGAAAGCAAGAGAAATAATGTGAAATACTGTCTGACTTCAACTATTCTTCTATCTGTGGGAGTCATCTCCGAGGTCACATCGCCGAGGTGGAGCTCATTATACATTCCCATCAACTTGTGATCATTTAAATTTGAGCGTGTCAATCCAAGTGCGACAGCTTAATCAAAGATGAAGTCTCTAAAAAGAGGAGACACCATCAGAAAGTGATTTCAGCTCCCATGCACACTCTTTATCGAGCTTACAGGCAGGAGCTTCTGCACATGCCCCACTTTTCTTTCCCACTGAACTGCTGCTGAACTTTGGTGTCACCCCGGAGAGGAAGTGTTGTTGAGGAAGTGTTGTTGAGGAATCTTGTTTTTCTGTCTTTACAGCGAGGTACATTCTGGCAGTGAGATGGTTGAGAGAAGAAGTCTGGATGTTGATAATTAGATAATTTGTTTCTGTTTTATTTATACAGTAGTATGAGACATTTGCTGTAATTATTAGGAACAATTCAGTTTAGCTTTATTGTGAAAATATTTCAGTTTGTGCTCTGTATGCATCTTTAAAAGCAAAAGATTTTTCCTCTACGTTTCCTTGTTTATTATTATGCTGCAACGAAACAAATTTGCATTTTAGAAATCAAACTAATCTTTCCGCCCCGTTAGGTAATTACACTCAGGAATATCTTAATTAGCCTTAATTAGAAATGCAGGTTTTTTTTAATGTACCCAAACAACAAGATGTAAATACACACCCAACCACAGAACTCTTCTGAACTTGTAAGTGCTAATGTAATAAGCTGCTACAATCCATACTTTAACATGAACACTTGATCAAATTAATACGTGCTTGTGCAAAGTGTCACCTGCAGTGACAAACCCACACATAATTATCACCCAACTCTGCAGTCACCTCAGTGAACAGTGTCATTCTGCTCATTGTTCTTTTGGTCTCACAGCCCACAACCACAGTTTCAATCCACTCTCGCTGCTTTCATCAGTTTCTTTTTCTTGTCGGAGCAGTGTTTAGAGAAAAAGCTTCAAAAAGCCCTGTGTGCTGTACCTGCCCGGCACCAAAGAGCAGACAGAGAAAGTTAGCTGGCGAACACGGCAGTAAAAGAGCCAGATATTTCCCTGAGGAGTCGATGGAGACTCCAGAGCTACAGAGACAGTATATATTGACTCACACTCACCAGCTGGCCACAAACACACCTTAAAATGAAAGCAAATGTAGCTCAGTATCTACTGGAAGTGTAGATAAGAAACTGTTTGCAAACAAATTCTCAATACCAACCTCAAAGCTGATGTTATCCGTCTTGTGTTCATGGCTTGTTTTTGCTCCTTCCAAAGGGCCACATGCCAGTTAATGCTCGTGTTACAATTTTAATTTCTGTTTTACCCAAAATGAACTTTTACCCTGAAATCAAGCATTCATTCTTAAAAATACTTTTTGAAAAAGCAGAGAACATTTTATCACTCACTCACTAATAATAAACAATAACACAACAACAACCACATATAATGTAACACTTGTTAATTAATCAATGACTGGATAACAAAAAGGAGCAAGGTATTTCTTTAAATGAATGAAGAAGTGGTATGTCACCAAATTACACACGTTTAAAGTTTGAAATTACTGTTAAACTTTACTGCAGCAAACTACAATCTTTCCTTAAAGGTGCAGTGTGTAGAACTTTGTGATATCTAGTATAGAAGTTGCATGTTGCAGCTGAACACCCCTCACCTCACCCTCTCCTTCCAAACATGAAAAAGAACCTGCAGCTTCAGTTGACATAAAAACTCAAAAGTTGTTTAGTTTGTTCAGTCTGGACTAATGTAAAAACATGGCGGCCTCCGTAGAGAGGGTCCCCTCCATGTAAATATAAAGTATTATAGTTCCTTTTCACCTACATTTTACACACTGGATCTTTAAGTTAAGTGCCATGACTTTAACATAACCTTAAAAAAGGAATAATGTACTCACTACAAGCGGAGATTGGCTAGTTTAGCAGAAAACACTTTTACATTGTGCACATTTTACTCATAGTTTATTTTCTATCAATGTTACATATTCATTTTGTGAATAGAAAGCACATAACTGTCACAATCTTTATTGGAAAATGTATTTGCTGTTGCAGATTAGTTGTACGTGAAGGAGAAATGTGTGCGACACAAGCCTGATTTAAAAAGGAAAACAGTCTGATATGAGGATGAGGTTGATTCAGGGGCCTGGTGACTCAGTCACACACACTGAATGAAGATGCCTTGACTCCAAGGTTTCTTTTCACGTGACACGAATGCACAGTGAATACGCCCACTTTAACATACAGGGCATGAATGCACAGTTACACGGAAATATATGTTGCCCGAAGAAAGACACAAACACAGACACACACAAACAAACAAAACAAGCAGCTACACTCTAACCTTGCTATGGGACCTCGTGACTTCCTGTCTGTGTCTGTATGGCAGCCACAGTATGGTGTGATATATATTCATGTGCTCTGCAGTTAATCATCAAAATCCTTAGTGTATCTGCTTTTGCTTTAGTAATATTCACTGCGTGTTGACACGTTCTGAAAATCCTTCCACCTCCTGCAGTCTGAGGGCAAAAGTTGCACCTTTCCTGCCTCCCTGCAGAGCAGACAACACCCCCTGTGGTGGGATCAAGGTGTGTCTCATTTCTGTTCCATGTGATAACCTCACGACTTGCCCTCAAATGTACATCAGCAGCACGGTTTAGTTTGGAAGCTTTGTACTGTACAGTATCCACAGAGACATGTGAGGCTCCAAACACCCTGAACACCCAGATGGCTTTGACCCCCCTCGGAGCAGACTGGTGGTTAACCTTCATTGACACTGCATGTGGCGTGTTTCCACTTGGCCTGAACTCTCCTGAATGTGGGCTAATCAGAATCTGAATAGCTAGACTTGCTCCCACTGCAGCAAATCATACGGCGTCTGAGCCAGGATGCGTGGTGTGAACGTCATCCATGGCCTGCTGAGCCAAACGACACGACCTTGTGCCGATCTTTGCTTCCAATCTCGCAGCTTTCCAGCGCTGCACCCGCACTCGGTCACAGACTGCGGTGACCTCTGCCTCTTTCAGGCTGGAATCCAAGCTGGCTGAGTAAACTGACTTGGCAGTAACGGTCTGTTAGTTCAGGCAGAACTGTGGTTGGGAGTTTGGGATGTTTTCGAAAATACAGATTTTTATCTGCAATAGAGGGGTATTACTGTAAATAATATGCAGGACAATGAATAGCTGGGGAATACACGGATATTCAAATAACTAAGACTACAGGCAAACATTAGCACAGAGAGAAAAAAGGCATTTTAGACACTGGGGACTGATTGTGTCTTAAGTGTAAAAACGCTGTTGAAGGGCAGTGGCCTATTCCCTTTTCATGGAGTAATAAAAAAAGAAACAGACACAGCATCCTGCACCTTCTCACCCTAACCCTACTTTTAGAACCATGCCATTATTTTACACCACACTACTCATAAATCAAAACGGTACGAGTGTTCGACTATTTCAAGACACAAACTCACACAAAAACACATGGTAACACACAAGCTTTCTAACAGACTGGTGCTTTGATTAGTGTAGAAGTTAACTACAGTATATGTTACTCTTGAAGTGACAAATATACTATATGTTAGGTATATGTCTTTAATCTCTGAGGTTATAGAATGTGAAGCAGCTTTGTGAGGGTGCATTTCTTATTGGCCCTTATCTGTATATTCTGTGTTTACCTGCACTAAAAGATAGAATATATAACAATTCTTTATTTAAATTTCTAGAAATGACCAAAACTATGTTATGAAACTGAAGGAAGTCGGACTAAATGCTTTTCCCAATAATTGTATGGCAGATCTTTTACATATGAAATGCTGTAAATTGAACAGATGCCACTGTTTCTTTCCCTTATTTCTTAAATGCAACTGTTTTGACATTGGGTTACAAAAGATTTGACAAAGAGTGGGCAGAGAAATCATCAGCAAACCTTACTTCCATATTTTTATGGACTCTTGCTGTGTTACTTTCTATATTTCACCTCATTAGTTAGCATCAATAATATGTGAACTAACTTGAAACAGTCCTTCTGTATTTGTCCGCATTGCTTTGTAACAGTTGTGAGTGAACCCATTGAACGAATTTATTCTAAATAACTAACTCTAACCCTTAGCCCAGCCTAAGACATGTCTTAACCCTCAAACATCCCTTTGTGCAGACTGGCCTCATTGAACTCACCTATTCTGCTGATTTTCACTGTTTCTCTCAGAATTTATTACGTTTCCAAGTTTTGTTTAACAGCAATTACAAACTGTCTAAAGTTTGAAAGGGTGACAGTTTTGAAAATTTAACTTTGATGATTTTTAGGTTGCCTTCATTGTGAAAGAAAGAAGGGTAACTGACAAGAGTGATATTGAGCTAGTGGCACAAATAGGAAATTATATCTTTAAGTGTTCAAAATCCAAAATAAATCCAATATATGGAACAAAAAACAGAATGAACGAATATATCAAGATGAGGTCTCAGTGGGCTTAGATGTACACATATTCAATTTAGCAACTGTGCTCAACACAAATCTCTAATGATTGCTGTTTATCTTCACAACAGTTTAACACATAATGATGATTCAATACAATTTTTTACACCACGGTCACAGAGGCTGCAAGCTTTTTCCAAATCTGGCAATAAGGTGTGTTGAGTCTGTAATCACATGTGCCAATACAGAGAAGCAGAGCTTTTCAATGTGCACTGACAAAAGTCCGTCACACTCGGTCACACATGGACAAAGAGAGAGAGAGAGAGGATTTAGGGCGATCTTTTCCAACAAAAAGACAAACAACCTATAGTGAGTAAAAACAAACTTTTTTTCAGACAGCAAGAAAATATTGCCAATTCAAAACATTATGGATGTGGCAACTAGCAGTGCCACTTTTATATGCACAGGCTTGATAGTAACATAGTTGGGAGCATCACAACACCTGAAGATTTCCTTCCAGGTATCGTTTGTGAAAACGGTGGCTACTAGTGATGATTAACTTAATATAGTTCTGATACTATCATATGGAAGCCTATTGTCATGTAAATACTGGTCGTTGTGTATTAGCTGTGTGGGAATCACATTATCTATAAAACTATTATTCACATAGATAATTAGTGTAAATGGATGGATGAGTGGAAAGTGTAATAGAAAAAGTAAATCATGAATACTGGTAATAAGTAGACTGCGGGAGTTCATTTAAATTGCAGAGAAATATACAAAAACACTTTAAGCCTGTTTGTCCTTTTCAAAATGACCTACGTCATGTTTAAAAACAGCTGATGAGACAAATGATGTCATATCTGTCTCCTCCCTGATAGCAGGAGACAGAACATGTTTTTCTAGACTCATATCAGGTCACGGTGACCTTTGAACTTTCACATCTAGTAAAGTCCAAGTGACAACTGGTCAAAATGTAAAGAAATGTGAATGCAGACATGAGATATATAGATAGAGGTCACAGTGACCTTGACCTTTGACCACCCGAATGTAATCGGTAATCTGTGAGTCTAAGTGATCATTTGTGCAAAATCTAAAAAGAGTGTCGAAGCAGTCTTAAAATAACGCATTTGAGACGCAAAAAGGTGCTTGTGATGTCACTGTGATCTTGAGCTTTGACCTCCAAATTCAAATCAGTTCATCTTTGTGTCAGACTGGAGGTTTGTACCAAATTTGAAGAATTCCCATGTGTTCTAGAACTGGATGGACAGATGGGCAGAGGCATAAACATGGAAATTACAACACCACATTGCAATAAATCTCCATATTTAGTGAAATTAAATAGTCCTCACTGTGTATCCTCTCCGTTATTCAACAGAGGAGCACAGAGTATAACCTTTGCCACACTTCAAACATCATGAGTGCAAAGTTAATCTTGCCCTCACATACTTGTCTTCTGGGCTCTCTCACCTGTCAGTCATCTGGTTACATATCTCATGATGCTCTCCAATCCTAATCCTGCCCTGATAGGGATTTACAGTGGAGGCAATGATTAAGTAGACTGACCTTCAACTGAAAGACCCAAGCCACCGTGACAGCAGGCGTATGTCCTGTGAAGTATCCTTAGTCAAGAAAGTGAATCCTCTGCTGCTCACGGCTGTTTTGGAGCCAACGCTGCACTTTGACCTCGCTGTGAAGGGAAAACCAAGAGAATGACACAAGGTCTTGGGATCAGTCGGCCATGTCGTTACATATTTTGTGAAGACACTTGATGATTTCATAATTTTAGAACCTGTGAGTAGACGGTTTAAATCCCAGACAGTTGCAGATATCTAGCAGGTGGGAGTGAATAAGAAAAACTATAAAATGACATTTAAGGTGCCCATGTTCCAGTTTCTGATACAAAACTTTTCAGAGGTAAACTGTTCAATACAGAGGCTCCCTCATACTGTGGGTACACAGTATGAGGGAGCCTCAGGTGTAAAGGTAATGACAGTGCGAAAGGTTACTGTCTTTGTCGAGTACTGCTGAGGAAAACGAGCCGAGGTGCTCAAACCACCTCCGCTGGTTAAAATAAATGACCAAATCAAAAGTGCTGCAGTTGGAGGGATATTTCTGTTATCTACAGGAAACAACATAATGATTTCTCAGATTCTAGTATAAATTTACTGGTTTGACAGGTTGGGGATCACGAGCAGAAGAGCAGAAGAGTTAAATCCAGGACTAATGGTATGTTTGCATTAATTAGTCTGTCTGAGAACAACTATCTATGAGAAATCACAAGCTTGTGCAGCCCCGGCCCCTCCCTTCCTCCTGCATCACTGATTTCTTTGTTGATGTTGCACATTAAAGCCAGTACCCTGGGAAAATGAGGTATTAGCAGCTCTTCTTTCATCATATATTAGCTGCTAATTAATGACAACACATCAGCTTATTATGTCTTTGGAGGTCTACAAGGCAGATACACCGGGGGCTGCTTGATGATGCAAGGAAAGAGCCGTTAATGAATACACACACGCATTTTTAACATTACATCACACAGCAAGGTGCACACAAACAAACACATTTAAAGGCTCTGACATGAAGGATAATCTTTATGCATTAGACTTTCTCCTTCTCACTCACATCTCCACGCACATATTTGTATTACATCACACTATCAGGTGCACACAAACACATTTAAACTAATAACTGAAAACAGCTGTTTTAGTCAATCACTCTCTCTCTGTTGACTGTCCCATCACTTTCCTGTTGTTTCTCATTTGTTAAGGTGAATCGGAGAAAATGTAATTATGGTCAAAAGTTGTTTTTACAACTACAAAGAAAAGCAGGCTATTCGAGGCTCCTGCTGCCCATTTGGGTTCCTCAAGTGTAACTGCTTTGTGATGCCATCACCTGAAGCAAATAAGTGCATTGATCAAAAAAGAGAAAATATATGGTGTATACCTGAAGTGTTGGTTGATGGGAAAATGACTCTTTGGATCTTCTGGCTGTCTGTGGTGAATGGAGGTATTGAGTTTCACCACTGACCCTGCATTGAAATACAAGCACACACAGCACTTTTAGAAAGATGGTTTATAGGTTTAGAATAAAACTCAAACTCATTTAATTACAGGAAATTAAAACAAAAAGAATGAATTAGAAACTAAACCAAGACCTTTTAATCATTCTTTGAAAATAAAACCGTGATAGATCCAATTAAAATGCACATACATTTAAACAAAATGTCTTATTAAAAGACAACATATATAAAAACAGAGAAACAAAAAGTAAATGTGCAACTGCAAACCTAACAGCTATGTACAAAGATAATTAGCTCTAATAGAGCAGAAGCTTCTGCAGTAACAGTCTCTTTTGTTTAACTCTACAACTACTTTAATAATGAGGAACAACAGAACAGGAACATTTGTGCCTGCTAGGCTAAAGGAGGTGATTATTGTGGTGCGCTAACACACCTCTACAGGGAACTAGATTTTAGTAAATTTTTTTTTTTTTTTATACTCAACATGGTTTCTAGGACGTAGGGACGTAATGATTTCTAAAGTCCCTGAGAACATTGAACCTTTTCTATGGTCTGTCAGCTGTAGCTTTGAAACAAATGACAGCTGAGTTGATTCCTGGACAAAAGAAATACATTTGTGTTTAGTGTGTGAGTCCTTTACTAAAAGTAAAAATGGATTCAAATATTTATTATTATATAGGTTTAGGTTTTCTACAATAATCTGATGAGGAACAGCATTTACCTTCATGTGAAACACTACATTAAGTCCAGTTAACAGAATAAAACATTTCTTGACTATGCTTCATTCTGCAGGACAATATAAATTACTCTCTGACTATGCTTGTCCATTGTAATTCTAGCTAACTCCAGCTACCTCATTTGACTGTGATGGAGTCCAACAGGAAAGCAGCAGAAGCACAGTTGTTCTGTGAGAGATGCTGTAATTACCTGTGGGCTTCGCTTTGACTTGATTAAGGAGGAAAAACCTAATCCTGGAGAGCTGAGACTGAAACACACACCAGCAAAGATGCAAAGTTTGCACACACTGCGAGCACAAGCGCACACACGCACACTGTGAGTTGTCTCACAGGAAGCATTCACGTCCATAAACACTACCCCCTCACACACATGTGTATATATATGCACCAACACAAAAGCCCAGAGGCCCACAGTTTAATTGAACTTTCCCACCAATCTACTGAGTGTTTTTCCTTCATACACTTCTCTTTTTTCTCCTCTCCTTCTTAATCAGTAGAGAGTTGGAGGTGGCAAAAAGCGAGAATCCAAAAACTGAGGCAGAGAAAGAAAAAGGAGATTGAGCGAGAGGAGGGAAGAGACAAAAAAGGAATCCGAGGTGAAGATCCTGAGAGAAAAAGAGAGAGGTGGATGGAGGTGTTAGATGGGTAATCTAATCCTGTGGAGAAAACAGAGCGAGGGGGAAATGAGCTTTTACAAAAGCAACTTTATCAAGAGATAAATTGGAAAAGTGGAAAAGGCATACTTCATAGTTACCGAGTAAACACCCACAGCTGTGGGGAGGAATGTAAATGTAGAAACTCGTTATAAGACACTGACGTGGTTGTCATCGGCAAAGGTATTAAATTATCATCTTACCCCAAAAAAATTCTTCATTGTAAAGTGCATGTGAGTATTTGCAATTTGTGGGTGACTGTCTTTGTTGCTTAGTAACACACAAAATGTAGTTTATTCAAAGTTGGAGAAACTAATTTTAAGGTGGAACAGAGTATTCATATTTATTTGCAGTTCCAGGTTTAGTTTTGCAGAAGCTGCAAATACACACAACACAAGCAAAGTGACAAACACTCACAAAACAACCAAATTCAGAAATGCACTGTGGGTAACTCTGATGGCGAAGTGGTAGAAACATGAAAGTGATGAATCCTGCTCTGCTGCACTAATTTGGCTCATTTTCCATAAGCCAACATTTGGTTGGGTTTTTTGTATTTGCAGCACATTTTATATTTTTGGTTGTGGTTTGTTAGTTTGCTGCATGTTTGTCTATTTGGTTGTGTTTTGTTTATTTGCAGTAATTTGTGTGTGAGGTTGTGTTTTGTGTATTTACAGCATGATTCTCTATTCGGTTGTATTTATGTGTAATGTTAATATTTGCAGCACATTTCTTGTCAAACCAATGAAAACATTTTCTTAATTGGCTTGTTTTTTAAATCTATTTTCATGTATTTACTTCAGTTGCAGTAGGTTGAGCTCTCTGGGCCACTGTAGAAAAACTGCCTGCTGCACCGTCACTTTCTCTGCCTGTTAGAAACTCGTACACACGGACAACAACAGCATCAAAGAATGTGAAAGCACCTTTAGAATTCCTTCAGTGACGGATGGTGGAGTGACAGAAAGGTCATGTGAAAAAATCTCATTATTTTGATTTGTGCGTATTGTTTATCACTGAGTATTGTAATGTAAACCGCTTTAGGAAATATTATTTTTTTCATGACAGGGATAAATACTGAAGCATCTTTGAATTTGCAGCACAGAACGAGATGAGGTGGCGCACGTATCTCACTGACAGCTGAAGCTTTCCGTCCTCCTTCTCTCTCTTTTCTCCTCTGTAATTGCAAACGCATTATCCCAGCTTGGTAGCTGGCTTATTCACAGCTGCGTCCCGATAGCAGGAGGCAGTTTCAGACACTTATTCTTTATTTCCCAAATTGAGAAACATACTTATCAATGCAAATGAAATGAGTGCAGAGGAAAGGAGGAGGAGGAGGAGGAGAGGGAGTGGTTAGAGGAATATTAAAATAAAAATTGTCGGAAAGAGAAAATCCACAACAAAACCAAACAGGGCGGCTGGGAGAGACGGGGAAACACAAACACAGAAAGTGTCCGTTTTTGTCACTTCATTAAGTTAATTCTTGTTGTGTGCCACACTATTGGACACAGTATGACAGAGAGAGTGTGAAGGTAATCCACTTAGCTGAGAGACAGTCCTGCCTCGACTCTCTTCTGCTCGCAGACTGGCTACTTTGTGCAGCCATTCTGATTGGCTGAGTGCTGACTGGGCTAAAAGCTTTTGAAGTAGAGGTGAAGAGCAATTAGAGTCACTGTCACACACAGACACACAAACACAGCCTGCACCGTCCTCTCATACACTCCCTGCTGCAAAAACGCCTTCCTCTCCCTTTCACACTCCTAATTGTGCAGAAGCTATACGACACATACAGCAACACACTAATGTCACAGTCGTTTCTTTTACTCATTCACACCCACATCGGTGAATTATTGGTGCCAGTGGGGGGGATGTTGGTTGTTGTCATTTTCCTTGTAATATTACATAAATTCTAACAGTTGCTCAGTGAAGCAGCTCACTCTGTTCCATGTTCCACTGTGCCATTTCGAGTTGAGGATTCTACTTGACTTCGAGTGATTCCGATCACAGGTCAGTAGAGAGTGACCGATTTATCTGTTGGCTGATAAAAATCGTCCGCTGTGATTATTTCACAGACACATGATGAGGTTGATGATGAGATCGGTATCACTGATATGAAAACATTTATTTTACAGAATAAACATTAAAGAAAAAGATTTTGGTTGTTGTGTGGTGTCAATACAGAGTTTACTCATTGTAAATTATTATAATTAGTAGTAGTAGTAGTATAAGACATTTCGTGTACAATTTTAATTATTTTCCAAATGTGTGTATATATTTGTGTTTTCCTTTTTTATTTTTTTTAACCAATATTTGATATATTACTCCTAAACATCAGCATTGGCTTTGGTCCCTGAAATCTGAATCGGTCAGGCTCTACTGGTAAACATCACCATGCACATTTAAATCAACCAGACCACATAAATTACAGGAACTTACAAAAAACAAGAGCTAAAGCAGGTGCTAATTTTATGTTCGCCTCGATTTTAGTTTTTCATTCTCTCCTAAAAAGCATGCTGGACTGTTAAAAGTGAGCTAAAATAAATGTATGTAAATAATATGAATAAATACTTAATTAGCACAATTATTTTCCAACTGTGCTCTCTCTAATAAAAACTACAGCGCTGATTCAAATTGTTGCCTTATCCGTAAACGCATTAATGCAGGTGCTGCAATACACATGCGCCCGAATGAGTGCACTCTCACGATGCAGATGGTCACTCAGCAGTCAATTAGAGGGATGGAAAGCTTTTAGTTCTGTGTCTTCTACATTTCAGTTTGTTTAACATACTGCAGCTGCACTTCTCTCTCCATCCAGAATGAGAGACCATGTCATGCTTAGCTGAGCTTTAACATCGAAGCGTCTTTGTATTTTAGGATTTAATTTAGGATTTTATTGATTGGTGTTGTGTCTCGATCTAACCTCTGAACATGTGTCTGACCTCTGAACCGCTCATGAGACGAGGCAAAATGTCCATTCCTGAGGTTTGATGAACATGATTTAAAGCTGAGGGCGGTCGAGCCTCGGCTGTTATGAAGTGAGGGAATAGAGCATTTAATCACTGTCTTCTTCCTTATTTTGGTGAGGTTTATCAATTCTGTCTGAAACACTTAAAATCTCAAATTAATGCTCTTTCCCTCATCAAAATGAGACTGAGATTTGAAGCTGCAACCTTGTTTTTTTATTCAACAACTCCTGCCACCCATTATTCTAACATACGCCATAAATACTGAGGCGTTAAGGGTGACACTTCAATACCTCAGCCAATTCAATATGTTTAGGTTGACACCACAGTCAATCCAAGGCTAATAAACATTGATTCTATAAATATTGATCTATGTGATGCAAGAAGCTTGATTGAAATTTAAAAAGGTGGGTCAGAGGTGGTTGTGTATGCGTTTGTGTGTGTGTGTGTGTGTGTGTGTGTATAGCCTGTTTGACACTATTTCATAATCCCTTAAAACGTGAGAGATAAAGTCCAATGGGATGTCTGGGCTTGCGTGAATAGGAGAGTGTGTATATTGAATAGTGGTGGCTTACACCATGAGTCTTTTGTTTAGGTGTTTACTTGGACTTTCAATGATACACTCACTATTGTCTACCTACAGTGAGTGGAGGGGCAGAACATATTCACTGACATCCCCCGTCTCTGCTTGTTCTGTAACATGGGTCTGCAGTGTGTGTTATCTCATCACAGCTTTTTACTATCAGCCTGTCTGATGTTTTATTGTTGTTTAATGGAGAAAGGTCATATTCTTGGCTGCAACTGGGTCTTGCCAGCTACACAATGCTGCAGCATTGTATGAATATCACATCAGTGTGTTTGTATTGTGTATTTATTGGTGTAAATTTGATGTATTTGTAATGCAGCATTAATTAAATCATGACTTGAGTATAAGTACTGATTGTACCGCAGTACTCTTTAGGTCAACTGAGGGTGTTTTAACAAATGAAAAGTCTATGTTAAATTGTTTTGTATTTGATCCGGTTCGTTTTGGGTTTACATTGTAATTATAGGAGTGCAGTCTGGTGAGTGAAGAGAATCACTCATCTCTTCTTCCTGTGAGAGCTTCACAGAATGTGTTAGAACCACTTTTGTTGTTTGTGAGAGGTGAGTGACAAATTTTAAGTTTTCAAGTTGCAAATCACTTTCCCTCATGATGGATGTCATCTGGCACGGTAACCAGCTTCCTTCAGTGCCTGTAGACAAAAAACTGACAGCCAAGCAATTTCCTGAGCATTACCATGCATTGTTTTTGAGCGAATACCAAAATTGACTTGTGGCTCATGATAAATGAGTTTGAGGCTCCGCAGCTACAAAAAAAAAGTGAGTTTGTCTTGTAAGTGATGACTGCTGGAAAGAAATGTGCCCCCACTTGTTTAATCAAATCACAGTTATGACACAGGATAAACAAGTAATCGATTGGGCGAGTGATGATAAATAATTGAGAATAATATCAGATCACCATAGTTTTATTGAAGTTATCAAACTGAATCACCTGAGACTTTATCAATACATTTTTACAATCCATGTTTTTAAAATCTTTGGTACACAAACAGTCACCTGCTGTGATTTGAAAGTGGCAACAAAAGATTACTCATCTGACCTTAAAAAACCCACAACACCACTCTGTGTTAAAAGAACCAAACTAAGTGAGGAGGAAGAAGTTCCAAAAAAACACTAAACGAGAAATCAATTTATCCTGTTACATCAATGTGCAGGCATTACACACCAGCTGTCACTCACTCCTGTACAAACAGCCGCACCGCCCTGACACAATACACTCTCACACCTATTTTCCTTTCCACCCCGTCTTTCTCACACACACACACACACACACACACACACACACACACACACACACACACACACACACACACACACACACACACACACACACACACACACACACACACACCTTTATTCCCTCTACAGTAGGGGACATTTATTCTGATTATGTTGGGACCTGGAGATCGAAGATTGTAGTAATCAGAAAACTGGCCGGGCATCTATCACTGCAGCAACCAATCCAACAGCCTGCTCCACCGACAGCGAATGGGAAAAATTACACACAGAAATGATTCCCACAGCGTGCCTGCGTACACATTTTGTACTTCTATCTCTGTGAGGACAGATTTTTAGATACATACAATTTTCTCGAGCTACATTCTAATGGATTTCATATTAACACACAGGACTGACACAGGGCTACAGATTTGAATTAGGGCTATAGGCTCAAGGGTAATGACAGTCCCCAAAAAAATAAGGATTTTTGGTGTGTGAGTGTGTGTGAGGTTTGTTTTATTACATTTCTATTGGTTTGAAAACTGGAGGCTCAACTACTTTGTGGGGACCAGAATGCTCGACACAGCAGGTTTGAATCTCAGTTTGAGGGTTAAGACTTGATTATAGGGTTTGTTCAGGGTTAGGCATTCAACTGGGAGGGTCAAGGTTTGAGTAAGGGGCTAGGGAATGCATAATGTCAACAAAGGGTCACCATAACAATCCTAACACAAGGATTAGTGTGTGTGTGTGTGTGTGTGTGTGTGTGTGTGTCAGTCTGGGGAGACTGAGGCTATTTGTTTTAGCTGATGATAAAAGTTGCAGTGTATTTGGAGAGACAGAGACCAGGGAATTATGAGAAAGTGTGTGAAGTGGGTTTGGTAGCAACATTGTTGAGACCCTGAAGACTGACCTGCATGGATGTGATGCACATACAAACACACACACACATACACACACACACACAGACACACACTTGTACTGTGGCTTAGGCAGACAACTGGACTGCCATACTTTGAAATACACTTTTCCTCTCTCACTGATTTTTATTCGCTGACACACATCACACAGTAGAAATATACACATATGGGCTGGAGTGTCATCAAGGCTCAGCTAATCCCTGTTTGCAAATGTAAACACAGACGAACACCCACAGGGACATCAGCAAGTCCTCACCAGGTAAAAAACATAGCTGGAAGCTGCAGCAGTGAGCATTACTCCACCGTCTGAGCTTGGCACAATTAATACTGTTGGACCCACAATGGACGGCTTAAATAAAAACAGGATCAAAATGGATTCAACAGAACCAAAGATAAGGTATTCTTCTTTATTTGTCAAATCCTGGTGCCTGAATTAACCTGAATTTCACCTCCACCACTGACTGTGTCGTGCTAGTAGCAGCTAGTGTAGCCTCCCGCTGTCAGCGTCAAACAGACTGTTGGCTGCAGAGGTCTAGTAAGCTCACTTCTTTCTTTAGTGTCTCTGGGATGCTGACTCAACTGACACATTTTTAGATTTCATGCTCCTCCCTGTGGCGCCTCAGAGGATTCGCTGCAGATCCTCTTGAACATCCATCCATTATCTTTAGCGCTAATCCTTTTAAGGGTTATGGGGGGACTGGAGCCAATCCAGCTGACATTGGGAGAGGCGGGGTACACCCTGGACAGGACACAGCATTTTGCAGGGCCAACAGAGGGCAAACAATGGTTCACTTTCACATTCACACCTATGGGCACGGCCCCAGAAAAACCAGGATTCAAACCTTCTCTCAGCAGTGCTAACCTCTGCACCACCATGACCCGCTCTTCAGACTGTTCAGAACTGCTTTGGGTCACTTTCAATGCTGTCATGATTCTTGTTGACAACCGTAATGAAGGCTGCATGTGCTCCCGACTTAAAGGCAAATATCAGGGTACAGATAATGGAACATTTAGAATCTAATGAGCCAGACCAAAACAGAGCAAAAAGGAGAGTGACTGACTGAACTTCATTTCATTTATAAAATGTCGCTTATTGCTTTATACACTTTAATATGAAACACAGTACGTTGACAGTCAATGTAATTATATGTGCTGTTTTGATAAAGTAACTTTACCACGATATGTAAACATCAATGTGATTATAGTTTGTACCATTGGCACCAAAAATGTTACTAATTCTGCTTTAAAAACTCGATATTGGGAGGTGAACATCTGTGTTTTATTTGGTGTATTTTCCATAGAAAATCGCAGAAGGGCTAATACTCTCATGCAGCCAACGGTGTGACACCAAAGTGAATATTAACCATTTGAACTTGAGGTTCAAGCCAATCATGATCTGCTTTTTCTCAGTTTAGATCATTTCAGTTATCATTTAAAGAAGCCAATGGTATAAAAAAGAACACATTCATCAAGTCACAATAAAAGGACATTTGTTCAATTATGTCAACATTACACATTGTTCAAAATGTTCTAACTTGTGCCAACTGGTATTTAATTTTAAGAATCAAAGTTTCCTTTTCATTCTTTCGAATTACCTCACTTATAATAATGCAAAGTATTTCATGTTGAATTGCGACTCTTGCGTTCTGACTCTAAGAGTTATTCATTGAAAACAGCAATTTTTGTATTCCATCAAGGTTAATTTGGGTCTTTTCTTTGAACGCTGCTAAATCTATTCTAAAGAAGAATTGAGGCCCTTTTGAATTCAGTTCGATCTGAAATATGTATTAAAAAGGAAAGCCAGATATTTTTTCACACAAAACATGTTTTGGTTGTAATATTAGCACACAATACACTTCTAAAGAAACACTCTCCCTCTTACCACAGCAGCAATCCAGCAGGAACACAGAAAATGAGGATATAACAGTGACATCTCTGTACAGGTTTTTACATGACACAGTCATCAGACACTATGAGAGACTGAGCTGGAACAAGCTCACATATGGTGAGGCTATGGGATCCATCTTGTCTCGGGGAAGGTGCCTTTGTAACCGGCACAATGACAGCTGCATGCAGCTTGTAGTAAACACACCACAACACACAGTCACAACAAGGTAGATGCTAGAAGCTGAAACCGGTGACAAAGCAGCAAGTTTCTGAGGAGTGATGGAGTCAGAAGGGGGTCAATGTGTGTACTTCACTGTGTGTGAGAGAATGAATTTGGCTTGAGTGTGAACATGTGCATCTGTGTGAGAGTGGATATGGTGTGTTACGCGTGTGTGGGGTTGTGTATGTGTAATGTTTTCCTCCATCTGTTCTCCTTTCCTGATTCAGATCCCAGTTATGTTTTCCTACTGTGATCCTGCTGTTGCTAGCTGTGCATCTGAGGAGCATGGCTTGCTCTGTGTGTGTACTTGTACAGATATGTGTGTGTGTGTGTGTGTGTGTGTGTGTGTGTGTAGGAGTGGGAGAGAGACAGAGTACTAAAAATGGTCCATTTGGACAAGAGGATATTATAGCAATGGGACCGTTCCCTTCCTCATACACACACCCGAACCCAACTTGTTCCTTGTTGTCTCCCCAGGTATTAAAAGTCTCAGTGCTGCCCCCCCACACAATACAGAACACACATACACCGAGCATCTGGTACCAGTCTGCAACGTTAATAATTTTCTTTTGAGCATGTGCGTGCGTGTGTGTGTGTCAGCAAAACTGGAGGCTACCATCACAGCTGGATACATCCTCAGTGCTCTTTTCTTTTTCCAGGTAATGGATTGTTGCAGGGAAACAGTCAGTTTGCCGGCGTTATCATCAAGACAAAAATTACGCTTCCTCTGTTACTCAAAATGAAAATGGCATTTTGAAGACCGAAAACTAACAATAAAAACAGACCATGGAGGGAATGAAGGTCACAGGGAGGTTAACCTATCAAAGTTAGTGTATATATATATATATATATATATATATATATATATATATATATATATATATATATATAACTGCAATCAAAGCCAGACAATTTCCCACCAACTACAACCAGAGCACAAAATCTACATTGTAGCCTTGTAACAGTATGGATAATTATTTCACATAAGTGTTTATTCTATTGTGAAAGATAATGATGTACATGGTGTTTCCATTCATCTGATTTGGTATGCATTTTCAATTTGTGCATAGAAAACACTATTACCACAATTAAATCAAGCTGCACCAAATCACCCAACTCATAGATATCAATTCCTTGAATGTGCCTGATGTTTTTTTTAATCTAGATTCAAGAAATATTCCAGAGGAAACTGGTAAAAAAGCATCTTTCTTGCAATGGTAAAGAAAAAACACAACATATCATCAGGTGGCAACCAACAAAAATCAAGTCAGAGAAGACGAACATTTCAAAAGGGTGGAAAAGTGTTGGCGCCACAAATTTGCAACTGGTGGTTGTTGTGCAACATGTCTGTGTGCCTTAAAATGTACTGGGTTAATTCATCCCACATTTTCTACCGCTCTTCCCACCACTACCATCTCTCTGGCTTGTTTTCTTTCCACTGCCAATCTTTTAGTACTGTTCATAAAATTGGCCCAGATTGCTCCATGTATTTTTACCGACTTGAGAGAGCCGGCGTATTGGCATTTGTGTATATTAGCTACCAGGCTACAGTATAAATCTGTATTGATGATATGGCAGCCCCTATGGGACAAGGCGGATGAGAGCCAATACTGGGGCCTATTGACTGGTGTGGAATTGCTTTTGTAATATTGTTTGGGAAGACAGACGACTACGAAGGAAAGAAAAAAAAAAACTTACAGCCGAGGTGTGATTTTGGGTTTATTTCATTGTTGTAGCTTTCTGGGAAAAAGTGCTCAGAGGGCTGAAGAGATGAAAAACAACGGAGAAAAGAAGAGCACAGAAACAGAGGGAAAGGAGGATGTATGAAAAATGGAAATGCAAGAAAGAAGAAGATAGTGAGTAAAGAGAGTGAAAGACTGTGTGAGGAGAAGATTTACAAAAGATTCAGAAAAACATGGAGAGTGACATTAAAGATCTGCAGCGACAACGAAAGTAATAGCTGGAATTACTTTGACGATGGGTTTTGCATGATTGCATGAGGGAGAAGTTTGTTTGGAGTAGAAAACCAAACTGTGAGATGTGTTTACCATTCGTCTGTCATTGTAGTGAGCAGTCGCAACACCCAGTAGGATTACTCTTGTTATTGTCTCCTTCACAGGGAGATGGGATATACGGTAATATCAGCAGTTTCTATGTCACATCCCAGCCACTGCATGTCACAGTGACAAGCAAGGGATGGAGACTTTACACTGTCTCACATTTTAACTCCATATTTGCCAAACAAGTTCCCAGATATTGGGACCAGTGTTCAGGCCTTAAAAACAGTATCAAGAGAGAAACTGTTTGTCTGTTTGGTGTCCATATATAATGTTATTGTTAATGCAATTTATAGAAGTGAGGGTATGCTTGTGGTGGAGCATTATTAAACACTTGTTCCTGACTTTGCTAATCATCCATAAGGGGCATTGCAAGATACATTTGGAAAGTTATGCATGATGAGCAAGACAGAAAAGATGGGGCAAGAATTACATTTTCTGCCTTGTCTATAATTTTTGCTATTTATTGTGAACTAGTGGAGAGTTGTAGAGAAACAATCAGAGGAGGGAACATTGCTTTTCGGTTGGACTACGCAGGCTATAGATGAGCCGTGACTCGGGTCACAAGTAGACACAACTTCATTTTCAGGGGTCACAACGAAAAGATGACGGGAACCACTGACAGCGTTATCTAATGAAATCTGTTACCTTGCTCATTTCCATGTTGGATTCTGGTAATAATCAGACACAATGACAACTCAAAATGATAAGGCAACGTGATGTAATCCTGAAACCTTCATAAGGGACAGTTTACACACTTTAAAATGTATTGAAACAATTTTAAAATCTGGCTCATCCATTAAGACTAATCACAAAACTGAGCAGATGCTAATTTGCTCACTCTCAACAATTGCCTCATTCATTTAGAGTTTAACTGATCTATCACACAGCTATTTGTGAGGTTTATTATGATGCTAATCAGAAATGCCAATCATATCCCATCTCAGCACCTCATTTCCTTGTTTGTCCCCACCTCCTCCTCTCAAAATATTTCCCATCAGCTCCTTTCATTTTCTGCTCTCTATCTTCTCTGTATCGCACTCATTCTTTCTCTCTCCTTTCATTTATCCTCCCAAACTACATGCAGGTGCATTTCACACAGACACAGAACATTTTGACCAAACAGTCCCGAGAACTATTGATGACAGAATATGAAAGTCAGGAACTAATATGATGGATAAGTATAGCATTCCGGGGGGGCAGCGGTGAACCAGCATTCAAGACAACTCATCAAATGCTAAATTTATTACACACGACACATGTGCGTGTACAAAATGAGTCAACAATGCACAGATTTTCACCCAACTTAGTCGGGATGAGGGTATTACGAATCAGGGACGTTCCTGTGTCCTATATTGGGAATATATCTTGAAGGCCAGAACTACAGCTCAGATATGAATATGTTTCCTGCTCCTCCAGTGGAAAAGCATATGAAATACTTGTGTGCCTGAAAAGGTTTTTGAGTTCCAAGAAATGTTCCTGCACTTAAAAATGTACTTTTTGTCCTTTACCTCACATTTCTCTCTATCTCTCCAGCCCTCTCATTTACAACTCATACAACCTGCCTTTTATTGACAGTTACTAATAAAGACCTCACATTCATTAATTTGGAACTTGCATTTTGTATGAAGAAATTCCCCCCCTTGTTTCTCCACCGGCACCGGATGGCAAAACGGAAATCATATACATAGACAATGTATCCTACACTGTGGCCATGAATGTGTGAGCTAATTTACCAGAGTCGTTCACGTGAAGCAGTTGACTGTCTATAGTGGTTCCACTGTGGGAATATATGGGCCTAGTCCAATTTTTTGCTCAAAAATTAATTTCCTTAATCTTTTCATTTCAATCTCATGTTTTTTCTTGTTTAATTAAAAATAATTGCATTAGAGGATGTGCAACCTGTTTCCTCCCTATCATTGGTGCTGTCTGATTTCTATGTGACCGACAGGTGTGTATAAGTGAGAGAGCATTGACGAGTGCAATTAAAACGATATTATTTGGTGTGTGCGTGAGTACTGTATGTGTGTGAGAAAGTCTGAGGCCAAGAGATTATGAGCTTAATTCACTGTAAGAGAGGAGCAAATCTTGCAAAGATAGGACGGATTTTCAAACGTAATGTGTGTGTGCGTCAGGAAGAGAGAGAGAGAGAGAGAGAGAGAGAGTTTCACTTCTCACGAAAAACTTGCTCACATGTGTGTATATGTGTTGAGGCATTGTTACTTAGCTAACAAGCCGTCTTTAAGGCTCCCGAGTGGATTTCTAAATCCTTCAGAGACTTTCCTCCCCCTTCATTAGGCTTCAGCACACACACACACACACACACACAATCTCATATACCCTGTATTTGCACATGGAGTGGATTCACTGTGTGTGCTTTGATGAGACTGCATTTTTGCATTTCTCTTTTTGTTGTAGGGTGATAATACCTGTTCTCCACACACACACACACACACACACAAGCTCAAATGCTCAAAACTTCAACTGAAAGTTCGTCAGAGGAGACGTGACAGTTCTGACAAATGAATATGACTTCTCATTCACAATGAGTCTGTCGTGCAAAAACCTCTCTGACGAGGTTTTATATTTTATTCTCATTTTATGAAATCTGGAGTGACCGTGGCTGAATGTGCAGGTAATTCAGTCAGTCAGTATTAATATGGAACAGACAGTGCAGTCCATCAGTTTGAAATGATCTGAACTGAAATACGAGAGATGACAATTGACCAGTCTGCACATCTAAAGTCGCACATTCACCAGTGTTGCCATGAAATAAGTTTAGCCCACAACGTGATGTTCTGTGAATGCACAACCTGACAATTTACAGTCGATGCCATGCAGAGATCTAAACAGGATCAGATGAATCTGCAATTTGATGTTAAACTAATCAAGAGTTAAACCAGGATTGATATCACATGATACATCGAAGAGGACCTGTTTGAGAACTAAGAGAATTTTAGACCTTGTGAGTGATTGAAGATTTTTTTACAATATATATTAAAGGCTGAAGCTGGAACAACTGCAAAACATACAGCACTGTTTACAACAATGAGTGAAAAAGACAGTAAGAAGAGGAATGACAACAGAGACCTCCCCTTACCCTCCCTTACATTTACCATCAACATCAAATTATTCTGAATTGACCGGTACGAAACTGCGGACCTATTTACAGGGTTTGAAAATCTAGAGAAGGGACAATATTGTTTATTATGACCCTTAAACTTACATAAAATAATTGAACATCACCTGGGGTTGATTTAAACCTTTGGAATGTGAAGTTTAACTGACTGAAACCAGACTTGACTTTCCTCAAGAATGAAGACCCAAATGTGTCTTGATTTATTTGAGGCCACAAAGCAAAACCAAATTTCAATGTATCAGAGACACAAAGTTTTGGTTTCCCTCAATTGTCTATACGTTTTATTTATATAGTTTCTTTTGAGAGGATTACTCTTAAGGAAAGAGCGTGTGTGTGTGACATCTGTATGATGCAAGTCGAAAACTCAGCAGAGGATTTCTGCTGTGGCTGCAAATGTGCTGTAAGTCAAGAGTTTGCACAAAAAGTGGCCAGCGCAACCATTTCTCCAACGTGACACAAACTGTAATAACACACACAAACACACACACACACACACACACAGTGGAAAAGTGTCTCATGATGGGCAGAACTTGATACCAGTGATGTCACGCTCATAGCTCCCTGTCTCAGAATCACGCACACCATCTCCTTTTTGTTTGTATGCACGCATGCACAACCCATCCCAATTCTATCCTATCCACACACACACATACACACACTGTCTAGGTTCCTGCGCTTGCACCCCTCTAGGGACCTATGCAGCATAGCACAATGTAAATTGTATTCCCTGCCATTGTCTCTGTTTGCCCATTTTTCTTCTGTCCCCTACAACACACACACACACACACACACACACACACACACACACACACACACACACACACACACACGAACACACACAGCTATGTACCAGGCTCAGTGTGCCACTGCTGCAGAAAAGCCAGAGCTATTGTTATTGTTGTTGTTCTTGTTGGCAATTGCACTGTCAGCGGAACAGGCAACTGGTTTCTACATAGTGTGTAGGGAAAGACAAGGAAAATGTGTTGTGTTGCTTGCGCGTGTGTGTGTGTGTGCATGCACGCACCCATGAGCAGTGGCCTTGCTCGGTCTCAGCCCTGTCATGTGGATTCATAACCCAATCCCATACAAGAAGTTGGTAGAATCACTGAAGAATCACTCTCTGCTCGGGCACAACAGACTCAGAGAAATGTTTGCATGCTCAAAAAGATGTTCATCAGGAGACAAGGACAGTCACTGTAAAGCACACCCCACCACTTACTGCACTATACGTCTGGGTTTTTAGAAAAAAGGTTAAAGCACAGTTAAACTACTTAAAAATTGTTTATCACAGAAACTTTTCATGATTGTTTTTCTTGTGGCAGAAACAAAGTCTAAATGTCTGTGTTATAAAACTAAGAAAATGAAAGGCGGATCAACAGAATGCGGCAGCTGTAAAGTGGTGAAAAAGCAAAAGAAGTGAAAAGGCAGCTAATATACAGACAAGGAAAGAAAGTGGTTGAGAAGCCATAGATTAAAAAAAAAAAAAAAAAGAACATTCGAATGGGAGGGAAATGGAAAAAGCGAGAAGGAGCTAAAGGGTTGTAATCTGCCATTAATTTGGGTTGCGCTAAATCACAAGGGAATGTTGGGAAATCAATACAGGCTGATTGCTACTTTTACAGAAGTGCAGAAAACACAGAAACTAACTCTGCTTGTTTTCTGTTCTTGTATCTGAAGCTATTTCTCTGCCTCAGTCTCCCTGTCGCGCACAATCCTGCTCCGGTAACGTGTTTCGTTTATTGAAGGAATATTAGACAAACGCAGCTGAACTCACAAAGTGGAGAGCAATGTTAGAGTTGTCACCGTTTCACTGATTGCAATGTGTGTGTGCGTGTTTGTGTGTGACAGAATGAGAAAATAAAATGCAGCCCCTGAGGTCCCATACTGCTATTCAGCGCACACACACACACACACACCACACACACACACACACACACACACACACACACACACACAAATCTGTTCTGACATACGCAAACACGATTATTGGGAAAAAAGAGTAATGTGTGCAGTTGCCTCAAGGACCAACTGGCTAACAGTGAAACAGTGACATAGACAGATGCAAATACGATATCATGCTTGACTCACATCTTCTGAAATGATTCAAATTTGCACAAAATATTTTGCAGGGCATGTTTTCATCACCTCGCCTTGACATCAACAATGTCACGGCCTATATTGGACTGACAAAAGTACAGAAATATAAAATGCCAATATTGATAGGCAGGAAGTCCAGTAAATTGAAATGGGAGATGTGGAATGGGAAATAGCGATGGAGGAAGGATGTAGGAAACACAGAAAGAACTCGATATGTTCCTCCACTAAAGAATTGTGCATCAGACCTGTATTTGAATACAACAAGTATTTTACACCATCAGCAGAAGAATTCGAAGGCCTATTCAGTTTTTATATCAGGAGGATGCAAACAACTGTTGTAAATGTGGAACTTTTGAACCTGACCTAAAAGACCTGACAGCCTCACTGATGAACGAGGTACGAAGTGTTCACACAATGAATCAAACCTCAACATCACTGTAGCATGAGGATAATTTCAACTCCTTAGTTTTAGCAAACTGAAAGTCTAAGTGAGATATAATTAAAACAAATTGTGTATCAGTTCAGCTGTCACTGTCATCGTTTCTACCTCTTTATCTTGACACCACAATGGATGCATCTCATCAAGTCAAGATACAGTCATATTGGGTGTTTTGCATGAATGTGGAGTGCAACCAAAGTCAAATTAGAAATTAATCAATCTTGGAGCTCATCAGCTGTCATATGACATTGAATTAGCCTCGGGGGATAACGGGAAATATTTGGGGCTTCCAGTATAGTCAGTGGATAACTGGGCAAAAACCCAAATTCAGTTTTCTGTAAAATGTTCAACAAAATACAGACAGACTTTTTGTAGGTCTTTTAAGTTCAGTTTTAAGTTGACTAATCTCTCTCCTATTTGCATATGAATGCAGATAAATTAAACAGCTGATGTACTTCTGTCAATGTGCTACTCCTCTTTTGCTCTCAACACAAACTGTTTACCTGTGTGCAACCAAGTAGAAACCACAAAGCCTCTGGCCAGAAAATCTTGTCCCTCGCCTACAGATTCTGCATATTCACTTAAAGACGAGTAATAGACGAGTAATTCATTAGTTGCAAAAGTTGTAAAAAAAATAGTTTGAATTAAAGTTTGGATTTCAGCATGAGCTCCCCCCTCTTGAATAGAGATGGATGAGTAGCCTTAAAGGAAAAACTTTTACCGTCAGATTATCTTACAAGGACACAAATGTAAAAAGTATTAAATTGTCAAAATATATGAAGCTATAGAGAGTTGAAAATCTCAAAAAACGTTTTGGTTTGGCATATTTGCGTTGGTCATACAAACAGTGAAGTAGAAATGACTGGCTCATAGGAGGGATTGTAATAAGTACAGATACTGGTGCTCTGACTGGACCAACAGCATGTTCATGAAAAGCTTTAATGTGAATCACATCTCCTGGAATCAATCAGTGTAAGAAAGCAGAAAAAAAAAACTTTTAATCATAAATGTTGTGGATTATTTCGTTAACTCAAGCAGTCATCAAACCATAGCATGAAACGTCCTGCAGCTGCACAGAGAGCAAAAGTTGATTTGGTTTTTTTTACCCAGTTATTCCTTCTGGGGCTGGAGCAGCAGTTCAGCCACTGTGAAGTTTAAAAAAATAAAAATAAAAATCAGGGTAACTTCCATAGCTTCATCTTTAGAGTTGCTGCAATAACAGAGCAGCAGGAACCAGCCCTGTGATGGAAGACAGATATCACAGAGAGGTTTTCACACTTTTCATCAGGATACGCCTCACATGGGGTTAGCTGAGGCAGCTGGAGAAATTAGACCCAAACACATCCATCATATTTACATATATTCATAGATAGTTTTTGCTGTGCATGTCTCATCCAGTCAACCACAACACACCTCCTTCTCCCTCTCTCTTCCATGCGCTCCTTCTTCCTTCCTTTTACCCATCTCTCTCCCTTCCTTCCTCACAAACACAAACACACACAAACAGAGCCCCCCCCCACTTCGCTCTGTCCCTATCATTAATTCAGGGCAGCAGTAGGTATAGCTGGCTAGCAAGCTATAATATAAGCAGATGAGATTGAGAGAGGGCCAGCTTCCTCTAACAAAGAGTCAAAAGGACAAAGCTCGGCCATTGTGAGTCAGGGCCATAATGAAAGCATTTAGATAACTGTTCAATATTTATGAAAGTGTGCTGGTCTCAGGCCATGCACACACACACACACACACACACACACACACACACACACACACACACACACTTAGAGAGAGAGAGGGAGGGAGAGAGAGAGAGAGAGAGAGAGCAGCAGTCTGTTAGGTCATTCATTATATGAATTGATTTAGTTGAGTTTTCCCTGGTGGTCCCTCTGTGACACCAACTTCCTCATTCCATCCAACCTGTGTGTGTGAAATTATTTGTTTGAGGTCATGGGTGTATTTTCTAAAAAGACATTAATGGAGAAAGTTTATTTGTGCGTGTGTTTGTGTGTGTGTTTGTGTGTGTGTGTGCATAGATACACTAATGCATCTGTGTTGACAGAAAAGGAGGGAGAGGGAGTTAAGTGCATATTCATGCATGGTGTGTGTGTGTGTATGTGTGTATACCAAAGAAAGAGGGAGTTAGTGTTTGTTAGCGTTCATGTTCATTTAAAGGTGCAGTGTGTTTCCAAACATGAGAGAGAACCTGTAACTTCAGTTGTCATAAAAATTAAAACATTTTTTAGTTTGACCAATTTGGACTACTGTAAAAATAACATGGCGGGTTAGGGTTAGGGTTAGGTTTCTACCCTCCGTAGAAATGACTGCTCCTGACGTAAAATATAAAGTATTTAAATATAAAGGGCCCATTCTAGTGAAAATAAATCAACTGTTCTAGTTAAATAATCACTAGAAATGTTTATATTCAATTTCTGCCGATGGATCCCTTTCACTTTAAACTTATGCACTTAATCTTTCAGTGGTGTTTCATGATGTGGTAGAATGAGAGAGTGAGGGAGAAAGAATCTGTTTGTTTGTGTTTGGCTTTCTGTTGTGGGTAGGGCACAAATATTAAAAGTAATTTGTTGAGGTACTTTTACTGCCGAAAAAAGGGAATTGTATTTGAAATGACCTGTGTCTGACAAAGAAAGTGTGTGTGTGTTTTTTTGTAAATGAAAATAGTTGTGTATCAAGCAGACAAAAGGTTTTGAGAAAAGAACAATTCCTTTACCAGCCTAAATTTCTTTCCTCTAAATGTGATGTATCACAGTGTAGTAGGATAACACATTATAATTAAATATATTAATCAAAGAAATAATTAAATAATAATACTACAAGGCTACTCAGCTAAACCAGCAAGGTATCCCCCCCCCCCCCCTCCTCCAGCTGAATGGACGGCAGCATTGTCTGGGTTGTATGGACCTGGAGCAGGTTGATGTTAATTACATTGGTGAAGGTCACCACAACGATAGAGGATCAAACATCGTATGTGTTTGGCCAATGCAGTGTTACATTTATATTCAATATAATCTGTTCTTTACATGTCATTTCATGTCTTTTATTACAAAAGGAAAATTAATTTCTTCACTTCTCATGTACAATGATGCGTTCATGTCTTTTTTATTTTCTGTTATTTTCTACTATGCTGTCACTCTGTTGTATTTTTCTCTCACTCTCTCTTTATGTTGTCTTTCATCCTTGTCAGAATGTGTCTGTCTTGCTCTTTCTCTGACCCCCTTTCTTGGGAGCAATTTCTGTCACTTTCTAACAGCCAGTTGTCACAGGAAATTATTTTTTTTTCATTCATGATAATAAAAAAAAAATACACAGAGGAGCTGACTCAGATTGTTGATATCCAAAAGAAACTTTTCAATTCCACGTTTAGTTACTTTACTGTCACGGCTGTTCTTGGACACAGAAACATCCTGACAAAAAAAGCCTTTTCATTGGACTTCTTTTCTGTAGTCCTTACTGGTTAACACTAAAAATAAAGGTAAACTAAATGTGACTAGTTGCTGAGGACAGAATCAGGAATGACCTGATAATCATTAAAGCAGCTGATTCCGACTTAATTAAGAACAACATATAAGGAAAGTTGTCACCATTCATAAACGCTGGTAGCCTTTACAACAATTCGACAACCAGATTTAATGCAAACCTCAGCAGCAAGCCAAGAAAAGAGAAGGATGTGGAGACTTCTTGTGAGTGTTCCAACACTTGAGCTTTTTTCAACTCGAGCTGTGGTTCAGTGAAGCTCATCCTTCCTTCAGTTTCTATTTTCAGTTATTCACCAAAATTCAAGAAACCCAGCAACTGATGCCACTATTACAAAACTTTCAATGTTTCCAACTTTCTATACTTTCACTGGTTTGAAGACTGAACGGTGAGTTTCTTCTTTATATTTTATTTTAATCCTAACCACACTCACAGCGAGTCTCAGTTCAGGGGCCTCATTCTTTGGAATCAAAATAAGACAGTAAGATCTATGGAGGTTTTCCTATAGGAGTCACCAGCTTGTCCCACATTTACTATTGCATCATTAGATACTTAAAGCAGCTGCACCTCTGGAGTTCAACCACCAGCATTGCCTGCTTGTTAGCTCCGTCAACAGCACCTCAAGAATTCTGGGATAGGTTTGTGGGAGAGGAATCCACCTGTTGGATCTTTTGTTGCTCAGGAATGTAAAGACACATTCGTCGGCCCTGTCACAAGGAGCCTTAGAAGTGGGGACAGACTAGTCAACCCGCTGTGACGCAATCAGACACCGAGGTATGTGGCCCCTGAATTGGGACACAGCTACAAATTTCTCTGTGGTACTAATCATGGGATACCAGCTTCTCTTGGCTCCCATTTTGTAGACTTGACATGATTTGCTCATTAGCAGAACAACTCCACACTATCACAGACACACAACATACACAATATTGACAGGGCTGCTATTTTACTATAGGACATGAAGATTTGTTGCAACATTAAATACAAACACATTAAATGTTACAGAAAATGGCACAACCCACAGGAAGAAACAAGTGACGCATTACAATTACACAGGCTGTGAATCATCTAAGCATGATCTTACTACATTATCTAGGTATTTATACTGAGATATAAGAATTACTTATATTTAAAACAACTCTATAAAGGAACTTTGATTATTTTTTCTCCTACCATTCCATTCATCCATCCACATATCCATATGTGCACCCATGTATCCATGTATTCATTCATCACCCATCCTCAAGTGTCTCCAAGCTCCCGCTCTCATTAGATCCACCTTCTCCTCATCAATCCATCCATCCTTGCCCCCCCTTGTCTCCTCTCCTTCCTTCCTCCCCCCTAAGTGCCAATCATTAAGCTGTCAGTCAGCTGGAGTTTGCATGTTGACAGAGCCTCAGGAGCCGTTTTAGGATTTATGGTTTTCAGACACAAATATACAGGTTTCCTCCTGACTAATTTATCTTCACTTCTTTTTTTATCCTCTCTGATCTCACTTTCTCCTTCCTGCTTCTTGTCTCTTTGACTGCGATTCCTCCATTCTCAACTACTCTCTTTTTACTTACACTTTACTTCTTAGCTCATCTTACCCTTTCTGATCCTCCCTCTCCCTTCATCTCTGCTGTTTGTTTTTCCTCTTCTCTTTCCTCCAAACTTCCTCTCTGTCTGTTTGGGCCTGCCTGTGTATTTTTATTATTTTTATTTATTTTTTACAGCCATATCAGTTAAAGTACCTTATGACTCTATTCCCGTTTCACAAAGTCAAAGCAATTTATACCCCTATTCATGTCGAGGCGGGAGAAGTGGATGGGCGGGAGGTGGTTGGGGGTGGAGCTGGGTGTTTGAGATGAGCCATCAACGATCAGATTTACAAGTCTCCCTCAGAAAACCTCCCCCCTCTCCAACCAACCATCCAACCTTTGAAGGGTTCAAGGTTCAATTCCATTTGGAGCCAGTTTAGTAAGAGTGCATCCTCTTGCTCATGAAAAAAATAAAAAAGTAATGGCATTTTACACTCAGAGCAGTGGCCGTGTATGTTTAGGCAGCTGCCAGCAGCGAAGGCGGGGAGATTTACGTGTTGGTGCTTGAAGGAGCGAGAGCTTTCGATCCCTGTAGCGTAATATTTTATTGTGTCAGGGATACAACGAGATAGGCTGCTCCATTCTCTTCAAGGAAAAAAGAAAAAAGCCTGACACCAGAGTTTTGGACAGGGAAGAATGAAGAGAGAGTGGGGAAAAAGAGTGAGAGAGGTTGAGAGAGGGAGAGAGAAACACAGAAAGATGAAGGGAGCATGAGTGAGCGTTCTACAGCTGTCAGAGGACTCAGAATAGAAAGCTGAAGGGCAGTATGGGCATAAATCAAGCCACTGATCAATGAATTGATTAGTAAATCAGGGACCATACAGTAAGTCAAGGCTGAAGCTCCATTAGGGAAGAGCTATGTCATCATTACAGACCACAAACCAGGGGCTTTGGGAAAAAACGTGCTATCCATTTTCACAAAGGCCATAGAGCTAGGGTCAGTAAGAGAAGGACCGGGACAGTGACTTTAAGTTAAAGACTTTTGTGGTGTTGACTAATCTACCCTGTGCAATAGATTTTATGCTAAAAGCTGAACCTATGACAAAAAAGGCTGCAGTCACTGGAAGAATAATGACAGTATGTTAATGAGGTATCATGTACTCTTAATTTTATCCTACATCTAACTGCAACAGCCCAGGCCACTGCCAAAGCTCTGACTAAACACATTTCCCCTACTTACATAGAATCAACTGACAATGATCCTCTTGAGAAAATGAACATAAACAGTAACATTTAAAGGAATAAAACATTAACATCAAATTAAGTACATGAGCTATTTGATTTCTTGTCTCCATTCAGTGGTCCAAATAAACAACTGATTGATTCACACTTTTGTTGCTTAAGACAAATACAGTTATTATCACAATTATTTCATCAGCAATTAATTCAGATAGCGTTAATTGCCACAATCAGCTTCTGCAAAATCTTCTGTTGTTGTGATAATTATGTTTGACAATGACAGAAATTTATATTTTGACATGCTGCATTTAAAATGTGTTTCAAACCCACAGTCTGCTGATTATGTGCCATGGGAAGAAAAGAGACCGGTGTGGTAGTCTAATGTGTGTGTGTGTGTGTGTGTGTGTGTGTGTGTGTGTGTGTGTGTGTGTGTGTGTGTGTGTGTGTGTGTGTGTGTAGCCTGTTTGACACTATTTCATAATCCCTTAAAACGTGAGCAATAAAGTCCAATGGGATTTCAGGGCTTGCGTGAATAGGAGAGTGTGTATATTGAATAGTGGTGGCTTACACCATGAGTCTTTTGTTTAGGTGTTTACTTGGACTTTCAATGATACACTCACTATTGTCTACCTACCACGAGTGGAGGGGGGGAACATATTCACTGACATCTCCCATCTCTGCTTGTTCTGCAACATGGGTCTGCAGTGTGTGTGTCCAGATATCTGATTGAAGTAAGTTTGTGGATGTATATATCAAGGATCAAAATCATTTATTGCAGAAATAAATAACAGCAAACAAACTAAAATGTAATAAGAGTGTGAGTTACATTGTGTCCTCTTGCTCTGTTTAATGTTTATCACCAAAAGACCACAACCTATGCAAATGAGTTACACACTCAGTTTTAAACGCAGACATCCACCAGAACCTTATTAGGACACAGCTATGCAGCCCCAGATGTATGGGCACAAAAGTAATTGACCACATGCACCATTAACACCTGCCTACACACATGTACACACAGACAAGTGTGCGTAAACACGCACACATTCACTAACCCCTGTCCTACACTGTATTATTGATCATTGTTTCTGACAGAATGTAATGTTTAATAGAACGGGAATCTGCTGAGGCAGTTGTAGCAAGGCGGCTAATGGACTGTATGACACACACACACACACACACACACACACACACACACACACACACAGAAGAGACAGCTGCAGCTTCTATAGCCAGTCTATGTTTCCTCGGGGACTGCTTAGCTCAATCCTAGCCCTGTGATAATCTACCATTTTACTTAACGCATAAAAGCTGTGCAGTATAATTTATACCTTTATATCCTGCTCTTGAATCAGTGCAGCTTTTATGTCCTCCTGATGTTCTCCAGAAATAACTACTAAGAGAAATTAGCTCAAGAAACAGCAACTGTGTATTCAGACGTCACGACATGTCCAATATGGAAGCAATATCTCTCATTTCGTCTGATTGCAATCATTTTATAATTTACCGACCTAGTGGTGGCAGGCTATTGCCTGCTTGGAAGCTAGATTATCGACCGTCCAATGCTACTGATCGCCTCTGTCATTTTCATGGGTGTGACCATGTCCTGTTGAAAACTTTACTTTGAATTTTGAGAGAGAAATTCAAAGCTTCATTGAATGTACACGTAGAAGCTTATAGTAACATTTGCATAGTGTATATTGTTAACATCATAGTGATTCCGTTGTACAATATCATGCTTCATTTACTGCAGCAGGAAATGTGCCATCTGAAAAATCTAAATTTGCTCTCTTTTTAGCTGCCAAGAGTTTCAAGGAACACTTAACTACATGGCTGATAACACCTGACATTGCACATTGAAATGATTTTCCGTCAGTGAAGAATGGAAGCAGGATGAATACATGAGTGTGGACTTTTGTGAAGGCTGTAATTTTAACAGGATGTCATTAAATAGGTTGAAAACACTCCTCTGTGTCAACTCAGCTTTCTCTCATATATATTTACATATATATTCCTCATCTATTTCATCTGTCGTCTATCTAGATCATCAAAGATGACACTGAAATACGTCTTTGAAAAGAACATGGCATATCATTTACAGGAATGTGCAATATGACGGAGGGAGCATTCACGAGAGCCACAATCCAGGTTCTATTTTAAACTTAATGGAGGAGTAATAAGTGTCTGCTTTTTTGTCTGGTGTCGATTGCAGGGTAGACGAGTGTGCAGATGAGAGTGTGTACAATTGTATGTACATCTGCACATTTGTGAGAACTTGTAAATTCGTTTTTTTACCCTTTCAAAATGAGTCGGTTAGCCAGATGGGGTAAACTGCTTCTATTTAAGCATTTGCTCCCATGTTGCATGACGACCTTTAGACATGGGGAGATCAGCAAATGTGGTCTATGAGAAAGATTAGATGTCACGCTATTAAACCCACAACTGTCCATCTTCCACTTTGGAAGATGAGAAGAAGATTCACACGATGAAAAGTGAAATCTTGTTTAGAGTGTGGTGGTAACATCTGTGCTCTTCCAAATATGTTCTCTGGACTGATGAGGGTGAAGCTGGACACACAGTTTACGAATTTGATGCTTACTTCGTTTCTGACCAGATTCCTGATCAAAGAGTTCAAAGATCGCACTGTACAGCGTGAGCACATACATCGCGACCTGTGACTTTCTATAGCAGATTATTTACTCGTAGACTGTTAAAACACCCAGTTTACTGAGTTATTTTTAAAAACTCACAAAGGAACACGCTCTAATGTCACTGTGATGATAATGTCATCAGCACCAACACCCGCTCATCCGAAACACTTCACACTCGACACTGCGAAAAGTCAGACAGAGATTTGGGGATTTATTTGTGTGTGTGTGTGTGTGTGTATGTGTGTGTGTGTGTGTGTGTGTGTGTGTGTGTGTGTGTGTTCCAGACAAACAAATGCATAAGCTATGTGTGTCTTCCTGCCATCTGGCGCTGCACATATTTGTTTATTTGTGTGTGTGTGTGGCGTCAGTGTGATTGTGTACTGAGAGCGTCGTCCTTCAGTGTATCTGATTTACAGTGGTGATGTGAAGAGCAGGAAGCTGGGAGAGCTGCCATTTTAGTGATGATTTATGAAAGAGAGGGAAAGGTGGAGGACGAGGAGGGATATAAAAGAGAAGGAAGCAGACTGGGGGAAAACTATAGAAAATATATAATGATAGAACAGGAGTGGAGAACATCCAGGCTCCTATTCTCCCTCAGTCTCCATTGTTGAGCATCGTTTTCTCCCCTTCCTGCATTCCCTCCCTCTTCTTTCAACTTTATAAACCACTGAAAATCACTTTACATGTTGAAAAGATGTTTACCTTAAAAATAGTGTCATTTTGTTTGCCTTGCTGCGCCTATTTAATTTCTCTTCCTTGTACTTTATTTCCGCTTTCCCAGAGAAACAGAATGAATTGTATTATACCCTGAACACTGAGGTCTATTGTATTTCATGAGTTTGTGTGTATGTGTCTCCCTCTCAAAGAAATTTTGGATCGCGAAAATGTTTTGTATCAGGCCCAAAGATGAATTTTCGTTTCGGTTGTCATTTAGAGAAAATAGCATGATTTGTGTGTGTGTGTGTTTGTGTCCTCATACAAACTGTACAAAACAGCTAATCTCTCCCTTTCTGTTTGTCTCGCCATTTTGTTTTGCTGCTGGTCTCTCACACAAACATATAGTTTCTCTTTTCTGTTTTTCCCATACAAATTTTTCCTCATATTATTCACCAGCCACCTTTTCACAATTCTGTCTTAATCTTCCCACTTTCTCTTCTGTTGCCTCCCACCTCCTCCTTTCTATCTCCAGAGTCTCTTTTCTCTCTTTCTTTCCTATCTCAATCTCAATTCTGCTCATCTGGTGTCTGCTCTTATTCAAGGTGACTTCTGGAGAGGAGTCCTTCTGCTGCATACAGAGAGAGAAAGAGGCAGCCGCACACCTGGCTGAGGGTGGAACACACTCCACTGAAATATTTGTCAAACAACAGATTACATGATTGCGGCTCCTCCAGGGCACAGCGGTGGCTACTGTTTGAAGAGTCAGAAACAAGATACAACCTCACCTCTGAAGCAGAGAAGACACACTGTGACTAAACATTGGAGTCAAAATTAAAGCAACAACGTGTGATTTTCCCATTTGAACAAATGTCCTAGTTGCAACTCTCTTTTGTCAAATGCAATAAATAAATTAAACATGTGAAATCTGTTATAACTGCTTCTTAAAACTGTCACGAGTCTTATAACTGCAATGAAATGGCAGTGAAAGCCTCTTTAGCTTCTGTGACATATTTCCTTGTGACTTTATTGTATATCTCAGTGGCCTTTTGCTCCCGTGCACTTTCTCTCCCCCTTTCATGCTTAAATTCTGTCCTGTCGATAAAGATAAAAATACATACAACTTTAAAAATAAAACAACAACCAACCCCTCCATGTTGTTAGATCAGGGTCACGGTCCCCTTATGAAACCACATAAATATCAAAACAGGTTTTTCTTTTCTTTCATCCAGATCCATGACTGATTCCTTGTGAAATCTGTGAACATCTTACAGGGTTAAAGAAAGTGCTCCTTTTTCCAGAAATTTAATTTAATTTAATTTCAAAGCTTACATTGTGATTTCAATGGGTATTTAAACTGGGGAAATGCTTTCATGCAGAGAGAGCACTTATGAGGTTGGTATGTCTTCACTAAATAATTCTGCACCATAAGTCGACAGACAGACAGACAGACAGACAGACAGATATAAGTGAGGTGATATGTTTAGTTACAGACTGGGTTTAAATGCTGCAGGGATAATTTAACTGGGTCAAACATCTGAAATCTGTTCCAATTCCTCTCCGATACTATCTGTACTCAATTGATACCACCTGCCTCAGTGGGAATAACAGGAAATATTCTCCTCTCGGTTTTTAGTTACAGTTTTTGTCTCACATTCCAAACACGTGTCACATCATGTAAATATAACATATAAAGTAATCTACCGCTACAATCACTTTAGTGAATCACTCTGTTCAAGTTTATTCCTGAATGTTATTATGTTGTTTTATACATCATTAAAATCCAGTGTACTCTTGTCGTATTGTTGTTGTTTCTACATTTAGCCATCTGTCATTGGTCAGAACTTTTAGAGGAAACAGGAAACAACAGACAAGGGAGACTTCTAATTGGTCCACAGAGAATAGGGGCCTGTTCAAGGGACCAGTCTGGGTAGGAGATTAGAAAACAGCAGGTGCTGGCAGAGTTGTACTTCTCAATTGGAGGTCCAGGGTCTCCCAGCGGGCCCTGATATAGCTCCAGGGGACTCCCCACAAAATATGCCAAATGATGTTGTTTAATTTTGTCATACTTTTCTTCATCATAGTGAGAGCAGGCAGGGACTGGACAGTCTCCAAAAGAAATCAGTTATACAGTAATCCATCTCCTTCCATCAATTATTGACTTATTTAGTATATTTTGGTCCCCAGAAATTAATCTTACTCTTTGACATCTTGGTATTTGTCCTTTTTTAGATGATTTGATAAATGAGATGAGATTTGTTTTTTCTGTTGCCCATATTACTGATAGTTCAAATCCTTAAATTGTTTGGAACTTAGGACTTCTGTCTATATCTTTGGGTTAGACATTTTAAGTCCGAGATTCTTTTGCGACCTGCCACCCAGAGAAATGTGTCAAAAGCTTAAACCTGATATTTCTCATAACAAACTTCCAAAAACTGTCACAGATATTTCTCAATAGCTGCCCCACAACTTTCTTCGTGTTCTTGTGACATTCTTATTAAATGAGAGAGTAGGCAGGATGTCAGGGTGGAAAGATAACACAAAACTGCTGATCTCTTCCCTTTCAAACCAATAGGCACACATTACCACTATGTTGACATCCGTCTTTGTGCCTAAATCTAAAAGAACTTTACCCATTGCTAATCACATCTCCTGCTGACCGACCGACCGGTCTGTCTGTGTGAAGTTTTCATGTTCTCTCTGTGCCTTTGTGGGCTTCCTCCTGCCACACCATCTTCCTACCAGTGGGATTAGCTCCGCCATCCCCCCACGACCCTCAAAAGGAAAAGTGGTATAGATAACGGAGTGGATGGATGAACATCACATCGCTGAATATATGTGCTCCTATTCACAAATGCTGTTCATCTCCTCTTGTTAACTTATGTGAGATCAGAAAACACCTCCAGTTGGGTGATACTGAATAATTTGCATTATGTTCCATGTTACTAATGCCATGCAATTTCTACCCGAATATTGCCAGTGTCCCACTTCCAGGGAACAGCGAACAGCAGCTCCTGTCTGTATCTATATTTATAAATATAATATAAATAAATGGTGATTTCCCAATAGTTGCAAAACCACTTTCTTCGCTTCAAACAGATAGTCATAAATAAACCATCTCAAGAAAAACAAGAGACAAAGTAGTTAATAAAATACAAATGTTCTTTGTGTCTGTTTATTTGTTTCAGCTTTGACAATGGCTAAGAGAAACAAGTTTGCTGCAAAAGATATTAAAGCTATTTTTTGGGCATGAAAATACAATATTATTTTCATACCATCATGTTTTTGTCTGAAGTCTGAATTAGTAAGCTTGTTAAAGGCAGCATGGTCAAGTGAAGTCAAGCCAACCGTGCTGCAGTGACAATGTGTTTCTCGTAAAATATGTATGCTACTCAAATAAACATCAGTCTCATCAAACAAAACAGATGTCAGGCTTTTTTGGAAGCAGGGCTCAATTATCCCAAATCAAACTGCGTTCTCAATGAGACAGTGCTGTTACTTTTCATCCATGCATCATTACAATTTATTTGTGATTTCCTCTGTGAAAGAAACATGATGCACCACAAAGACAGACAAATTCTCTTTTGTAAGTCCTTTGCTTCTTGGGCACACGCTCGACTGAACTTAAAATTTAAAAAACAAGCATTCAGATACATTGTTCCACTGATAATTGAACATTGCGTGGCTCTAAATTGCATCTCCGGCTGATGAATCCCCCATGGGGCGGAGAGACAGAATTGTGGTGGATATTTTGGTTGTTTGCTTGAAAAACAAATGACTGAAACTTTAAATCTAAATAAGCTTATTATCACTCTGACTGCAAATACATATTAAAGCAGAGGTCCACAGGGAGGAAGGTGGATCAAGCTTCTGATCCAAATATTTGTGATCTGTGATAACGAATGAAAGAATGAAACAAAAACTGTGAAGAGCTTCTAACGAGGGAATCGCAACATGTTTTGACGATAAGGGATTTAATAGAAAACTTGAAATCGTGGTTTTAATATGTATTTCATCACATGAACAACAACTGATTTTAGAGGGTTATTGTCTCAGTGAGACGGGCTAACAAACACTGGAAAGGTATAGATGTAAAATGGTGGAACTGAATAGTAATTACATTCATTATATTTATTATTTTCCTGTTTTTGCTGGGTGTGTTTTTCTCGTCCTAACCCTAAGATAAACTGGTGAAAGGTTTTGCCAAACGGTGTGTGAAATATGTGGAACTTGTTGAGGAATTGTTGTATATCCTCACCCATTACTCTATATGCCACTATATACCGTATTATGTACAGATAGTGAATATTACATTATATCTGTAGAACATTAAGAGAAGAGTGCCTGGCTAATTCCACAGAAACTCCCTCTCTCTCTAAGCAGTACCCAAGGTCAGGTTATAGATAAAGGACCAACCACCAGTGCATTGTAATGTCTACGCTGAGGGACTTTCATATCTAAGGCACCAACTGCAACTCTCACCAACTTCAACTCTTTTGTGTATTACACCAGTGGAAAGACCTAAGGGCACAATGTGGTTTAGGAATGCATATTTAGACTTAACTATCCAATAGAATGTGAACACTTACATGTTGCATTGAGAATGACAGCAATCCTAGCCATTCATTGATGTGCTGTGAGAATGGGTGACTCCAGCAGAGGAAGATATGTGGGGAAGCTGTGGGAGAAATCTTCCGACTTGGGGGTGACAATTGCTCATGTTACTTTGTGAGTGTTTGTATATTCGTCCCCCTTCTGGTCACCTTGATGCATCAAGTCTACATTAAACTCTTCTGCACAAGACATCAGCTGCTGCCTGAGTTCTCCTTTCAACAGAACTGATCATAAACTTTGAAACAGAGCTCATATAACGATCATGAAAATCTAGAAACACCAATTTAAACTAGTCCAGTACAACCTTGTTTCTGACAATGTCAACAACAAGGGAAAATTATGAACTTTGTCTTTGGTGTCAAACTTTATTTGTCCAGGCTACATAATATGTTGGTTTAGTTTGGTCAATATATCCAATTAGAGGCAATTATGGACTCATTCTTTCTTGTTGTGATTTGGTTTGCATGACTTGCTGAAGTAATTGGTAAGGGGTGAGGGGTTCCACCTAAAAGCAATAACAAGTAATGTTGAAATGTGCTGTGTGTAAAACTGGTTTCATGAATGAAAGTGAAGCTTTCAATTTCCTTGAAAGGCTCGAGTATACGCTGTATGCTCAAACCAGCAACAGTGAATATGCTTGAAAGGATACAGAATCACACAAAACACATAATTGCTACACCACAGACTGAGGTTAGCATTCACTGTGCCATCTATTGTTAGGTTTAGGCAACAAAAGCCCTTTGTTAATTAGGGATATATTATTGGTTATTTTTAAATTTTAACTAAAAAGTGCCGGAGGTCACAATTATCTGTCTGTAGTAAACCCGACCATGAACCCCAGTGATTTCAGTGTCTACACTACCGTACAAAATACATAAATGATGCTATTCATACCATTCCAAATCTTTTTGAAGAGGTTGCTTAAAAGTCAGATCATCTTTTATTTTGCGTAGCTGCCAAATAGCAATTTACTTTAGTGAAATAACCAGAAAAACTAGAACATAGAGACAATTTGGGAATTGTCGATTTTTTAAAGGTTGTATTTACAGAAACCATCGTAAAGACACAGTTGGAGCTTCCTACCCAGTCGGCATTGAGAGATGGTGAAATCTCAAATGTCCAGGCTAAATGACAAGTTTAACTACAGAAAAATGTTCATTCTTTCTCCAATTTCTCACTCCATTGCTCTCCTCTTTCTTCCTACTTCTTTTTTCTTTTCTCCCTTGCATTCGACCAGCTCCAGCTCCACCCGCACTGTGCAATCTGTCAGTCATGTGTAGCCTCTGTCAAGTTTTCAGCTAAGACCCGGGTAATCCTGCCATCGCTGAGGCTGTTAACTGGCTAATTACGGAATATATTGCCGTCACAGCCTCCTAATCCTCCGCTCTCATTCACTTTTGCCCATTAAGGGTCCCTGGGGATTACTGTAACAATCACACCTCCTTCTCTCTTTGATGGTATATGGGGATTAGTATTAAAATATACAGTGTGTGTCACCGAAATGATGGCAGTGCTATCGAGAGAGGGAAGAAAAAGAACTGCTGCACCGAGGCAGTCGTATACTATAAAACACAAGGTTGTCATATGTGTATTAAAAGAAGCGTTACACCAGCAAGTTATGTTTCGGTTATAAAGCCGGAGACTACGAATGTCCTAAAATGTTTTACACAGTGGTAATAATTGCACAACTGGAACTGTATGGAATAATCCAGCATCCATCAATCTTGTAATGCAGGTACAATGGTTTTCTCTCTGAACATTGCAAAGAGTTCTTTCAAAGGCTGACAAGAAAAGATAACTTGCAGAATCTGTTTAAATAACATTTAAGAAATTGCTATGACATTTTCTCAAACTTTTTTACCTTAAATTATCAGCTTCAAATTCCGTTTAATTTTACACTGATTTGGATAAAGGGAGAATGCTGCCACTTTGAGTCCCAGCCCTCACCTTGAATGTGTGTTCTTTCTCTATATAACTTTGGTGAGTGGGTACGATCTCTAATGAGAGGTGTGGAACTGACTGATAGTTGCAGCTTAAATTGTCAGAATCAGGTTCAGCAAGTTCAAGTATAAAGTTGAACTGTAGATCAGGTAAAAAAGACAAATAAAAACCAGTGTTTATCTCCAATATTCAGCAAACAGTATTAAAATATGAAGAATTCTAAACAGAGTTTGGTGTATTTACTAAGCCAGCAGCTCTTCTAGTTCAGGGAGCCAGGGATCATGGGTAATATCCACCATTCAGTTGAGTGAGTGGGTCTGTGCCGTCATAGCTCAAAACATCTATCGACTTTTTTTCCTCTACATTTAAACCACTTTATCGCTCCGATGCAAAGCCCAGCAGAGAAACCCAACAAGTCGGGCTGCAGAGGGCGCTGTTGCTCAGAAACAGTTATATAGTGTTGCTTTAAAAAGGTCATGCAACATTTAATTTCAGGTAATACATAAATAAGTACAATTATTATTCAACTGCATCAAGACGGTGCTAATTAATATAAATCCTCTATGGTTAGCGAAAATGTCATGGAAAAACCACGGATCTATGCTGTGGAGAAAAAGGGTGGTTTTCTGCTGTGCATCAACACCTGAGTAAACAGATGATATTTGCAAGAGAAAATGTCGCTGGTAAGACTCTTGGTCCTCTGCTCTCCAGGACAGTTTTGTTAACAGATGGTATTTAGTCATTGCCATGTTTCATGGCAGCTGTTTTTCATGGCAGTCGTGTTCCCTGTTCATTCATTATGGCTGGAGTTCGTAGCAACTAGTTGAGCCTCACTCAGTTCCTGGCTGACAAAGGTGAAGCCTGCAACTGATTGTACAAGCCTCACCTCTGTTGCAGTCAAGTGTCAAACAACTGTTTTGATTACAATCTACATTATAATCAGGCTTAGTTTGAATATTGCACAACATTAATATTAGTTGAAGCTGAAATTTGTTGAAAAGTAATTTCAGGTTACTGTAGAACTAATTACAATTTGTCTGCTTCCAGACACCAAATGACATTTTTTATTGGAAGTAAATGAGAAAAACAGTGATTACAAGCTGACAATAAATATGGTAACACAAACTAAAGCAAGATTAAATGTCATGTAAACAAAAAGTAGAGACAAGCTGCCAAATGAATGACACTGTACTCAGAGGCAAACCTGGAACAATCATTCCGGCTGGGAATTTCACGTCATTCCAGGCCGCCCTCACTCAAACAATCAGATTATTTTCATCTGGGAGGACACTTTTGAAAATAAAATTAAAAAACTTCTTGTTTAATTATGTGTATTACTGTGTTGTACATTTCAAAAACTGTCTGTTATTATATTATATATAAATATAGCCTATAGTGGAAACCAGATGTAATCTATACTTTTATTATATTGATTAGTTGATATGGCATCAGATACAAATCTATTATACATACAGTATCTATTTTTTCTCCTAAGTTTGTTTTGACTGTCTTGAATTCTGCTTTTATTGATACACTAACTTTGCTGCCTCAGTAAAAAAAAGTGTTTTTCCAGTGTTCCCACTCAAGTCTTTTTATCCAAACATTGAAAATAGACACAAAACTATGTTTGAAATACAGAATACTGTCGTTGAGATTTTGAACCACAAATAATGTTTTCTACTCACAGAATAACACCCATTAAATATGTTTTTTCTTCTTGATTTTTTCCTCCGCAGCACTGACATTAACCACTTGTTTTTATTTTTAACTACCTGCAAAAATACCTCACCACACTAGATTTCAGTTGTAGTGCTTGTTTTTCCAGTCAAACTTTCTCAAAAAGTCGGAAGAAGTTTTTCTTTTTCATAAGTTAATATTCCTTGTGACAAAGTGGGACAGGGAGATAGAATAGAAGGTAAAAAGGACAAAGACATCATAGCACTAACTGATAGGAGCCACATTAAAGCACCGCTCCTCTGCCTCCTGGCAACACTCCGATGGAAGAAGGGAACAAAAGAGACGGAGTGGAGGGAAAAAGGAGAGGGAAAATGATAAGCCAGCAAATCTTATTATTTCACAGGTGGAAGAGTTTGGTTATCACGTGTGTTCTCCCCCTCCGATCCCGCTCGCTAATTTCTCTCTTCGTATATACATCTGCTCGTCTTCCCAGTTTTCACCCACCTCTCTTTCTCCACCCATCTCTTTCTCTCTCTTATCCACACCTGCACAATTTTCTACTCTTTTTGCTTTCTTCTCCTCTCTGCTTCATTTGAGCCACCGCTCACTGGAGTTGCTCTCCGCCTGCACCGTGCCTGTAATCACAGTGAACTATGTGTTGTGTTGAGTTTGTTAACAAGTGGTTTGAATTCTGCAACGCTGGGAGGTGGATCAGGGTCTCCCCACAGCATAACGTGTTAACCTGATTTTACAGAGGAAGATAACACCTCTCTCCGGTTTGTTTGCCGCTTTCAGACTTTCTCACTTGTACAGTTGCGCAAATGCACTCCCAGACACATTCTCTCCTCAGACTCTGTCTTATTTCCTCACAGTCGCTGCTTTGTTCTCTCCTCTGACACATTAGTTCCTGATTATCCACTTCGGCTCAGTCAGCAGGCACCAAGACAAATAGGGTTTATCATCACCTTTGTTCTTTGCCTTGACACTGTAAAATATTTTGTTTTTAGAAGGACTTTAAATCAGTTAATGTGATTTTTTGTATTTGATCTTTAATTTGTCTTCCTTTCTTGACAACTCACAAATGTACTTTGATGTCAGTATGAATGCTGGGATTCTCTTTGCTCGAATATTTACACTGAGGATTGTCTCATCCCCCAAAAACCTGGCTATTGTTAAATACTTGATTTGGACATATGAGGAAACCTCTGCTCTTTATGCTTACTTGTATATTTCTAAACACAGTGATGATATCATCCCAATATCATATCACCCATGCCTTTAGACGAGCCCCCAACAGATACAGTGATAAAAAAATCGGTGAGCGTATCAGCCCCTAACATTTTGACTTTTCTGTCTATGTTGTTATAGGTACAGTACGAGGCGTACAGATTAATATAGACAGGAAGAGCACTGGCTGGAAAGCAGGTACAATGTAACTACCAGCGCCTTTCTGAAAAGTTTAGAGAATTTCAAATTGAGGAACTCAATGTAGCTGCACAAAAAGGGCAGAGCTCTCAAAAAACAATGGGTGCAGCGCTTTTTCCACATGTATGGAAAAAGTCATTTTGACACTGAAATATCTTTCAGGGTTTTGTTTGTCCTTAAAATATCAGGATGTGTTGATATAGATTGGTTGATTCCCTGTCATCAGCTCAACAGCAGCAGTACAAGTGGTACTTGTTGCTTTGTTTGTGCCAAGCTACTGTTTTCTACACTTGTGGAGTTTTTGCTAAAACACGACTCTGGCTTTGCCATTCTGATAAATCAATAGTTTTAATGGTTTCTAAAGAGAGGCTGGAATCATTCTGGACAAAATACACCTCCCCATCTCTAACATCCCCATCTACCCCCGCCTCTTTGTAGTGGTTAAAAGCATGAAGCAATTTCTCTTTTTAGGGTGAAAGTAGAAGGCCAATCCCGCACAAAGCAATTACTGAGTTCTTGTTCACACACATTTACCAACACACCACAGAAGCAGGGCAAAAAGTACACACATAGTACCATACACAAGTAAGTGTTGATTAGACACACTCACTGCACTCGAACGTCCCTAAATTAACACCAAGCCGTCTCTAATTGCCTTTTCTGCTCAGAAACTTCTCAAGTAATCAACATTTTCCAAGAGACATGTAAGAAAGCAGGAAAGATACAGTAATTCAAGTTACTCCGACTATAACCATTGTTCACGTCTCTCTCACACACACGCACACACACACGCAAAACAACAAACCTTTCCAGCAGACTCTTTTCTTCCTGTGGCACATAATCAGCAGCACCCAAATAAAGACACTGACAGTTGAAAGGAAAGAGGTACAGAGAAATTAAGGGATGCGAAAAAGAAGAAAGGAAAGGAAAAGGGAGAAGAGGGGAAACAGGACAGGAGAAAAAGAGAGAGGAAAAGAAAAGGTAGAGGAGAGGAAAGGAAGAGGGGTGAAGAGAGGAGAGAATAAAGGAGAGGAGACCGAAAAAAGGAAAGGAATAGGGGGATAGGTGAGGAAAGAGGGGTGAAGAAAGGAGAGAGGAAAGGAGATGAGTGGAAGGGAAAGGAGAGAAGAGGAGAGAGAGGAGAGAAAAGAGGGGCGAAGAGAGAAGACAGGAAAGGAGAGAAGAGGAGAGGAAAAACGAGGAGAGGAGGCGAGATTGTGATGTGGCTTCTTCGCTCTTTAGCTCGTGTTAAAGAAAGAATCACTTGTTTTCATTATGACTGTGATGTGTGACAGTATTTAGAGCCATTAGTCGGAATATGAGCCAGAACAGAATCCCCACAATGCACCAACCACACACTGTCCACTGCTGTGAGAGCCAAGCAAGGGGGGGGGGGGGGGCATAGTAAAAGCATAAAGAATGTGACGGGAAAAGAGGAAAGATTGGGGATGGAGTGGGAGGGTAAAAGGGGGAGAAAGAGAGAGGGATCTAGGGGAGGAAGGTGAGGAGGATGAGATGGGGGGTGGGAGATGGTGACTACAGGCTCTCTAGTGTCTTCTATCTTTGATCTAAATGTACTTTGGCATTTCTCCTCTCCTCTCCTCAGATGCAATTAGATTCCTCGCTAGCCAAGCAGACGCAGATGAAATGGCTGCTTAATGACTTCCTCGGCAACCCGCCCCAGCAACGCAAACCTTCCATCTGGAGCCTCCTGTTTCTCGCCCTCCCTCTCCTCTCCGCACATCTTCTCCATATTTCTCACTTTGATTTTCTGTCAGTTTTCTTCTGTATTCTTCTTTAATTTGCTTTCCTTTTTCTTGACTTTTTTTCCTCCTTTCATCTTCACCGTCATTTATTTTGCTGTTTAAATTTCTTTCTCCACTGTACTGCACCCCCCCATTACCTTAACTTTTTTTTTACTTGCCTTGATTCTTGTCTTCCTTCTTTATTTCTGTCTTTTCTTTGTCTTTTTCTCCTTTGCAGTTCATACGAAAGCCCTGAAAACTTATATTATGTCATTTTAAGTAAACTTCGTTGCTTTAACTAAAATCTTTGTTGATCAAGTAAGGTACTTTTGCTATCTGTGTACAGTGCAATGCAAATAAAATGTACTTTCTTTACTAATTGAAGTGCATTAACCCCTCTAATCCCTGGAACTGATTCTCTATGAGGAGGCGTCTGAAGTCTGATGGTTGTGATGGTGATGATAATGATGCTACTCTTAGTAAGTTTCAGCTAAAACAACTTCCTCAGACAAATCTTCACATTTTATTTTGCCATGTAAAGACAGTTATTACTCACTTATACCAAACTCAATGATCCCCATGCACAGATGCTAGTGGGTTGGTATTTTTTATGTCTATTGTTAAATCACAGGCCAGAGAACAAAACCTGGATGCCATATCAGTTTTCTGCTCTGCAACTGTTCAAGACAATCTGACACTCGATCCTCATTTTGACAGATGTTTGAACAAAGATGACACATGTAGCACCTTGAATCAACTTCTGTGACTAAAGGGGGTTCACAAATAAAATTCCCTTACCTTGTATTCTCTTATATAGGTGGACATTTATGTGTGTATGCTCATTAAATAAAGACTTGAAAAATAAAAATTAGTCTCCCTTCGACTTTTTTTTTTTAATCTTGTATCTTTTGTTTTATTCAAACAGGACATTTTACTAAGAACTACATCTTACCCCAAACCAGACAAAACAAGTCTGAATAAAATCTGAATTAATTAGGTTACTAATAGCAATGCATTATTTAGACACAATGCAAATACAGACACACTTAGTAATTAGAGGCATAAATACAGAGAGTTAAAGTTGCACCCAAAAAAAATCATTGGACCCAAAGTAGCATATTTACACCATGTATACTCCACTTGCATTGCGATCAGTTTTTCAAAGTTACAAGATGAGGGAATTCTCAAAAGTGTCTCTTCTCTCTAATTAAAATACCATTAATGTTTTGCCAATGCAGTAAACAGTGTGTGTGTGGTTTAAATATAAAACGGTAGCCAGATTATATCAGCAGTTGCCCTAAACAGCCTTGGTTTAATCCCCCCCCCCCCCCCCCAAAGTTCTAGTGTCTGAGCTGTATTGACTTGTACTGATTTGCCTGATTGATCTCAAATCTAATAGTAAGATGTGAACATTTGATAGCTAAGATTTTGTTATTTGTCATTTCTCGTGTGAAAATTGTAATTGATTGCATCTGAATTGTATTTCATTTTTAAAACCTAAAATGCAGACTCATTATTATTAAATTTACTCAGCAATTAACTACCAACATATATTTCCCACTGAGGATTTTCTTCTTGCCCTGATCCTCAGGTTTGTGACATGACGAACAATATACAATTTACAGAAGTGTTGGTGAGAACATGTGCGGCTCAAATCATCAGCCATCTGATTACATGCCTGCTTGTCTAACCTGCATGTAACTGCTGTCTCCATCTCTTCATGCTCATTTCTTTCCGTCTCACTGGTACTTTACGATGCTCCGTTCATCTTTTCATCTCTCCGCAGGAGGAAGGGCGCATTTTCTAATCAGGCTGAGTAATGCAAATTTAATGAATTTGGCAGTGAAGTCGCGTGTTGTGTGTTCATGCACAAGCATACACAAAGATGGGGTGTACATGCACACATATACACACATATGCACACACACACACACACACACACACACACACACATACACACACACACACACACACACACGTGGATGCTCAACCAAAGCCACAAACGCGTGCTCACTGCCACAGTCACAGGTGGATGCCAAATTGACACACACGCATAAATATACACAAAATTGGGTGTTAGCTGTGTGCAGCCAACAGGACATTGCACAGGGGTTCATCTATGTTTCTCAGGTCTCCATGGATACTGGTAGCCACACAGCAGATGGTTAAACACACACACACACACCACACCACACCACACCACACCACACACACATACACACACACACACACACACACCATCCACTGACATTCAATCTGCTGCTCCTTTATTACACTGTTTTGTTTATGCTTTTGTATTATTGTATTTCCTAATTTACTGTCATATGAGCTGTGCTGTATTCATTTTCATATGAAGGGCAAAGTTTGCTGACTTACAAATACATTAGTCACAAAAACATATTGAGTCACACAGTTAGAAACAAACCTGTTTAACTGCTTATTAAATCGAAAACTTACTGTAACAATGACTTTACTCAATAACACTTTAAGTTCTCTTACAAGTGGGCAGGAATATATTTGTAGTAAAACATGAATAAAAATGAGACTGTGTGGAGACACAAGGGCGTCCTGTCGCAGATGTTCACTTTTTTTCCTCATAACCACAACTGTTCCCTCAGTTGGTCATGCAAAGGTATTGAGATATTGTAGGAAGCAATCATAAAGACATGAACACATAGAGCACTATGACATAAAGTAAAACATTATCAATTAACATAATTAGGGTTTTTGCAGCATCATCAATAACATTGTTGTCTTTTCGACCTCACATACCCTCACATGAGTACCTACTGCCTATGACAGGATATTATTTACGCTTACATTCTTTTTGTGCTCTTTGTATTAAAGGATTAATTCAATCCTGAGGCTTCATGCATCTCTTTTTGAATCAATATGCTGGACAACCTAGAATTTAATGCTGAACTAAAACCATCAAAATATAAACAGGCTCAACTTCTACACCGTTCATGGTGACTTCTGTACCTTCACTGCCTTTTATATATGCAAAAGGAAAATAACCACCAACCTGACATAAAACACTGCTTTTAGAAAGGACACTATAATCCTCTCAAAACATTTAAAAATGATTGACGCTAATGCAACAGACTGCTAATCACTATTTGTCTTGCGGCAAGGTATTTTAGGAACGGGTGTAATGATGGATTTTTTTGTTCATTTTCCAGAGAATGAGGGCTGCATGAGAATCAGTGGGCAAGGAAGGATGCATTTAAAACTTTTCAATGGAAAACTTACAAAGTCCTTCACAACCAAAACTAAGTAAAATACATGAATGTGAAATGCAAAAGATTTTATACCGATTAAATTAGATATGAGATCGGGCGCACAGAGCACATATCTCCGCCACTAACACGGGACAGATGCAAAAATGAAACAAACACAACAAAAACAAATATCTCCAGCCAAAAAAGTGGAGCTATATACGTAGAAGACCCAGACGGAGATGTCAAGATAGTTTGTTGCTGTCGTGAACACGTCTGAGAGAAGAATCCACCATTGCGCTGTTCATGTTCGTAAAGCAAACTCTGAACAAAAGTGCGGATCCAATTCTGAAATCAGCTTCTATGAGTAACATCAGGAACAGCTGACTGCCTGTGATGTAAAATCCAAAGGTCCAGATAAATGGATTTATTTGACCGGCATTTAAAACTTTCCACTAAACCAACAATTGCTTTTAACTCTTAGCAAACGCGGCCTGCTGTATGAAAAGTTGCTGTTAAAGGTCAACTTTTTTTTTTTTTGGTTTCCGCCTGAGGCAGTCCACAGCCAATTATGAATACTAATAGTATTTAATGTGGAATATCAAAACAGTGTTGGTTTAAGAGGGTTCCTGCATTGTCATTTCAATTTATTGCCCATGGCGTTAACTACCAGCCTTCCATGACTAGTTTCCAATTCCTCAGTCTTAAATGCAGACAGTCCATTTTGAAATATTCTTAATTTACTTTATTTTTTCACACAAACCTGACAGGGGCAAAGAATTCAATGAAATGAGGAGAAGTTCAACTATGATGTGTGTGTGCAGATGTCCCCAGGAAAAAAGTTGGAGTGGCGGAAAAGCCAAGAAATGTAAGATGAAACATTCATGGCAGTGTTCATATACCTGGAATTAACATGCCTCTTGGTTCATTCTCTTAAACATCAATTCACATCTGCCATTATGTGACTTCATGTGAGTCTCCAGGGACCACTTGTGATTTGATCTATATGCAAATAAACCATTGTTGTTTTTGGCCATTCTGACTGTGACAGAGAGATCATGTCAATGTGTTTGAGTGTGTGTGGTTGTGTGTGTTAGAGAGAGAGCCACAGCAAATCAAGGTACTGCCCACAGCTGGAATAAGTGTTTAACCATTTAAACTAGACAATTCATATTCTGATATTAAACTAGTGGATCAGAGAACGTCTGTAGTTGGTCCTTCATTCTGGACCAGGACACATTTGCATTCATGCAGCTCAAAGAATGTGGCCACATGCATAGAGTGATCGGCTTTCAGCTGCGTCCACTTGTGATCAGATCACCTGAGGCGGTGGTTAATACCAAGTCTGAGCAGGGCCTCTCAATCTCCATCTCACCTGCTGTGTGTGCTAACCAATGATAATGAAACACCTTCACTGTGAGAGAGTATGCTAGAGACTCACAGCATGAGCCTTCTTTTGCTGCCCAGTGAGTGTCTCACACGCACACACACACACACACACTCACACAGACACTTGTGAAAAACACGGTACACACAGGTACACGGGTAGGGGCCTCCCCTTCCTCCAGTTTTTATTGACCTGACATGCCAGATGGTATGTTACATAGAATCATCAGGGAAGTCACATTTGAAAAAATGGATGGATGAACCATCTCTCCGTCACCAACTCACATCGACTAACTTCAAACAATCTCCTCGCCTTCGATGGGTCAGAACCACTGTGGTCTGGACATATAGCACAAAGCTTTGAGTCTGACTAAATGGGTTCTCGTATGGACTCGTAATATTGTGAATGTTTGCTTCGCAAAGAAACGTTTTTGACATAAAGGAATGACAGTGGCATTAATCATCTCATCTCAGCTCATGTTGAGAAAGCAAGGAAGCCTAATTTTCTAAATGCTAAACTATCCCTTTAAAATAGTTACCTCACTGATTGGCAATAGAGTGATTGATGTAAAACATGTAAAACGAATGTGAATGACACAAGGTGACATCAATTTAATATTTTTTTAATTTAAACTTTTTTTATGTGCTTGCCAGCTTGGGTTGCCCCAAATTTACATTATTAACATATCTATGATTACACTGCAGGGAATTATTAAACTTCTGTGCTTATCTGATGGGGTCATTTATAATACATCCAATACTTTCAAACTGTATTGTTAGCTTCAACCTAAAGGCTCATGTCAGCAAACTGCCTACCTCACAGGAAATTAGAGAACAAAGTTAAAAAGTAATAACATTAGTGGCCTCATGACGTTTTTTGAAATTGTAAACTTGCACCTTGAGGAAGCCTGTTCTTCTAGTGAAAGATTCAACAGCAGATGAACAATAAAAACCTGTACATTTTATAGAATGTTGCCCTTATACTTACTGATTTATTAGCAGAGTGGTTAAAGTTTTTTTGAAATATGTAATAAATAGAGGGCAGGTATTCTATTTAGCTGGAACTATAAAGAGTACTTTAAGTATAATTTACCATTGTCTAAAAAGTCCTTTTTGCAATAGTGTGTGTTGAGCTTTTGGGAACTGAACTCATTTATAATCAGATCACACTTCATATCTTATTTTGAAACAGCTGAGATTAATACGGGGAATCATCTCCAGATTAAAAGAGCTTGATTAGCTCAGTTAAACTGATCCCATCAATTACAGGTTTGATTGGCTGTGACACAGCTTCTAAAGACTTATCTGTTTATCCATCCATCTGTGTCTTTCTCCCTCAGACTCTGACTTTCCCTGTGTCGAGAGCAGCGGCATGCAGAGATTTTAACTGAGAGGAGAGCAGAGTCAAAAAGTTTGTGCAAACAGGTAATCATCATGTCAAATCATCGAAGCATAGAACTAATGAGAGTGTCGGAGGGAAATGAGTCAGAAGGCCAAAAAGTTGTGTAACTTCATGTGGAATGTATGAACAAATATACATCATACAACATACTGCTTAATGATGTTCTTGAGTATCAGCCCCACGTGCAATATGTGATATGCAGCTCATGTGGCATATTCTCATGTGCTGAGTGCAACACACACGCAAACATACATACGTATACCTCACACTTTTCATGTACCCACGCAGAAACACTACACACACAACAGGTAACGTACATGTACGCACACTGACGCACACACACACATCAAAGTGAAAATAGTTTTTCTTGATATTGCTCTGGCTGTCAGCGGCTGCCTGAAAGCCAGAGATAAAGACACAGAGGGAGAACGAGGGGAAAGAAAAGGAGCAGGAATACAGAGAAAGGAATTAACTGGTGACATCCATGCGAGAAGGGATCTGATGACTAGAGCTATATTTCATTTTCACTTTGTCCCTTGAAAGAAGCAGCCTTATGGCTTGGTGTGTATGTTCATTTTTTGTGTTTCTGCTGCAGTGTGTATTGGAACGTCGCTTCATCCATGTACAATGTATCTGGCTGGTTGGTCAAGGGTGTGTGTGATCCAGGAATGTTTGTGGTTGATGTGTACGAGTGTGTATTGTGTAACAGTCTAACTGATCTAAATTATCTTATCAATTATAACACAAGGTCGAAAAAATATATTTAACATATGCAGATGAATTGTTGTGGAATGTATTTATGTATCTATCCTTTATTTAATCTTGACTATCCCACTGATCTAAAATATCCGTTAAGTAAGATAACATGAAAAATATTAAATCAAGGTAACAGAACAAAGCACAGACCAGAAACAGAAAATGAGAAAGTTTAAAAAAGTATGTCATTGTTAAAATGTTATCAATCATAGTCCAGACCAACAAAACAAAAAGGTTGAGTGATAATTTGAGAAGAATTCAAGAATGTCCATAACAAAATAAGCTGCTGCTAGGAGTGAGCCAATCAACAAGGACAAAATAATAGCTACACGTCTTATAGATTGTCACTTCTGTACTACATCAACATCTGCCTGTGTGTGTGTGTGTGGATGGAAAGGTGCCATAGGGTGTTAATAACACCATCTGCCTTTGCCCCGACTCATAGACACACATACACACACAGGCCCATCTGTATTGGGAAGCGGCACTTAATTGTGTGCATACATACAGTTCGTATTGTGGGTTTGAATCACTGTTTCGTGTTTAATAACTTGTTTTTGTGTGTGGCTGCAAACCCTCAATCATTCTAATTGCAAATGATAGATTGATTTTATTCTCATTTCTCTCTCTCTCTGTCGTTCCTCTCTCATCCTCCCAATTTTTCTGCGCCTGTCTCTCTCTCCCCTTGCCTCCTGCTCCCTCCATCTCGCTATCTCTTTTTCATATGCTAACACTCTGATTAGGGATTTGTTGGCCTCCCGGCAGTTTGAACCAATCAAGAGCTGGTTAAACTGAGAGTGCTCACACCTGTCCTGACAGGAATGATAACGACCATGGCCAATCACTGCTGCTCTGTCCCGTTGCCACGGTGATCAGCCTGTTTTGGAATGCCCACGGTGGCAAATGGGGAGACGCGTTGCATTCAGATATCTGTGAGACCTGTGAGTCAGTTTGAAAAGAGGATGATTTCCTTTAATTTCACATTTGAGCTGTGTTGACCTACGTAGAACCTGAGAGTGGCAGGTTTGCTGGTAAGCTGCTTCCAGACATGCACAGACGTCTACACTTTCTACTGAGATTTTCCATAGGGGCTGTATGTGAGAATGCAAATGTCCGAATTAGTTGCTCCAAACATTTTCCACAACTTTTCCTGCAGCCTCCTGGTAAAATGTCCAGAAATGTCCAAGCTGCCCCATGTGAGAAAACAGCAGAAAAATGTTCAAAATTCACAGCTAGTGAGTGGATGAGTTGAAAATGCAATTTTAACATTTACATCATACAGCCAACATTTCAGCATTATGTAAAGAGGTGTACTGATTTCCCAAACAGCACAGAAAGTAAGTAAACAGGTGGAAAATATAGGCAGAAGACAGAGAAATTAACTAAGGGAAAGACAATAAATCAAAAGATGGACGGAGACATGAAGTGAGGTGAAGATGAAGAAGAGGAAGTTGGATGCAATGGAAAAGAGCGAAAAGAACAATCAATGGCAGTCATAGCTTTTTCGTACGGCTAACTCTTAGATGTAAGGCAATGCATGTTTTCAAAACAAATGTTGTAATACTGTGTTGTCTTTTGTAACATGCAGCCTGTGTATTGCTTAAACAGTGCTGCTGTTATCATAAGGAAATATTCCAATAAACTTATGGTGAGAGTGAACCAAAAAGCGAGGTAGAGAAACAGGCAGAGAAAGGAGAGATGAAAAGGTAGAAGGGCTGTCTGCTGTTCAACACACCTTAGCCTTTCATCAGCGCCGCATGCGTAGGCGATGGTGGCGTGTGTTGGTTCCTATTCGTCTGATACCTCTGACTCGTTCTTATTAATACAGTGACACCTTTATTTATTCATTATCGTGCTCATATTTTATTCATCCCTTGTTTCATTTTATTTTTATTTATTGCAGAGCTTTCAGCTGAAAGCATCATCATCAGAATGGTGGAGTTTGATCAAACACTGACAGGGACGTTTGTGTGCGTGTGTGTGTGTGTTGGGTGAGAAAAGAACAAAAAGTAGAGGAGTAAAGTGAAGAAAGATCGACTTAATTAAATGACACTTTACTTTTCAAACGCCCTCTCGTCAGTAAGATAGCACAAATCAAACCACACCAATTTTGATTCCTTTCTTCTTGTTCTCATTTTGAAAGTAACACAGTCATACAGCAGAACAACCGAGTGCCATCCTTCCATTATCCGCCAGTGTTGAACATCTTATTTCAAACTTGCACGAACACATGAAGCAGGCGCATTTAATGGATAAACAAATTGGAGGACGAGAACTCACCACAAAAACTGTGCAATTGTCTCAGATTATATAACAAATAAACACCAGATGTTTGCTTCAGCTGAAGAGACATTTACTGAATTTGGATAATTACTTATAGGTTAACATGCTCTTATGTTCAGAAACACATGACTTTCCTCATTCACCGTCCATTGATGCAGCTCATTTCAACCTCTGACCGAAGCACTTGGTTTTAGCGGCTGTCTCTTTACGGCCCCCCCCCTGATAAAGCCCAGTCTGCTCTGATTGGCCAGATGGCTCTTTTGTGATTGGTAAACCGCTGCCAGTGCAAATAGGAAATATGTGTGTTTATTCTGGTTTCACTGTGCACAATAAGCTTCTTTGTGTAAAACAGTTTCAGTCGTTCCTGCTGAATGGTTTAATCTGAGGATCTACATGATGAGGGAAGGTGGACAGTTTATCATTGACTCTACTAATATGATGAACTGACCTCTGTGTCAGAGTGCCCTTGGGCGCTGAGAGTAGTTATAGATATACCATAAATCACCATTTTCTAAAGGAAATCCAAATCACAGGAGTGCAGAAACCAATTTGCCCTTGGAGTAAACAGTATACATCTCCTATCGACCTCTCTTTAGGACAAAGTTTATATTTTAACTGCTTACTATATTGATTGCGTTAGAGCAGCATTACTGATATAAACGGGCTCTGACAGAGTTCAACATGCGAAAAACTGAACTTCAGACTCAAACTTCGACAAAAGGGTGATTGATGCATTGATTCTCTGGGCCATTGCTCAAATCAAATCCACAGACATAACACACCTATTCTTGGTTTATAGACAACACAATCCTTATATCTGACATCAGAATTTAGGTGATCATGCAATGGTCATTTGTACATCCATACTGTGAACATGATATGTGATTATTTAATTCACAATAGGTTTAACTGTGCTACTTTTCCAAAAATGTAGGTTTAAATACATTAGACATTTGTAATTGTTGTGTATAACTCACTACTACTGGCCACACGTTTTCTTTGCTCCAATGAGACTTAGCTTTGACAAAACATTCCCCTCCTATCCCTCAGATTAAACCCGAGCTTCACTGCTTCATCTTGAGGTCTACAAATATATTTCCCATATCAACAGAAACTCATTTAATCTGGCATCCAGGCCTGAATTTGGCAGATTAACGTGTGTGCACTTACCGGACAAAAAATTGCAATGGCTGGAAGTCGCCCTGAGCACTATCAGGGCCAAACTCTTTCCCTCAGACTATTTTCTGCCATGCCACAATATATTGCTTGACCATTTCAATCTACAAAATTCTTTAAGCTTCCTTAAAACTTTACTAATACAGCTTTGTGTTAAAGCTTTACTATCACATGACTAAATATAATATAACATGGGAGAAAGAAATAGTTTTTAATAGGTTAGATTTAAGTCAATTGGCATTGAAGCATGTTGCCTTTTACTCATATTAGAAAAGTACATGTTTGTGAATGTTTGCGTACAAATAATACAAATAAATAAATTGTGAAGTATTGTAGTATCAATGTCGTAATTCGGTGTTAAAAGAAAGAGGGAGCAGAAGAAGCAATGTGAGACTGGTATTGCAACTGATTTTTATTTTTTAATATTACTCGATGTGGCTTAACAAAACCGAACTCACTTTATCTGAGAAACAGATATTTTGTCATAGGTTAGAGAAGCTCAGGTATAAGTATTTACATAATCAATACTTTTTGGGGCTGTTTGAAAGAAGACTAAATACACAAACAATTGAGAGTTGTTAAGTTGGACAAAACTTAAATGTCACTGAGTCTCTTCAAAATCTAATAAGCTTACATTGGAATCTACATTTCAACCTTTAAAAAACCTTGTTTCCAAAGTGTTACCACATTATGTTCTAGCCTCAAGTTAGAAATATCTGTACATTAAAAAAAAAGAAATATCACATTGACTTGAGTATTCAGATCTGTGCCCATGAAACTTGAAATCTGAATCAAAGGCCTTGTATTTCTCTAGATCATCTTTGAAAAAACTGTGACGAGTCCCAGTCATTATGGCCATGGTATTTCTAACTACTAAATTAGTCACATGGAGAAGAAGCCTTTCACAGAAGAGGAGAGTCCAGTTGCCTTTGTATAGAACAGAGCAGCCCACTAACTGGGCCAAGGTTCACCTTCCGACACTGCAGTGACCCTGAGCATAGGGGTGGCTAAGGGACAACTCTGTGAACGTCCTTGACTGACCCAACCAATGATCCCATCAACCCTGCTTGACAGACAGCTTGAGAGGATCTGCAGAGGAGAATGGCAGAAAATTCCCAAATCCAGGTGTGTAAGGGTTCATACCAAAGAAGAATCAGGGATGTGATCATTGCTAAGTTGCCTTAACTATACCGAGTACAAGCTCTGATTACTTGTGTCAAGGAGATATTGCAAAACTTTCTAAAATTCTCACTGTCTATATGGGGACTCAATGTAGATTGATGAAGAAAATCAATTGCAGTATAACAACGTGTGAAAGGTGAAAGTACTGTTTCCATGGATCTCATAGATTTCACTTCATTATAAATTAGACACCTCCCTATTTTGAGTCTTTTTGAATGCACCAGTCACTCAATGGAATGAGTAATGGCTTTGATGATAAAACATAGGCATTGATTGGGGAACAGACATGCATGCACGCACACACACGCACACAAACACACACATGCACACTGCTGGATCAATTTAGTGTGAGGTAATTGGCTGCCACGACCTCTTCGTCGAGCTGAGACCATGAAGGCCTTGATCTGGAAAAAAGGCCTGAGGAATACATTCAGATATAAGCAGGCCAACATGTGAACACACACACACACACACACACACACACACACACACACACACACACCTAGGTATGCTCTCACACACAAAACAGAGCAGAGCCGAACAAGCATTCAGCCAAGATTAAATGTAAACTCACAGGAATCTAAAATGTTGAATATCAAAGCTATTTTTAATGTGTGAACGTCTGTGCTCTTCCATCCATTTTGTACCACTTCCTCTCATTTTTGTAGCTTGAGGTGGTGTATTTTGCTACAACACCCACCATCATGTCTGAAGGAAGCTGGGCTATTTTTGTGAAAAGAAATAAACATGGTTGGGCTCAGAGGGAATTAAACCATTGGGTTGTATCCTCTGCTGAACATTGCTACAGGGACACACTGATTGTAATATTTGATGTTATGTTGTGTGTATTTACTCACACACTCACAAACAACATTTGCTAGTTATATATTTGTTATTCATTTTAGGAGGTTTCTGAACGATAAGTAGAATGCAAGGAGATGGTGAGTTGTTAAAATCAATCACAGTGTCAGTGTCAAAATTGGTGGTGATTCCTGTCGCAGTGGAATGTGTTGGATCAATCATGGCATGAAATCACTAAAACAACATCTATCTGTCAAATCTTCAGGGACACAGAGAGCAGAGATCCCAGGAGGCTGGACAGTACACGGACTTTACACACAGAGATACCAGATCAGATAAACAAACTTCTCTCCAGATGCAGACTTTCTTTATAAAGTCACTTTCCTTCCTCCTGCTCTTATTATTATTGTTCCAGCTGTTGAATGTAAACATGTGATTTTGGGATGCTAGCCTAATTAAGTTCTTCTTGGGACGAGAAGGGTCTCGAAAGGAGTCAGGAAATTGTTTATCTCATTGAAAGAAGCATATTATAGACAAGATGAAAAACCAAATTGCAAATTACCTCCTGACAGGATAGAGATATTAATAATAAAAGTATGTAGTGTTCCCAGTTGCTGTTCTATCATGCGAACGAAATGATTTCAGCCATGGTTGTTTTGACTCAGGGGAATGGATCAGTTTTGTGGCTATAAGCAAAGCGCAGATACACAAATCATGCGTCATCACCTTGCACGCCTCACTAAACATCCATCCACTACTCTGACTGCAGAAGCTAGCAGACCATTGCTAATAGGATGCTTCCTTGTTGTACTTTTGATATCGTACAAGAGCTGTAACATCTTCATAATTACAAATGTCTGACTTCAGTAACCTGATGTTGTGCCCAGCTTTCCAGCGGGACCATTAGCCCCCATTGTAAAACACAAAGATCTGGATGGCAGACTGCTAAAAGTACATGTAGGATCAAACTCAAACTACTGCTACTATAAATGCACCCACCACACACACACATTTCTCCCTCTCCATTTGTTTCATCTCCTGCTGTGCTCTGAGCAGGACATGAAATGGTGAACATGAAAAAAGAAAAGATGAAGACATTTTGAAAAAAAAAAAAAACGCCTTCCTTACATTCTATCCACTGTCTCTGCCACTTTACAACCCTCTCAGTGGTTTCTCATCCAAATCCAATTTAGCTTTTCCGCCCCCCCCACACCTCCACTTTACTTCTCTCCGCATCTTTCTCTTCTTCTCCTCATTTCCCAACCTTTTCTTCTCCCATTACTTTTTCCCCTCCTCCTTTCCTCGCTCCTCTCCCTCGTTCCACCCTTCGAATCCGTCGCTTTCCTCCATCTCGCGCCTCACCTCTCCCCCTCTCTGCCGTCCCTCCCTCTATCTCTCGGTGGCAACATGAAAGGCTACCTGTGCGCTGATAGCCAGGGGAGAAGGGGGGCAGAGAGTTAATTAACTTGCTATCTGGGACTGACTGTTAATAGGAATTGGAACTGTTAATAAGAATAGTGCACTGTGTTCGCGGAAATATAGCTTTAGACAATAGTACGGGAGATGTTCGGTGGTAAGCCTGTGTGTTTAGCTGGAGTATTGTTTTGTATGTACTCAACACAGCAGTGCTTGTATGTAGGGGGACCACGTCCACAAATATGTATGATTGCGAGCACACAAACACTCACACACACAGAGTACACAGACAGCAAGGTGGCAGGTGTAATTTCACGCATTAGAAGGACTCAAGAAAAAAAATCTGCACCCCTGTACAAACATGAGCGCTGACACACACGCGCACACAGACACACACACACAGGCTTCGTCTTCCATCCCCCTGGCTCTCGCCACCCGAATCCTTTGAAGATAACTTTTTCTTATTACCCTAACAATGGCGGCACGGAATGCAACTTTAATTCATGCTCCGAAAAACGAGACAGGGAGGAACAGGACACCGTGCCGCTCGCTCTCTCCTCTCGCTTGTTCCTCCTGCAGGCTGGAAAAGCGAGCAAGGAGGAGGGAGGAGAGACGGGGAGGTAGGCAAAGTGGGAGAGAAGTTCAAATAGAAATTGCTAGGTAAAGCTTTTTTTTTTCTTAAGCGAGAAAATGGTCCTGAGTACTCCACAAACTAAGACTGGCGAAGTGCTGACACGTGCTCTTCCTAACATGCGCGAGCACACCGATACTTTAAACACACTTAACAAAAAGCACCTCTGCGTTGACGTGATTCATCTGGTGAAGTGCCTCCCACTGCACCCACACTACCTCTTTGCATCTCCTTGAGGACCCTGCTCTCAACTTTTCTGCCTCTCTTCCTCTACCGCTTTTTCTTGACATCCTTTCCTTCTGTCTTCCATCTCCCCTCACTCTCTCCTTCCCGCTCTCGCTTTGCGGTAGGTAGGCAGGCAGGCAGGCAGGCAGGGCTGACAGGTTCTCTTACAGACAAGGAGGAAATGGGTGTCTTTTGAAGTGGAATTGGGGGCCCGTGGAACTGTCTAGTGCAAGATTAGCGTGGAGCTCAGAGGGGAGAGAGAGAGGAGGCAGGTTAAATGCAGGGTAAAGGCACTAAGAGAAACGGCTGGTAGAGGGTAAAAGAGAAGGAAAGACGCTGAGAAGCATAGAAGAGGGAGAGGAAAGTCCTTTTCAGACATGCAACTTATTACATATTCAAGTATTTTGACAAATATTGCTAAAGAACGACACCAGTTGTTTATGAAAATCCCATAATCATGTGTTTAAGTGAGAAAGCCCTCTAGTGGCTGGAGGGATTGAGACTCTTGTTCATAGTGAGTAAATGTTGAAATAATGTGACACTGTTACAGAGCCGTTGAGTCTGCAGAGCTGGTCATCAATCACAACGCATTGTTTCCTACCAACAGTCACCGTTACGTCCTCCTAAACATGATAATGATCATTGCTCATTCTTTACAAATGTATCTTTTTTTACCGAGATTTATTTTGGCAGCAATGGTTTTAAACAGTTCTAAAAAGGCACTGAAAAGAGCCTGTTCCATCAGAAAGAGACATGTCCTGTTCCAACCGTGTCCCCTGTTATTCTTATATAAGATTAATTCAATGTCATATACCCAACCCGATGGGTCAAGGCTTGTTTCAGAAAAAAATTAATGTTTTAAATGATACTCGAGTTCCGATTGGTCACGTAGGCCGGACGGATTTTTTTTTTTTTTACACTGCGCGCCTGTAGTTCAGAGCAACTTAAATCTACTGCATCTGGCCCAGATACACAGATGGTGGGTTTATAAAGTAAAGGCTGGTTTGATTCATGTGACATTAATGCAAAGTCATAGATTACAGGTTGAATAATCAAAATAATTAAAAGGCACATTTTGTTCTCTCAATGTTAACATTGAGTCTAACACAGTAAAATGGGGCTAAATATGGAAGCCCATTACTCATGTTAAATGATGTTTTGACCTGTCATTAAGCTACACAGTGGGTATCAAACTGTGCCGTCATAAATCTTATATTGGCTCTGACAGGTGATACCATTCTCTTGCCCTGACTTGGTACCCTGAAGTTGCCTATAAATCCTGAACTCAACCCCCCAGCAGACACTCTGGGGCTTGTACCTCACACCTACATTATATCTGCTCAGGCAACAACAGGCTTTTCAGTTTCATCTGAAAGACATGATGTGATCATTACTCTCACTATCATTGCTTATCTTGTAGCATAGCAGAGTTTTCCATAAATAACCTAGGCTGTGGCAGCCGGCCATATTCTTTTTTTGCCCCAGCACAGTTTCGTAATTAACAAAAACGTTTTTTTTACATTTCTCATATTAACAAGAGAGCTCTAACCTGGCTGTTGCAGCACTATTTGCTGCGTGCTTGCTCAACCTGTTGTTCTACTGCATACTCACATTACCCCTTGCTCACGCTTTGGTTTTTACTGTCCATGCAGACGGTCAGACCTCATAGTTTCAGCTGCAGTTACGGCATGAAATGCAATTCTTTTTCTCACACAAGAACTTTTTATTTCACTTTCACTGTTGAGTATGTGTACCTCTCATTCTGAATGGGAGACGTGTGACAGTGACCTTCTTTAATGCATGTGAATACATACACATTAAAAAACCAACACAAAACCAAAAGGGCTTAAAGTGAATGACTTATGATATTTACCACACTAAAGAATAGACTAAATCTTGTTGAGAGGAGAGGGGACATGGTGAGTGATGTATGAGGAAAGGAAAAAGAGAGGAGGCGTGTAGAGGGAAAAAGAGACAGATTGACTGACATTCTGTCTGCGATGTGTTTCAGCAAGTGAGGAGTGGAATCAATGGTCTTGCTTGGCTAGTCATGGTAAAAATACCTCCCCTCTCCCTCACTCCTTCAAACTGCCTATGTCTAGAACAGATCTTCACATTCACACATATCCTTACTTTTACACTTTTATACACACCCGAACTCCTTCTTCTTTCATTTCTTCTTTATTTAAGTAATTCGTCAATCTCTACAGCATTATCAGTGTGCAACCATAAAAAGAAGCCGAAACAGGGAGCATGGTTTTATTGTGACCAAAATAAAACCATTTTGAATTAACAAACAAACACAGAGATAACACAAAATAAATTAAAGGTTCAGGATGGTATGGGTGGATCCATGTGAGGATCTGAGTATTTTTTGTGTGCAAACATGATGATTTTTGGCCTCCAGTTTTCAAGATTCTAATTACTGTTTGTTTAATGAATGAAGTGCAAAATAATTAAGTGTCCTCTGCAACATCTTGAATCTGATTATTTGTCAAATTTCAGAGGGAACACGTTGCTGGTCGGGCATCAAAGGTAGCTCTCTGAAAATCACAAGGCCACATCTATACAGTAAATGTCTGTACACATAGATCGTCACAAAGAACAAGGGACCATGTCAGAGTTGTAAAGTAAAAGTAAAACATGAAAACACAAGCGGAACAAACCGATGGTGGGCGGAAAAAGAAACAGTGAAGTGTCCCCTCAACAGCCATCTAACCCCTGGCCTTTGTAACGAGCCGCTGAGTGTCTACACGTCATTCAGCTAACGAGTTATGGCCCCGCTGACACTAAATGGCAGTCAATGGACAGATAGATGGCCCACAGGGAATGGATGGAGTCAATGGCCAGTGAGACTGTGAAGTACATATTGCAATAATGGGAGCAATACAATATACTAAATGGTATTTAGCAGACACTTTTGTCTAAAATGACTTAAAGTACCACATTGAGTGCTTTTATTTTTAGAAAGGGTGGCCCCTGCTGAAAATCAGTGTCTCTTATGCCAAAAGCTCCTGGGAGTTAAGTACTAATACCATGTTTGAGTGGTCATAGGCTCAGCTTAGTCACAGTCTGTAGGCAACATTAACAATTGAAGAACTGTACATATTCATTCACATAAGAACTTTGAAAATGCAGTTTCTAAGCCTTATTTTATATATTAAAAGTAGATTAATACAATTCAAATACTGCATGATGTTAATACTCTTTATTACCTGATTATTTGCTTTGAAGCATTTATAATTGTTACATCACACAACTCACTTAATCGACTAACTGGGTCTACTATTTTTTTGTGATTTCTTTATACATGCTAACAACATGAAATTTGTAAGTAAAATCCAACCCATTTCGAATCCTGTTCTTTGCTAGCTGTTTTGAATGTTCAGTGGTGAGTACAGTGTGAACTGTGCTCTGTCTTCTTTTGAAATGAATTTCCCACAGGACAATACAGTGCATTAGGTTTTGTATAAAATCCTGCCAATGAACATGATGCTCAGGGTGACCTCATTTATTTTTTCACAGCCTAAACTAAACATTAGTCCAAGTCCATTGGGATTTAGATTCAATCCATTGGGGGAGGGGTTAAATCAATAAATTAGTGTTTATGAAAATGGCATGTGACTTTAATAACACAGTGTGTGAAAAATGTCTTTCCTCTGAAAAAGATCTGGTTTAAATTCAACAACTCAGGCTTCCCCTTGTTAGTTTGAGAGAAGGAGCACTGACTTGACTGTTGTAGAAGAACATATCAAAAGTCTTCAACATCAGGTCTAATTCAGTTCACTGACAGGGTGACCACAGAATAATTTCACCCACTGTTCTTCTTGTACTCCTTTTGATCTTGTCTCTTCACTCAATGATCACTCTTTGACTACTTCACTTTCACCCACACTTCTGTTCTTCTCTGTTCCTCTGTTTCCTTTCTGCTCTGAGAAATGCTGGAGCTCCTGCAGCCTTCAAAAGAAAAGACTTACAGAGGCTGAGGTCGGTGTAAATCAGATTTTTTTGATATTATTTCCAAAAAATCCCATGAAAAGACACTGGGCTATGCTGTTTCCTCCTTTTCTACCCTTTTTGCCTCAATCTCCTCCTGCTGTGTACTTTCCTCCACTTTCTCTCTTCATCCCTTTTCACCTCGCTCTGTCCTCCTCTGTCTGGCATCTTCTTTCCCTATAGCTCTGATTGTTAGCCCATGTTACAGCCAAGGGCGGATCTACAGGAATCAAAGGTGTCAGGTCGTGGCAGATCTTTTCAGTGCCTTAATACACAGAGGACGTTGTGTGGTCACGCCAGAATCAATCCTACTTCCATTCATCACCTCTCCCTGTCTGTAGAGGGCTTTAGAAATGCTTTTGTATCTAAGTTGTCTGTCTGAAGGTCTCCATGTTTTTTATGGTGTGTAACGGTTTGTCTCAAAGCATTAACATAAATCTCACTACAAAGTAACTTTAGAACTTAAAGGAATATTCCACAGAATCACCTACAAATTGATTAATACACGAGGCTACAACTGAGAGAGCCAGAAGAATGAGGAAAAGAGAGAAGTATATGAAAGACGCATGCTGAAGAGAAACTAAAGCTGCTTTCAGACATGACATTTTCCAGAGTGGCCTCAGAAAGGTCCAAGTGAGACCATGAAAGACACAAAAAGGAAAATGTCTGAAAAATCCCCTGCGAAGGAGTGGGTGTGTTGATGACATTTCTGACACATGACAGACAAAAAACTGAAAGAATGTGTTCAAAACGTGTCAAACCAAAAGTTGTTCTAATCAAGGGCATTAAATTGCTCTATAAACTCATAGTATATGATTTAATAAAACAAAATCCCATTCGTTATAGTAACAGTATGAGCCCTATTAGTATCCAAATAATTAAATTTTATGTATTCTAAGCAGACATTGGTAGAAGATGAATGATTGAAAAGAAACTGATGTGTAAAAAAGTGTCACTAAGTGTTTAATGACCTGAAAGATCAACTGTGCATGAAAGCACTCCCACAATATCAGTTTCAAGAGATACAGACCATGGGGGCAGTGAGGTTAACGATATGCAAGCACTAGAACAACTTCATATTTAATGAGAAAGACAGACGCCAAGCAAAAAAAAATGGAATTATGGAAGATTGAATTATTGAGACATTGATGTACTTCAAGTATGGTGTGATGAGTACGCCTCAGGGTGCGACAAAGAGAAGAGGGGAGTCACTGAGTGAATCCTCATGCTATCTCCTCATCTCACTGCTGCTCCCAGAGTCAGCAGATGCCTTCCACTGAAGGTTGACAAACGGGGCTTGTATAAAGGTATCTCTGCAGAGACGAAAAGTTATCACTGCTGCAGTGGCAGTTGTCACTGAGGTGCACATCGTAGCTTCAATCCCTCTCTCTACACCCCCTCCCTGCTTTTCAATCTTAGCCTCTTTTAAACATCTTTGACAGTTTATCTGATGAGAGTTATTCAGCAAAAAAGATCTCCCAATTTTTCACAGTCTCCTGAGTTTCCAGTGTTAAACCTTACTTGAAGGCAAAAGAAATCCACATTGGTAACACTGAAGTTTATAAATGCAAATAGAGCGAGTCCCCATTTTGTTTCTGCCAATTTACAAATATCAAACATAACAGACATCCCAGCAAGTGACTTTACACTCTACAGGTGGTGGTGATGTGGTGTGAAACTCAGCAACGTTCCAGCAAAGGCAGGGAATAACAAGCCTGCTGGCAAGTTAACGTTAGGGCTGAGGCCTAAATGTTGATGATGTAACTCGTCTGTCAAGAGGGCTTTTGTCAAATCAAACTTGGGCAGTCGAATAGAGGCACTGATTTTTAGATTAAACCAGGATAACAACATGGCAGACTATAAACTTGTACAAACTGTAATTTCAAAATTATCTCAGAACAAAACTCATTAGAACTAGGCACTGAGTAGAGTGCAAACCTACACCAAGGCCCAAGAGTTCCCTTAAATTCAATAAAGCTGCACCAAATCTTACTGATAAATATCAGTTTCCTAAATTTAATAGATTTGTCATCAAGATCCATGAAAAAAGTGAAAATGTTGAAAACGAGGCAACTGATTAAAATATCCTCCTTCTAATACGTACAACACCAAAATGTGCGAGGTTCTTCCCTGACCCTTCCACCAAATCTATGTGGAAATCCATCCAGTTGTTTTTGTGTAGTCCTGTTTACAAAAAACAACAAACTTACCAAACCAACAAACAGACATTGGTGAAAACAACCTACATGGCAGAGGTAATTATTACATTTCTGTATAATCTGTCATTTTGATTTATATACTATCATAGAGTTGAAATATCTCCTATTATTACACATATCACATTGTACATTTGTTTTGTCTGCCTCTGACTGCCAGGCAAAGCTGGACAAAAAAACAGATCTCACAAGACACGTGGTTTACGCTATAATGACAAAATGCCACACGTTCTGAACACGCTCTGAATGCTCTGCTCTTACAATCAGTGGATGTTTTATTTTTCATGAAACGACCATGACTGCTGAAAGAAAATATCAAGTATAGGTCTAAAAAAATTAAAGCAGAGATAAGTGGACTTCATTTTTCCTTTCCGCTCACCTACACTGGTACATCTCCACTAAGTTCCACTTTCATCTGTGTTTTGTCCGACCTCCCTCCTCCTCTACCTCCTTCAACTCTCCAACATGGATAAAGAGGAAATGATGGTGTCATCATTATTCAGAGGGACACACACACACACACACACACACACACACACACACTCAATGATTAACAGCAACAAAAGAGCATTTTGCTTTATGGAGATTGTTATCATTTGATGCATTAGTCTCTCTCTACCTCCTTCAAACATGAGGGGAAAGGAATCACTTCCCCGCCTCTCTTTAGTCGAGGTAAGAAATGGGGAAGACAAAGGCAGCTTATATTTTATACAAGCACAGAGAGAATTTAAAACGATGCATTCAAGGCCACCCGTCTTTAAATACAGAAACAATAAGAAGACAAGGAGACCGTCAGCTGCTACCAAAAAAAATCACTTTGTAGTTTTATCTCTGCGAGTAGAGCACGAGATTCAACAGAATAGATAATAGGTTTTCAAAGGTTCAAAGTCAGTAGGCAGGTAATGACAGAACCACCTTGAAACTTGACAGATGCATATCGAACTCCTTAATTATACTCCTTCTATGGCAACTCTGTAAATTACAGTCTCATTATTTGTTTAATTATGGAACAGACAAAAGCAAATTGATGGTATGATGGTAAATTATGTGTTGTTAGAGAGAAACAGCAAATAGTATAGAGAAAATGTCCAAATTGACCTAATTATATACTTATCACCAGTTTTCCATAAGGTACAAACTGTAAAATCTTTTCAGACCATGAGGATTTCATAAAAATCTGTTTAATTTCTGACTAAAACTTCGTGTTACTCTCCAACCTAGCTCCAATTAGACTCACAAAAACAAGCTTCAGTTATAATCTTGTGTCAACAAGTCAACAACTCTCTTGAGCTTCAAACACCCTCATAATTACAGCGGCAATTTAAACATAATCAGAACAAAACGAAAAAAATAGAGTTTCTAATAAAAGATAACACCAGGCCTGGATTTAACCTGAAACCTGTCTCCAACTACACTTCTACAACACCTCACACACATTCAACAGTTAAACAAATTAACAATGAAGAATGGTGCAATGTGCCGTAACCTCTGCCAGCAGACAGACCGACTCAGCAGTGAGTAGGAGGCAGTGTCTCCATACTTTATAGTGGCATGGCATATTGTGTAAATTGCTTATGTCTCGTCAAACTGTCTGTTGACTGTGTAGTTATTCCTCCTCAATTATAAACTGATTCACCAGGACACAAGTCCTACTCAAGACCAGATATTTTCTGTTGCAGTGAAAGTAAAAGATCATTGGTCTTTACTTATACTTATACTGATACTCACTGGTAAACAAATTGTATTTTATCAATGTCAAGATGTTAAAAACATCACATCTTGATTTCATCTCCATCCAAAAAGTATATTTATAGTTTTCAGTGGACAGTGACAATATGTTGATCTGATACAAAGTAATCATCTCTTCAGTCAAGTCACTCGTTCACTGTGGCTCAAAAAGGCACTAACCTTGATTTCACAACACCTCTTCTCATAAACTTTTCTTAATTCTCTGTTCTAACATAATTAAAAATCCTTCCCTGAGCTTTTTTTATTCAAACCTGCTTCACCACACATGTGGCCCAAACTATCAAAGCCATAAACAACCTGTTAAGTATGTGACTTAGAGCAAACTTTGAAGTGAATTTGAATTTGTAAGATGGAACTCTGTGTTTCTATAGTGATGGATGATTCAGGACATTGATTTGTGCATCAATAGGGTGATGGTCACGCCACTGAGAAAAACCTTTGCCACTCAAAGGTCTGCAAAACTGCTGATGGAGGAATGAGTCTGCATGTAAGCACAAACACACACAAATGTGAAAGTCAAGAAACACATTAAATACTGATTTTAATTTGTTAAGATTCATTTGCATGTTTCCATTTTATTTACATTGTATATAACACTTGAATGTTAAGTTTGATCTAGTACTTTCAGTTTGCAAACTCCTAATGTCTCAACTCTAAATCTCAACTCTTAACTTCAGGATTTTTACTCTTGAACGTATTTTTACTCTGCAAAAGTGACAAAGTGATTAGTTTTTCCATTTCGCCGTCTTAACCTTAAACTTTTTACAGAACAGAAATCTTTATTTAAGTTTCATTTCAGTGTGAGAACATGGACAAACTAATGATCCCAATCCCAAAAATGTTGAAATTACTGGTTAACCTCAAAGCCTGAAGGCGGCTACACACACACACACACACACACACATACTTGTTCAAGACACAGAGATGAAATAATCGCTTCAATTTCACATGTTTTTTTCTCAGAACAAGATTACATTACAGCTTCTTTTTGATGTCTGCCTGTGAGGTGGAGTTCAGTGGTTTGGGAAAGTTTTTATCATGTACTCCTTGAAGGTTTGGATTCAAACTCATGCAGATGCAAAGTACAAGCTCTATTTTACCGTGATGACTTTGCAAAGTGATTCACATCAAAACGCAGCCCCTCTCTTCAGAAGAATATTCTTTGCCCTCCCATCTAAATGGAAATGTATCTCAATCACCATAGCATTTTACTTCCATTTCATCCTTTTTTTGTTTTGCTCTCTGATTCATTTTTTTCTCCAATGTTGTCACTATGGCTGCTACATATTTCATACATCAGAAGACATAAGAGCTCCCTTAGGTACTTTCTTCAATAAAATTCAATATAAAGCTCACGAACAATTTCTGCTCAACCAAAAGAAGTCATGCCAAACATGGAATGTAAAAGCAAATGAATTTATCTTGGTTTTAATGTGGCTGGTGGTCGATGTAGTAAAGGACACCTGTTGAAATGAATGAAAAGAAATGTAAATATATTGAGTATTATTGTATTTTTTTCCTTTATAGCCTTTATATTTATATTCTACTATACAGAAGTAGAACTATAATAGTTTCTATGAATTATCATACAAATGATCTTTTATTCATCTTTACAATTCAGATATGATTTCAAAAATGTAGCATTTAAAAATCTGTACTTCTTGAACAGGCTTTGGTTTAGAGCTTCTTAGTGACATTTAACCTCCATGCAGTACAAGTGAGCCAAAAAGACATGAGTGTTTAGTATTTTGTAAAAGTCTGTCCTGGCTTCACTTCTGCTGAATACCAATATACTGTCCACTAGTGTCTAATCTCTGGGTATCACCTCGTCTAATACGTTAATAATCAACATAGTCATATCCTGAAAGAAACTATCAAAGCTAGCATGTAAATTGAGCTGTTATTTAGAAATGCAATGAGTAGAAGAAAAAGTGCGTATTGATGATGACATTTCCTCCTGCTGGATATACCAGATTTTACCAGTACATTGGAGGTTTTACATTGTGGAGTGTCCCGATGCCACTGATGTAATGGGATCACAGAGGTCTGGGCCCCAGAGGACCCTGCAGGCACGCTCTGTCTGCTTAACCAAACACCCTCCAATACATCCTGTCTGCTAGTTAAATATGACATACTGGCTGGCTGATTTATCTACATGTGAGCACGTTGTAACAACACACACTCAGACAGTGTAGTTAAATATCATCCAGTCACTGGTGAGCCCTTCTGCATACAGTCACTCATCAGTGAAGCACACAACCGCCCTCTAGATGAAAGTGTCATAATGTCGCTGAACCCAAGGAAGAGAAAAGAAATGTCACAACAATGATCCATCTGCTGAAGAAGAAAATGAGCAGTGGATTCTGTGTTTAGTTTTTCAATTCAATAGCTTTAGTGTCAGTGAGGGAAATACAGTAACTGATGGCAGTGGGACAAATGCTGAAAAATGTTAATTCTTGGTATGTCAAACTTAAAATTAGAAGTTGATTATTGAAGATAAATGATATGAATAAATGATAATAAATTACAAATTGTCAACATAAGGAGTCACAATGTGACAATAGATCACATTGTGTCAAGATTAGCAAATGTTTGTGCACAGCTACTTTGGTAATGAAAGAGATGGTGCTACTAGGGACTATGCAAACATAGTAAAAAAAAAAAAGAAAAGTTGATTACTTCCAGTCATTGGCATATTGCTGCGCATGCAAATGCAATCAGTGATACTTAAGAGGAAATGGCCACATGAGAGCCGATAAAAGACTGGAGCAACTCCTTTGATTATAAAACACATTACTCTAGATTTGAGAGGAAAATACGATGATATGCTGATGAAAACACTAATAATCAACAACAGCATTAAAATTGCAATAATAATAATAATCTTTATTATATTTCAACCAATGCTTTTAAATGACAAATGAGCCAACTGGTCTAAGATATCACTACTTACTATTTAGGGAAAGAACAGCATTAGTTAATGTGTACTTATGCAGCAGGAGCCATGTTGTAAACTGAAGCTATTTGTTGCTCCTCTTTGTCTGTGTTCCTGCTTGGCCACCTACCCTCTTCTACATTGCGAATCTGCCATAAGGCCATTTTTTTCTGCTTTTTTCCCCATCATCCACCCCCTCTCTCTTCTGTTCCAATAAACCCCTACATGCGTTCATTCTAGACAAACTTATCTTGTTGCGACTGCAGCGCCCAGGGTCAATTTCCCTCCAAATGAGAGCATTATCTGCGACAAGGTGTCCCGTGATGTAAGCCTGCACCCCTGCCGGCTTCATTCGTTTCAGGCAGAAAAACAGAAGGCTAAAAACTCTCCCTGCCTTTTGTTGTTGCTGCCTGATTGCTCTGTCAGACTCTGTGTTTCTTTATTTGGTCTGAGGCATGATAAGGAACAACCAACAGACTGGAACCAGATTCCTCCACTCACGCTTGAAAGACAGAGAGAGGATGGAAAAAAGAGAGGGGGAAGTGTGAGAGAGGGTCCAACAGGAAGGAGAGTGTAAACACTATGGGTTACACTGAGGCTACGCCCACACGCCTATGTTTCAGTTTTAAAACTCATCTCTGTTGCTGCTGTTACGTTTACACCTGGTGTAAAAAAAAAGGGAAACTTGGGAAAAGCTGCTTGCTCTGTTCTAGTTCGAAGACTCTGGGAAACAGAGACATTTGGAAACAATGAATTGCTTCCTGATTGGTTGTTAGTGCTCAGCAACAGTTCAAGCTCATTGTTAATCGTTAATCCAAGGAAAGAAATCCCAAGTCTTCTAAACTTTTTACCAATACTATTTCTTGTTTGTAGCATTTTCTGTATCAAAGAAACCCGCTTCTTCCTGGTTACACCAACAGGTGCAGTATATGTGAATGGTCGTGTTTTATGTTTTCAGGTGAATTTTGCCGCTTAATAATTCATTTATAAAAACACAAATAATATTTTATTCTTCTACGTTTTTTGGTATTTTGGATTGGGGGGGCAGAAACTGCATCAAAAAAGGAAGTGATACAAAAGAATATATCTTTTGTAATATTGGGGGAAATGAACCTGAAAGAGGTATTTAATCAAAAGCTTGTTAAAATTTTTTTGGAGAACAAGTTAAAACGTTTTTTAAAGCTTTTTCTAACCAGCATGCAACCTGGGTTAATTTAACTATTACTCCATCTCTAACTCTGGTGAAGTGTTTTGATGGGGATTAAATCCATGTGTAAAAACACAGAGCGCTTCTTCAAACAGCGGAGGGCTCAGAACTGTCTCGAACTATGCTTTTCTGATGTGTATGTCCTTGAGCCGTGTTTCTCTTTATGTCAAAGCAGTTTTACAAAAATATCCTGTGGTCACAAGAATTGTGATTTTAACCAAGCACCAGGGCTCAAAAGAAAACATGGCCTCTTGGGTCCTAACGGCTCGTGTTTACGAACCATAGAAGGAAAACAAATGCCCAAATCATATAAAAAGAAAAACGCATATCCTTTCCTTTTGTTGTGCTTTTCTGCTTGAGGATTGTTGATGGGGAAAAGTGAATGCAGGGACAGATGGCAGAGAGTGACTTGCTGTTTGACTTTAGGATTATTGGTCTCAGCCTGAGCTTTAGCCTGCTGGGAGACTGTGAAGAGCAGTTTGGTCATGTGAACATTATCTTTCCCTCTCATCAATCTCACTCAACCGCTCTGTTCACTTATTTTATAATCTATAAATGGAAAAACTTCACCCTGAGAAGCAACAAAATGTAACTTCTAATCTGCAGTCACCACACAACAACTGAAATCACGCAAATGATGTTGCGTTTTAGTGTATGAGGAAAATAATCATAACAAACATCATCAATACAAATATATATATTTAAGATAATTAAAAAGAACCTGATTTTTAAGGGTTGTTTCAATACAAAAAAAAATATTTTGAAAACAACACTCCCAAATTCCCTGTTGAGTTTGATTAAATGTGTGTCAGTAATCTATTTATTAGAATGCTTTCATTATGCTTCATTAACTCACAAAATTATAATAAATAAAATAAAATAATAATAAATGTGCAGCAAGAATGAGAGGTGGGCAAAAGCCAGGAAACAGGGCGAGAATATATTGAAATGGCTGTAGGCTCAAAGTGACAGTCCATTAGTCTTTCAGGTTTGGTTATATTGGTCTTAGAATATAGATGTAATCACCTCAGTCAACTCAGTTAATTAGTTCAAACAGGTATCATTGACTACAGCAAAGACACATGCAAAGCAAATATTAGCACTAGAGACCACCCCACACACAGACACACAGACACACACACACACACACACACACACACACACACACACACACACACACACACACACACACACACTTGAGTTCACTCCTCGTCATGCACATGTACATATGCAAACTAAAGCTCAATTTCATTTAGAGTCAGCTTTGTGTTGATGTCATGATTTCTTCAGTTGTACATGGACACACAAACACACGCAGAAGAGAAAACATGGAGGATGAAAGACAAGGAGGCAGGAAACAAGACTTAAAATGGATTAAAAAAAAGTAACAATAGTTTTGGTATCAGAGCTTAATTAAACTAAAGTCACCATGAGTTTGAAAATGATCTCTTATTATTCGGTGGTTCCTAATCTTTTCTGTTACCTCTTAACAACTGCAGGCTTGTCACAGGGTCTTTGAGTTGTGTGCAGTTTAATCAAAAGTAAAAAGAGGAGGAGGATAACTTCCATGTTTAATGGCTCATGTTTTTGCATGCCACATAACTGGCAATCCACTGGTCCTGAAATCCAGCCTTGCAAGTGGTGGGCCCGCAAGGCAGTCGCCCCATGTCGTCATATTATTGGCACCAGGCCAGACGAGCACCATGGGTACCCTTCAAGAGAGTTCCCTGTTCAACCCGTGAGTACCTGAGAGAACGCAAGGTACGTGTGGATGAGCTACTCAAACACTATCAACATATGCAACATGGTGAAATATTGAGTGCTCTTAGCTCGACCTAAACCTTAGAGATAGAGTGGATGCCTCCCTGCAGAGGTATTCCTGGCACATTCAACAAGAAGAAAACCACACAGAAGACCCAGAACACACTGCAGGGATTACATATCCCATCTGGCCTGGGAATACCTCAGGACCTCCCAGAAAAGGTGACACATAAGCTACCTTGCTTAGCCTGCTCTTCATGACCCAGATACACAGAGGGAAATTAATGGAGGGGTAGGCGGATGAATGGTTAAAGCAAATATAGTACTTTAGTGACTGCTGCATGCTGGCTCCAAAACAGAAACATGAAGTAGAATAACCCATTACCTCATAATCTGCCAACCAGAACAGTGTCAGTCCCTCCGAGTGTTCCTGACATACTGCGTTTACAGTATGTGGTCACGTGACCCCTTTGACCTCTGACATTTAATCAGTTACTTGTCCAAGTGAAAAGAGATAAAGCAGACATGAGATAGCATTTTCAAGAGGTCAAACACATGATATGCAAGGCCATGGTGACGTTGACCTTTGACCTGCTACATCTAATAAGTGAATCCATGAGTCTAAGTGTCGAATATTTGTGCCAAATTAGAAAAGATTCTCTTCTTCTACAAATATCACATTAATGAGGCAAAAAAATAGTGCGCACAGATTGACAGGTGACTGAACACACAGTATTTCATTACTTTTTCTACTTTTGGTAACAACAACAGGGTGACGGAAAAGAGGAAAAGATGAAAGAAGACAGATAGAGAGAAAGCAAAAGGGAGAGAAGACAGGTGTTACCAAGTGGGAAAAAAGGTGAGAAAGAGAAAAAGATCGCAGGGAAACAATACAAGGAACTGAAGAGAGAGATAAATCGTGTGGAGAAACAGAGAGGACAGGAAGGAAGGATAGATTTTAAAAAATGGTAAAATGGTGTAAAACAGGTGAAAAGGCAGAAAAGAGGTGGAAAAAGAATTAGAGGAAAATGGAGGTTTCGGGACTGGAGGAGGGGAAGTAATAGACAGAGAAAATTACCTGCAAAAAACAAATATTTGGGAAATGAAGATGAATAAAGAAAAGAAGATTGAGAAAGGAGGGTAAAATGGAAAGAAGGAAATTAGTGAGGGAGAGAACGGCGGAGTGATTGTGGGATGAGTTGGAGAGAGAGTACAAGGAACCAGTTTGCATACAGTAAAAGACCGTGAGTGAGAAAAAGGTGGAAAAGGGGTATAGGTTTGGTGTAGACAGTAAGAGACAGGCAGGGATGAAAAAAGGAAGACAGGTGGGGGCCTGGTGGTATATGAGAGAGAGAGAAAGGTATATTGCAGGACTAAGTGGCCAGAGCGCAGTCTGCCAAATATAAAATCAATAGACACTATCTCAGTCCGACCGGCTACTGCTGAATCCATCAAAAATGTTTTAATGATTCCTCAGTAAAAGATGCAGCAAGGCAGCATCATAGAAGTGTGTGTGTAGAATTATACAGAGACACTGTGTGTGAATGTACACACTGCACGTGTGTGTACTTTACAGACGTAACAGGCAAAAAAAAAAAAAAAAAGGTGAACCTTTTGGGCAGAAGGAAAAAATGTAAACTCTCTGCAGACCCTGGCCGGCTGCCAGATTCAAACCCAAAACCTTCTAGTTTGAGAGTTATTACTTAAAGCATATTGTGTGTGTCTGCACTTAAGACTTATATGAAGATCAGAGCACATTTAATGACCAACTGATGCAGAAAACCTGGTCTTTTTAAAAGGGCTCACACACGGGCTTGTCACCATACATGAGTTTCATGTATCTACTGAAACAGGGAGGAAGTTTGTGTGTGAATCACTTTGCCTCAAAGTCAACATGACAGGTCTGTGTGTATGTGAGTGTTCTGGACAGTATTAGTGTGTATTTCCGTGTGTGTGTGTGTGTGTGCAGTGACAAGCAGTTTATGCCAAAAGTCATTTCCAGGTACATAAGCTAAAACGTTACCACCATTTTATGGACTTGCAATTGTGTTGATGTTGTCAAGGTCTCTTAAGTCTGCCTGACACACACAAGTACACACAACCAGACTGCTGTGCAGACAACGGGAGCTAACTAAATGATTCACTGCTTTGCTGTCACACCCTAGCACACTCAAGCATGCACACACACACACACACACATGCTCTGCTGAAAAGCTGACGTGAGACTGGTGCACTAACACATGGCCTCTTAGCTGCTGCACACTATTATTGGGGAGTGAATATGCAGGCAAGGAGAAAGGAGGCATGGGGGACAAAGAGAAAAGGGCAAAAAACGGAAAGGTGGATGAGGATGAAAGAAAAACAGGAGTGGGGGGGAAAGGGAAAACAGGATGGATAACAAGGGGAGGAGGAAAAGTGAAGAGCATGAAACAGCAAAGAGGAGTGTTAGGTGGTCGGGGTGAGTTAGACAAATAGATGGAAGGAATAAAGACAGAGCGACAGGGGCAGAAGGAGAGAAAGAGTGAAAGAAGGACAGAGAGACGAGTGTAAATTTGCATCAGGGTGAAAATGAAGTAGCTTTGAAAGGCAATTCAGCAAAATCAATTTGAAGTCCTTTATTGAAGGACTAGGGGGACATCTACATAACTCTGCCAATCTTAGAGGTCCACATGTGCGCACACAGTCTCACAATTTAGACATCTAACAATAACATATTGTCCTTCTGACGCATACAAGCACTTGAGCATCTAAATGAGTGAGGACATTCAAAAGTACATAAAGTACACACATGCACACACACAACCCAGCCTCACCAATAACAATGCACCAACGGCAGTTTGAAATATTGCCTTACTTGAGTATCAATGAGCTGCTAAACATGCAAAACCCCACATATGCAAATATCCTGCCACTTTCAAAACACCGTGGCAAAAAGGAAGCACTATCCAAAAATGTTGCTCTGTTCCTGGAGAGATGACTTGCCAACTCTGTGTGTGAGGAATGAAACCCTGACTCTATCAAACCTTGAACTTCTGACCATGGCCACCAGGTGTTTCCCAGAGATGTTTGGTCTTTTTTTTTTTTCTGTTGAAGTTATTGACTTTCTCCTGTTTCCCTTCTTTGTACATAGTTTTCTCTCTAAAGGCTCATTCATGCTGCTTTAAAGAGATACGTCCATTTCAGAAGACGTCACCATTACTGCCCACGTGTTTCTATGCATCCTGACCAATATCTAGAGATTCTGACCTCAACAACAATGGCGACGGTGGAGGAGGTTTGCGATCATTTACGTCTGAAGAAAGAGGCAACAGTGGATGTTTTGTTAATGGTCCAACTTCTTCCAAAATGCTCTGCTATTGTTAGAAATTTCTTCCTCGTGTCCCATGGTCCCATACCCCACCCCTCAATTTCCAGTGGTACTGCTCCATTTTGTCTGTTTTGTCTATACTGGTTTTAAGAAGACGTTCAATTGTGAGTCAGCACATCATGAGCTACTTGGTCATTGTACAATTTTTTTACTACTGATTTAATCATGATCGATTACGTTCTGAATCAGATGAATTATGCCACATCTTTATGTCGTATTCACTTGTTTACATATTCATGTAAAATCTCATTTGCACAAGCAACTGTTGTGTCTGGTGATGGAGTGACTCTGATTGGCTGATGAGTTGTGTGAATTAGTAATATTAAAACTACAACAATTTACATTTAGCCATCATCACAAATCAAAAAGCACGATGATACCTGATTTCACATTCATTTTAATAACACCAGCATCATTTGATTGTCAGTCAGTCCCGAGGGGGGAATAAATCATCCAATTAACACTGAGCTAATGGGCGGGATTTTAATTAAAGCTGTCAACATCTCTGCTCTCCCTCTCTCCGTGTTATTTCAACAGCTATTCATCTTTTCTTCTCTTTTTTTCAACACCCGTTTTTGTTCTGCTGATTGCTATTCCACAGGGGCTGTTCTCACCAAACTCACACAGACAGACTCGCACTAACACTAGCATACAGCCACCACAAGTGCAGCCAGTTTTTGAGTACACACATTCAGCCAGTGCTCATCTTCAAAGTCAGGCGTTGTCAGATTTTGCGGTGTATCGAGGAATGAGAGCTGAGGGAATACTGAATGTAATGGTTGACATTGTTAACACTGGGAATTTATGTCACTGCATCATATTATACTCACTGCAAAGTATTTCAACACAAATCAAGAGGGAAAGCCTGAGCATGTAATAATCTGCGACCCTTTTATGTAAATGAAAAACCATTTTGAATGTAAATTCAAGCCCATTTTCTCACAACCCAGATCAGATAATTATTAACTCATCCACCTGCATGTACTGATTATAAACACATGCCATCTTATTGAATATCATTCCATTCCATCTCATAGCTGTTCCTTGTGTATCTGCTGCTGCATTTATTGGAATTAAACAAAAAAAGCTGGTTGAAAATTCTGTCCACACTGTTTGTTGAATTGCACCTGCCTGTTAATGAGGCCAATGCCTCCCAGCTTCACTCCATCATGCATTTCAGAGCAGGAAATCTGGTTAAGTTGACAGTGACACTGAATACCACCAGCAAGGCCAATTTAGCATACCTGTCTCACGTCAGCTTACAATTGCTGTATTTTTAAGGGACATTAAAACTTAAACATAACTGAAATCCATATGTCCATTAACTTCTTTAATGTTATGTTAATAGATTATGAACAACAATTATGGAAAACCTGGGTCAGTGTGTGTTACTGAGCAAACTGAGCTCACCCTATTCAACATTCATGCACAAGCACAGTGCTGACCACCCTGACGGGCTAAGTCTAACTTTGTTTGTCTCAAACCTTGGTGAAGACTGTGTTTTTGAGATAATTACCAAGTGTTGGCAAATATTAGCTTCAGAGCCTCAGGAATAAACAACAGCAGTAGCAACAAATATTTCCAACAGATATATCACTAACTACAATATGTGTTTCTTCTAATAAAAAGTGCAGGTGTGATGAAAATAGCCTCAGAATATTATTCTTAAATACAAACCACATTTTCCCTCTGCCAAATCAACTCAACAGAGTAAGTATCTCTCAGGTAAGACTTTCATTTTCAGGAAATATTATACTCAAAATATTTTGCAAGCTGCAAGCGCATTAATTGCAATTTAAGCCTGACCAATATAAATGAGCCGTTCATACATATATCCGTATCTGCATTTATGTTTGCGAATACGAAAAAGTTGTTTTACAGAATAATCAAGTTTTTCTCAAAGTTCAGTATATTTGGTTTTGGCATTTGGTTGTTCTTCTTATTTGTAGTTACCATTCATGGTTGAACTGTAAAATATCTAGTCTCCATTACATTTCTTTGTCATAAAGATTGAATAATTACATTTTAGGTTAGAGTAAGGGAGAGGAGTAGGCCTTTTACCTGACTGGATGAAGTGAATGAGGAAGAAACAGCCTTTTATTTAGATGTGTTACTGAAGGGATGTTAGAGGTTAGCGGAGAAATGTAAGAACAGATAGAAATAATAACAGAAAATAAATCATTAAACTGTTGCATCGTCTAGCAAATCCCTTTTGTTTCCATCATGATACATTTTTGTTTCATCAAATTGTAGAAGAAGTCCTGAGAAGAAGTTCACTATAAAATCCAAACCAAAGTACTGTCATGCCAGACTCACTGGCTTTAGGACAGCATAGATATGTAATTAAAGCCACTGCAATTATGGCTGCACCAAAGTACTTCTGTGATCATGCAGTGTAAATAGGGATTTTTAAATAGTTGGAAGAAACTCTGCCTGGCATTGCTAGAGTCTCATTAAACTTCTGACACGGTGACTACCCATGGTCAAAATGTGGTGCCGTTTATTTTATCTGCACCAAATCCCAATCGCTATGAGGGCACCAAAATGGTGACAGCTGACCAGGTTGTCTTCCACTTTAATGTCCAGTCGATGTGAAGGTTAACACTGTTCCAGCCTTAAACTCATTTTGACATTGACAAATGCAGCATCAGTAATCTTTAGCAACTGTTTCACACTGCTTGCATGGGCATGTGTGCGAGTGAGCACCCAACTGTCTTGTTTACCAGTGAAACTGAATCCCACATTACCATGAATGTCTTAGTGATGACAACTGCTGCCATTAACTTCCTCTTTCTCCCTCCCTCTGTGTGTTGGACCTACAGTCTCTCTCCCTCTTTCTCTGCTTCAACGCACGCACACGTACACACACGTACACACACACGTACACGTACACACACACACACACACACACACACACACACACACACACACACACACACACACACACACACAGTGGATACCCATCAATGTGCATTTCTGCCAGTAAAGCCAACTAATCTGCTTCAGCAGCATTTCATTACAGTGCTGACACACTGAGTGTAAGTGTGTGTGTGTGTGTGTGTGTGTGTGTGTGTGTGTGTGTGTGTGTGTGTGTCTGCTCTGCTTTCTGGCCTCTCTGTTAAAGGGGAAATGTACTACCAGCTTTTAAATTAGTCACACATCACTGCAGGCATAATACACACTAAAACGCTGGGACGAGTGGCGCACACACATTGGAATCATGAATAGACACCAGTATGACATGCACCCACACGCAGAAATACAGTACGTAGGGTAGTCTCAGTGGTGAATAACAATAAAGACAAAAAAGGCTGGAAAAATGCAATTTAAGAGGTGAGGGAGGAAGAGAGAGAGAGAGAGAGAGTGATTAGAAAGATAAAAAGGTATGAAATTTAGGAAAGAAAACAAGGGCAACAGTGGCTGTGCTGTTAATTACTATGTTTCTTTTTATTGTAATTGACAATTTTACACTTTTAGAATTTTGTTAAGAACTTGTAGTCTGTGTGTGATTGATTTTTAATAGCTTTTGACCATCCTTGGAAATTCCACATACCTAACCTCTGGTTAAAATGATATAAATATAAATATAACTATTCTCAGTTATATTTTTACCCAGAGGTGGTTAAACACACTTTAATTAAACATTTATTGTAAAGGGGATTTTAGTACACACTTTGTGTGTAAACGTGCGCAACAGAGTGAAAAAGTAGCCAATGAAATGATCTGTGTCTTAACTAAAGCTCATTTATCAAGCCATAAAACCATAAAGATCCTGTGTCTCTGATGTAGAGTGGTCCATGAAGTACTCCAGGGTTATTCTTGTGTTTTGCTTTGGACCAGTTTTTTTCTTTTTCATGCATGCTTCAATTTTATAACAAATTCATCCTGCCTGTCTAGTTCTCTCTTACCATTGTCTCATCCTGCAAATGCATCATCCATGTGCTCCTGAAATACAGACTTTAAAGAGGGCAGCTTATGAACTGAAGAATATTGCTCTCTGCCTCACATTAGATGGGTTTACACTCAAAGTAAGTCTAAGAAATAACGTGTTAGTTAAATTCATTTGAGTCTGACGTTTTGAATAAGCAGTATCCCTAGTCCCTCATTTTTTCTTTGGTAGTTGTTTTTATCTTAAAGTGAAGCTTTATGTTTTTCCGTATATTAAGTCAGAGTCAGAGATGTGTCTGTGCATGTGTGTGTGTGTTTGTGTGTATCCACAACTGTCTTTATTATTAGATTATACTGTAGTAGCATCCATTTTTAACCCAGCACTCAGGGAGGAGAGAAAGTTTGGCAATACAAGAATCACTCTTGATATCACCGTGAAGTCACCTTAAAATCTGATAATCTTGAAGCCAGAAGTAATAAAAGAGAAAGAAATATTCAAATTTTTCATTTTCTTTTGTCTTTTATTATCTCCTTGCAACAAAAGAGTTATGACAGAGGGCGTTTCAAAACAAAAAGGAGCTTCCTTTATACGTTATAAACATCAGTTGTTTATTTACTGTAATTTGTCTTATGTATGCTTTAGAAGTCTTTTTTTAATTAACATTTTGTTCACAAATAGACAAGACGTGACTTTAAGTCTCACAGTGCAGGTTGATTTAGTGATGCTTCTGGAAACATTGTCTGAAATCATCCTGGAATCATTTATTATTTTGGCTCTTTCAACATCATACACATCCTCCAGGCGACCCAGCTGAGACTGTTCAGACCCCAGCTTCTGTCCAGATGGCCAAATGCTCAGTCCCCCTTGGTGCTCCTCTCTTGAGTCTCAGCCATCTTCAGGCTCTCTCTCGCGCTTCACTGGCTCTGTGGATGGCTGTGCCCCTCTCCTCTTTCCTACAGTGCCAAAAAGCTGAAGGCTGTGGACAGAGATCGGATTGCGGAGCACTCTGCTTGAAACCCAGTTCTCCAGGTTGCTCCTAGACATTTGTGAGCATGCCTGCATATCCTGATAAATTCATTTCAATATCAATATTAACCTGGGAACTCTTTACTCCAGTGGGACAACCTGTTCAGTGGCTTTAGACTTCGGCAAGTTTTGGAGTTATAAAACTATTTTCAATATTACTCCCAAATGAATTTATGGGTGTTAATTCACAATGGAAATCTGTGATATCTGGAGTTAAAAGACTTCAAGAAGGGGCAGTGTGGCACCTCTAGGTGTGTTGATGAATGAACCAGATCAACAGCCAAGAATACAAGAACTAACTTATTTTTTCAAAACTCCAGCATGCACCTGTCTCTTTCAGTTTACCTCTGAAACCTTGGATAAAGACCAACAGCAAACGCATTATTTCATCCTTCCTTGGTGTTAAAGGTTAAGGATATAGTTTTGTTCAGAAGGCGTTAACAGATGTTTCCCCATTCTTTACCGAATGGATGGCCACTACACAATCTCTCAAGGTTTGATTATTCCTATCATCCGTAGCATTCCTCTCCTGCCCTCAGGCAGCTGCTCAGGGTCTGCTCCAGGGTTCTGTGCTGGTTGATGACGTTCCTGCCTTGTCCTTTGCATGAAGGTTAAACAGGCTGCGAAATGCTACCTGTGAGGCAGCACCAGTCACCTTTGTCATGTTCAAACTTGAGGGGACCCTTGGTACCACACTGTTGAGTCCTGCTTTGGTTCACCACTTTCACAAGCCTGCTGCCGTCTGCTCTCTAATTTCTTGCTGTCCTCATCTCAGTTCCAGATTTGTTACCATGTAGATCATGCAACTCTTATCCCCAGTTTTCACTTGTCTTGAACTCTCTGGAGAGAAACTTGTGTTTATCCTCACAGTATTTCGATGTTGCTTCGACCCACCTTCTACTCAAGTGGCTGCTGACCTTCCTCCAAAAGGCCTGTCAAACGCTGAGCACTAGCAAAGGCAACTGTGCCTGCAGGTGCTGCCGGTGATTAAAATCTTGTGCATATAATTATAGTATTTAACATGATTATTAGTTTACATATAAAACACTGAGAAGGTGACTCAGAAAGAGACAAAAGCATTAAAGAGCTGAAAATGACGTAAAACAAGGTAAAAAACTATTTTTAAAAAGAGAGGTGAAAACGTCTACTATAGAGGGAGAGGTGGAGTGAATTATTTTGGCGAGCTGAGATGATCACAGACAATAGACACCCTCAAGACATTAACCAAACACAGCGATCAGAGGTGGGGCGGTAGAATGAGAGAGAAGAAAAGAGTCAAATCTACAGTGGCCATAAATTAATTCATCAAACGTCAGACAGATTATGTCGCCCATGTTCATATACACTCTACGGAGATTGATCTGTGGATTCTACAGATCTGTGTATGTAGAAACTAACTTGGCAATTTCAGAAAATAAAAGAACTAAAGATTGAACCTCACACTCCCAGTCCTGTTAACTGTGGCTTAAATAATAACCCTCAACAACCTTGCTGTGAGTGCATGTACACACACACACACACACACACACACACACACAAATATGCACAACCAGATACAAAATCCTCACAAAAAAAACTAGCAAACAATTAGCAAACTAACAACAGTAAGAGTTCTCCAATCAGGGGAAAGACAGAACACAGCAGTTCAGTGGTGTTTCAATCAGGCTCCTTCTGTTTGTAGTCAGTCATGGTGTATTAAGGCACATGGGTTCACAAGAAGCAAGATACTGAAATAAAGTAAGAAATAAAGTAACAGGCTTGCAATAATTTAAAGTAACAATATTTCATGTGCATTTTAATTATTAAAAACTAAAAACTATTTTTTTGTCTTTTATTTTGTGCACCTAAATGTAAGTTTCTCACCTGGAATAATAAATGACTGAGAAGAGAAGAAAAGAAAAGAAAGATAGCTAAGAGAAGAAAAACAGAATGGAGGGATGAGAACAGACAGAGGGTAAGTGGAAGTCAAAAAGGCATGAGAGAAAATGACCTGGTAATAGTACTTTAGGCCATTAGGGTGAGTAAAAATGATGTGTTGCCCAAGCAAAGTGCCTCTGATGACAGCATATTGTTACCAACTGGCCAGATATTACTGATTTATTGGCAGCATTCCTAAGTTCAATGTTGCTTGTGACAGTATGTGGTTTCTGTCACAGTTGTAGGTTATACTTTATATAAACCTGTCCTGCTTACAAAGAACATGCAAATACACACAAAACAAGTGTCATGAAGTATAATTAGCATGTTGCAGTTGTGGATTGATGGACGGACCTTTGATCACGAAATTAGTGTCAGTTCCAAAGAGTCCAAAAGGCTTGTGCTAAGATCAATGATATTTCTTCAAAGCATTTCAGAGATATTGTATTCTTTTTATTTTTATGTTTTTCTATTCTAGTCATCCTTGTATCGGGGTAAATGAGTCAGATGCACTAAATTCCCTCCAAGCGTTTGTATAAACGTGATTACAAAACGTTAGGTAAAAGTGATTCTGAGTTGTGACATTACAACAACAAAATCTATTATTATCATCTTTGAGTTCAAGTGAACATTTCCACCAAATGGAAAGGGAATCTATGTTCTGTCGTTTTCACATTCATGAGGCCTAAGGCATTTTAAGTGAGGTCGGAGTGACCTTGCAAAAGTAATGCAATATTACAAAGATTGGACAAGCAATTAAATTTGCAAAAAGATTATTATTACAAGTTATTTTCATCTTGGAGACTGTAGCTACACAGATGTATGTATAATGTGGCGATTCAACAAAGCGATGTCTTCAAATTTTAAGGAAAGTAGAGAAATGCTGACCAAGGACACAGAACTTTGCAGCAAAGATGTACAAGGCTCAGACATTGCTCGAGAGATAAACATATTTCAAAAGACTGAGTCATAAGTGTACATGAATTGTTGGTGTAAATTTATAAAGCAAAAGAATTCAGTCCATTTCTCAGACAACCCTTCCCCTCAGACAAACCATAACCCTGTCCCTTAACCCTAAAATACAATGTCCACAACTTTCACAAATATTTCCAGGTCATAACTCGGAACTTTTGAGCGTGGTTCAGTCGAGACAAACTTGATGCCTGAAAGACCAGGTTCAAAGCTTCAAAGTCTAGTTATTCAAAGGATATACTTCTATATTAAAGAATGCATTTCTGTTTTTACATCCTGTAAATGACAATTTTGTTTTCCAGTGTCACACCGCATGAACTTTAATGCCTACATGTTGTTAAACCCTCTTATCAAGGCACTTGGTCGAGTGGGATGTGATGTATTATATCCCAGCATCTGAATGGTGCATGTATGCTGAGTTGCAGACTGAGCAACAATCAACACTTTTTAAAATAAGGGAAGTGTCTTTTTATGGCATAGCAATCTACTTTTCTTTAAAGACTTTTGTTTATTGTACAAGTGCATGAGAGATGCATTTGTAATATCGTCCTTGTTTTGAAAAAACATATATGTAAATATATGTTTTCCTGAGGCTGTTTACGTCAGCTGCTAAGGGGTGATGTGAGGTAAATGACTGCTGCGGATGTTGGTGAGTTGTAATGTGAGAGCCTTCTCATGTTTTATGGCCCTCCAGGGCAATGTAGTCTGAGGACGTCATGTTTATGTCCCATCAATATTCCATCACTGAGGATCACTTCCCCCACACCCACCCACCCAAACAAATAGCAGACATTGCATATTTATACACCCTGCATTCATACAGTAAATACAATTCAGTTGTATGTACAGTTGATTTCAGGGACAGGTACTAAAATACAGCAAACAGACAAAGGACCAAATGGGGAATAAATTTAAAAAATGTTTAGATTTCAATAAATAATTTATAAGAAATAACATGGTTATATAAAAACTGATTTTGAAATATTTTTTAAATAGAAGAGGGTTTAGAATATATCCATCCATCTTGAGAAGAATGAAGTTTATTTTTAAAAACAACAAGCTGATTCAAAAGGTAGAAGGAAGAAGAAATCATTTTCACCTGAATGTTAAAATCTAACCAGCAGGGTAACTGATTCGCAGAAACACATTCAATCAAGAGCTTCTAAAATTATACTTATATCAGACTGTAGCATTACTTATGAATCCGGTGTTAGTTTTGTTGGAACAAATATAACAGAAAAGTTCAAGTGCTGTTGGGAGAGAGGCGAGTACACACTCCTGGACAGGTCAACAGTGTATCACAGGGTCGTAAACGTACTGTACTGGGGTACACAACAATTTTATCCTAATCACACTGACTTATATTTCCTGTCTTCGACATGAATATTGATTTCCGTGAACGTTAACTAGCATGTATGTGAATGGAAACAGATGTAGCTGTTGTGCTATTGAGTTCCAATATCAATAACACTGCATTCTAAAAGGTTATACTGCTCAGGATTGGGATAAATAAGGTGTCAGCAACAAATCAGTCCCACCTTGCCCTTTTCTGAGCAGAATAATTCGTCCAGAAAAGTGTGCGTCTAATTCACCGTTTAGCAGGTCAGAGCTTTGTCTCAGTGTGAGAGAACATGCAAGTGGTTGTCTGGTGTCTGGTTTTCTTTCTTCAGAAAAGTTTAGAACCCTTGCTGTTGTGTGATAGAGTTCATATTTGTGATTGTGATTGGTTGCATATTTGATTCTGATTATTAAGTCTAATAATACAAAGTGTAAATAACGAGCTGTGAAGACACAAAGAGCAATGCGATGTGCATGGCCTGTCATGCCATTTCTTAGTAAAAAACATGTATATTTTGCTCATCGTCTACACAGAAGCCACGCATACAGATTGGCAAATCAATAGCTTCCTCTTGGTTTGCCATTTCAAAGTCCTGCTTGGAATCTAATTCAAATCGTGACATATGTTCAGATCAATACGCATGTATAATATTGACCATCAATTTTTCTAAAGGTGTGTGTCTAAATTATCATCATGTATGGATGTGTACTCATGTTCTTTGTTCGAGCCTTGTTTGTGGCTGTGTGTGTGTACTGATAATATTTGTGTCTACATGCAGGACAGCTTTAGTACATTACTTGCACAGTCTGTCTGTCTCTGTGTGTTAAAAAATCAGGTGAGTAGAATTTAGTCTGACCAATTGGCAGAAATGGAACATTCTCATCATGAGCTTTTCATATTGTGAACAAGTGAGTCTGCCATGTTTCTACATTAGCCCAGAATAGAAAAACCAAATACTGGCACGACAGAGAGCCATTTGCTTGGAAGTAGAGGATCTGCAGTGAACAATTGTGAAATTGTCTACGCATCAAAAAATGTCAACGGGGTTATGTTTAAGAGGGTTCTACATTTGTCACCCACTTATTAAATGTCATAGGCATTTTATGAATTTACCAAAGCATTTTAAGCAAAAGGCCTCACTGTGACTGCTGCATGTGTGTTTGAGTGCGTGTGTGTTTGAGTGTGTGTGTGTGTGTGTGTGTGTGTGTGTACACATGTATCAAGACATGGAACAAGCTGTCTGAGATGAATAGACCATTTACCAGTCCCGTTATGATAATCTGCACTGTCATTAACCCCAATTTCCTCCTTTGAGACAGCTTTAGCATATCATAATGTAAATTAAATTTCTTCTTATGCCATCTCTTCTGTTTTGATCCACGTATCAAAGATAAAAGGTTTATCATTGCAGTTGTGATGGAGAGAATTGTTGCCATGGAAACGATGGCAGAGCTTGTTAAGGAATCATAACCTTATTTTTTCACCCCCCTTGTTAAAAACTACAAAAATCCTTCTAGTTCGTGTAAAAAGACAAATTGAAATGATAAGTTAAAGTTCCACGATTTTTTAAACACAAATGTTACTGCTTCCTGCATGTAATCATGGTTCACATAACACTGAAAGATTGTGTGTTGAAATATTAACAGAACAGAGAGAAGGTTTTTCCTGGAGATTGAGCCAAAACCTAGTTCAGCAGGTAAAGAAAACCAATAAAGTGAGCGTTTTGTAATGGCTTTTCTGTAACTGCTTTTCTGTATGGGTGTATGATTTGAGGGAGCAATGCTTGTCCTCTGCAAATAATTTCATTTTCTTATTTTACTTACTCTACCTTTTTTTATGAGAACCCCTAAGAGGAAAAAAAATGAAACAGAAGCAATAAGAAGAAATAATGAAAACAGCAGGGATGTATGAAAGTCCACAGTGAAGAGACAAGGTGGCCTGACTGACACTGGATTTGAGGGATTTTTGAAAGTAAATATCCACCAATATAAATAAATAAATCATTGTGTGCATGTGTATATAATATATACAACACAATTGGAATGGGAAGACAATCCAATCGTTTTTATTGACCAATGAGAGCAACCACAACTGCAAATCAAAATTTCAGCTTTAATTTCCTGGAATTTAAATGTACTCATGAAAAACAACAGTACATGATGATAATGGCAGTTCCTTTGTTATTAAACAGCTACATCATGATGTCTGCTATTGTGCTGTTATGACACTTCAGTTCCTCTCTCCTTGTCTTTTTTTTTTCAAGCCCATCCTCATCAGTAGTTTTACAGATAAAAGTTAAATGCACTTTTGAGCATGCACTTGATCACATTTAAGTTTTCTAAGGTATACTGTTATAAAAAACATTTATTTCTTCATTTAAAATGTTCCAGGTGATGAGTTCTGCTTCCGTCATTTACAATTTGTTGTTGATAATAGGATGACAATTCACTTCATATTCTCTGTCAGTTTTATTCATGTGACTCCCTTTTTCATTTATTTGCTGTGGGCTATATTTTATGAGTTTTTTACTACTCTCTCTGTCTCTCTCTCTCTCTCCCTCTGTTGCTCTTGGCAGAAGAGTCAAATGTCTTGTTGTTTTGTAATCGCCCACCATATGACAAAATCGTTGGTTAATTTGAGATTTTGATAATTGTCACTACATGTTGCTGTTGCGAGGTGCCTGGTGCGATTGGCAGTCGTAAAGTAAATTTCTCTAACAGCATCAATGAAATCACAACAGGCATCACAGATATGAAATCTGAGACCACCTGCCTTGTGTAACAGCTATTGGAGAGCTCCACAAGGATGAAGGGATAAAAAATATCCTCCAAAGAAAGAGTGACTTTCCTTTCTTTGGTTCTGGGAGTTGGTCAGCTGGACCTCCTTGTTCGTCTTTACACATGGAGTCATTAAATTGGCATTTAATCTGCTGAATGATTTTCTCTCAATATATCAACAAACTGTGGCTGCCGATTCAACAAACTTCCTAGCCGAATACCTGGGGATTTAAATTTAATCTCAGAATGATAGGAGATTATTTATGTTGAGGATGGAAGCCTAGAGGGACAAACTATCTTATCACACATCAAAGCTTCTTATCTGCCTCACAGCATTAAACTGTCTGCAAAACTTCACCTGAATTAAATCTTGCATTCTAGGAGAGCAGCCTGTGTTTGGGAAAGCAGCAATGCTGGTCTCAAAAAAAACATTTACACAACCATTCATATCATCACTATAATGTCGACTTGACTGGCAATAAAATGTTGGAAATAGGCAACAGCAAGAAAAACAGAAGATTAAAAAAACAAAAAAAACAAAGTTGATGTAGAAATATAATCTTAAGAAAAATTGCTTTGACTGAGGGGTCATCAGGTCATATGAGAATAAAAAGGATTGCATTGTAAAGCTGAAGTTCAAAAGTTAAATTGCAGTTGTTTCACTCTGCAGTACATCTGAAGATCAGCCTGACTTATCTTACTTGAAGTTATGAGCATCAACAAATTTATAATTCCAGTTTAGTTGGGTTTCCAAAAGTATACAAGCAAAACCATAGCTTGCCATAAATTTGGGTAAAAAGTGGAAAGAAATATCTGACATATATATTATATGCATTCAGCTGCTTAATTATGAGCATTATGAAATTTCACAGTCCGTAAACACCACCAATAGGATTTTATATGTTGTATAATGTCCCAGTTTTATAAGATTTATTTGTATTATATAATAATCAAGATCAAATTGTGTCATCCTACCTGAATTGATTTTAAGTGGACACAGGAAAAACACATACCCTCTGCCTGACATAGAGGCTCAGAGGCTACAATGGGGGTTAATGACGAGGGTCTGTTGAAGTTGGCAAACATGACAAAGCATTATTGTTGTCTTTAACGACAATGCTATATTACGTCTTTAATGCTTTGCTTTTCTTTAGTGGATAAAAAATATAATTCTACATTCTTATTCAACTAGCTTCTATCTTACATTTAAGGGTTTTAAGGCATTAAGAACAGATCTTCTGATGTTTTAATCCTAGAGGTTTGAGCAAGATGGTAAAATTCATTGCCATCCATGTGGCTCATTTTGTGGTATTTTGTCACATTGCCTACTTGCTGTTTCTGAGGCTAATCTGTCCCACTGAGAAAAATGGATTTAGGGAACACTGGTAAGGATATTACTCTCCAGGAGAATAAAACTGAATCACCAACAGGTGTTGTTCAAATAAAAGAAGCATCAGGTCCGATCATGTGTTCCTGGCAGAAAGACAGATAAGCCTAGAAAAGAGACAGTCCCTCACAGCAGAGCTCACCCATGTTTGAACACCTCCCTACACACATATACACAGTAGGCACACAGATCTACATGTACATGCACACATGCACACTAATACAAGTGTATTAAAATGCTCTCCTCTACATCTTGGCGAGGTTTTCATTTTTATCTCTGTTCTGGGGATTAATGTTCCCAACAGGCTGAAATTATTTGTGCACAGAGAAATACCAAACTTAACTTGACCAGAAACATTTACATAAGTTACGCACACACCATGGAGGTGCTGTTCTCCTACACAAACATTACAGATGCCCAAGGTTTGCTGAGGTAGTTCACATTGAGACTCAATAACTCAATACTACAGGTACAATGTTTCTTGAACTGATTAAACTGAGGTTTTTAGGGAAGAACATGGAGCACTTTGTATGGGCTTAAAAAATACGCACATAAAAATACTTCAACAGTAAAGTACCTCGGAGGGGCATCATTTTTCTCAATTTTCTGTAAATCAAGTTATCTTACAGGATCATGTCAGGGTGGTTGAGTGATCAGACGAAGTTCAGTGATGCAGCACAACAATGACCAAAATAAATCTTTGGAGCCCAGAAATGAACATTGTAGATATGGTGTGGAATGATCTCCACAGAGACGTACTAAGAGTGTCTGAGCATAGAACATCAGTACAGTGAAAGCTCCAAAGTTACTCCTGAACATTGTGAAGGTCTGATCCACAACCACTTTTTGGCCAAAAGAGGTTTTGACCTGTTATTTCATCCAAGGCCCCATTTATTTTTTCTACCAGTGTGAATGTTTAAGGGATATATTCTACAAAGACACAAAAGACTAGAATTGTTAGTCTATTATTAGCTTCAGCACATTCAGAGAGATTTATAGAGGGGCAAAGGAATTCAGCCATGAAAAGAAAAATTAAAGTGAATATGGAAGGGAGGAGAAAAGGGGGAGGAAAGGATCAGATGTAAGAGATAGTAAAAGGGGAGAGATGTAGTGAGAGTAAAAAGGAAGACAGACAAAGAGGATAAAATAGAACGAAATGACACAGAAAGGAGATGCTATAGATTGAAAGGAGGTTATGAAGGAGAAAAGGCCATGTCACAAACAGATAGAGGAGGACAAAGAGTGGCAATAAAACAAAATAGAAGCAGGCAGTAAAATACACAGACAGAGAGATGCCAAAGTGTACAAACTGATACATGCATCTCAAATGCATCAGAAATATGTCAAATATAAAGACACCTCATCTCATGAGAAAAGTGTTGTTCAGTTTATAGCTACACTGTGAAGATTTTGAGCCACCATTGTGACACTTCCTCGTTTACCACTGAAAAAGGTGTGCAGCCTGCCACACACTATAATTCCAGTCTACTATAATGTAGAAAAACATTTATATGGATCAGAAAGGTGGGACAGAATTGTTCCTATACAAATGCTGTTTGAATAATTGGTTAGAGTGATCGATTAGTCTGCTTACAGTGTTCATTTGGGGTTAATTCATACATGTTTGGACCGTCAAATAAGTCATTTTTACAGTTTTTACCGGCTCTGTCAGAAAGTTACTGCTCCTTTCTGTGTCTCTATCATTTGCGCTGTGCACTGCCATCTGAGTCAGGCCAAACAGAGCTTGCCCCTCCGTACAAATTCAGTGTACGGTGTAAGTGTGTTGGTTTCTGTGAATGCATGTTAGTGTGGAAGAGAGAGGCAGAGAGCGATTAGAGTCAGAACGAGCTGAATTAATAAATGAGGGTGCAGCTATGAAGAATTTAAATTTACTTATTTAAGAAAAGCATCCATCATTTTGTGGTGATTAGTGTTGATATTGTGGCATCATTTCAAACAAATCAACGTTCAATCTGTAGCAGGTCAGAGATGTCAGCTGAGTCGGTGTGTGTCTCTGTGTATGTGTGTCTAAGACGTCCCAGCCACTACTGCCTAAATCAAGACTCTTTCAAAGGTTTTCCTACTAAGGGAATTTTACCCCTAAACCCAGCAGCTTTGATGAAATCTCGCTCATATGAGGCCAAAAGGCTTTTAAATAGTTTGACCTACCTGCCTGTGACTTCAGCTCTCAGTAAATTCCCCCTTCATTCTCACAAATTACTGTACACTGCCTCCCTTTCCTATCTTCTCGCAGTATCCGTCTGTTCTGCCAGTCCATCTGTCTCTCTCTATCAGTGTTAGGCCTATAAGCTGTAAAGGAGCAGTCCGCCCAATAAAAGAGCTCTATTAAATACAGCCTCAAGGAAGTAAAAAGGTAAGAACATCCCCAAGTCTTGAAATGCTGTCTTTCACTGCCCGCCAATGTCCTCACAATGTGTGTGTGTGTGTGTGTGCAAGTGCATGGACATATGCGTGTCACTTTTCCTGAAGGTCACTACCAGCCCTTGATCAGGAAGGCTCAAAGCAAAGCATGAACAACTACCTCAACTACTCAGTGGTGTTCTTCTTCAAGTCACTGAATCAATTTTAATTAAATAAATAAATGAGAATAACACTTATACAATCAATGGGGAAACAATCAAACCACTACCCCCTTTACTGTATCTCTCAAAATAACTACTACTTTGACTACTTTGTGGAATAAATGATGATTGTAGCTGACATTCAATGTGATGACATTTCATTAGTGTGTAGATATTTATTTTCAATTTAATGTTGATTCATGCTGAATCCACCCATGCTGTCTGAGTAAAGAAATGGGAAACCAAAAAATATATAAAATTTCATCCATCACGAAATTCCTCTCAGGAGTGAGTCTTACTTCAGTGAGTTTTGGAGCAACTCTCTGCTCTTTTTTTTCCTTTTTTTTTCAGGCAGAAATAAAATCAAATGTGGCCCCATGTGTATGCTACTAACTGAGTGAGCCACCAGAAAGGTAAAATTAGAGTTCTGCTTGAACAGGCTGCGTCACAGTTTCCTCCCTTGCTCTCTCCTGTGTGTGTGTGTGTGTGTGTGTGTGTGTGTGTGTAAGGTTAAGATGCAGGATGCTTCACAAGCTGAGGTCTTGAAAGTTCATGCACAATGTCAGCACAAAGGATGCATGAGTGATTCTGCGAGTGTGTGTGTGTGTGTGTGTGTGTGTGTGTGTGTGTGTGTGTGTGTGTGTGTGTGTGTGTTGTGGTGGTGGTGGTGGTGTGTGTGTGGGTGGGTGGGTGGGGGGGGTAAATGTGTGTGCTGCAATCTTAGCACGCCCTTGGTGCCCTCTCGGCAATCAATCTAAGCAGAAAGTGTTGGGTTAGCCCCGCCTCACTGCCAGGGCTAAACGAATTAATATTAATCAAGCATTGATTAAGGCCTTAACACTCACCAGCCATTACTCACAACATCATCCTTTCTTCTTTTCCTTCTTTTCTGTCTCTTCCTCTCTCGTTTCCTTTTCCACTATTTTTCCATTAATTCCTTCTTTCAACTATCCATTCACCCCTCTGTCCATCTTAACCTTTTATTCTTTTTTTGCACTACCACTTCCAACACCCCCTTTTTCTTCCTTCGCTATTTTTCTCTCCATTTATTTACTCAATCAATGCAGCCCTCTCTGACTTCATTCATCTATCCATCCTCATCCCCCCTTACGATCTCTTCGAAAGTGAGAAAAAAACCTTCAAGAGGTGGAGGGAAAAAAAGGAAAAGAGTGAGAAAAGGAGTCGAGGGCATACTGAACGAGGGAGGCAAGAAGAGAGAGATAGAGAGTAGGAAGTTGGCAGCTCAATAAAACACAATAGCCCATTGTTCCTACATGACATTACTCACCTGGGCAGAGATTAGAGAGAGGAGGGAATTTGAGGGTAAAAAGAAAGAAGACAGAGGATGAGAGATAAAGATGGGAAGAGAAGAAAGAGGCAGCACAGAGGAGAAAAAACAAAAAAGGTGGAATGAGAGACAGCCATTTGTCACAACATCAGTACAGAAAACTTATTTAATGAATCTTAAATTAAGCTTGTTTATTACAAAATCTGATAAATGACCGAATGAATTTGGAATAAGGTCATCAGAAAATGCTCTTTACATGGCAGTGTTTGCTTCAGACTTTTGTCTTAATCTGATAAATATTGGAATATTGGCATTGTGTGACTCTATTGTACCAAGTTACATCACAGCTGATTGTAGTCACAAGTAGTACAGACCACAGGTTACCACATCCTGCTGTGATGTTGTGAGCAGGCTCATAATGTACCTTTCAACAGGAAGCTTGTGGCTATGGTTCATAAAAAATAACCAAAGGTAAAGGGCAGGTCTGCGTCAGGAATCTAACTCGGCACAGTGGTTTACCACCCAGATCTATACATGTTCTGTCCATCTTACACAATACCTCTTTCGCAGTCATAAATCATTGGTATTTGACATAACAAGGACCAAATCTACAAATGTGTAACTACCGGCAATAAGGCTATTTTGTCTGAAACTTACATACATCTAATAATCAGAGGTTTAATTATGCTTAAGTTGACAGCATCTGTAAAAATATGCACTTGTTTCCACGTTATATTTGTATTTTACAAAAATGTATAAAAAACATTTTTAAGTAGTCACCACCTGCTAAAATACATCATTTGGTTTTCTACATCTCTTGAGGGTGCCGATGAATGATATGATTTTATGTGAAATGGAAACATGGATGAAGGAAAGAAAATCATGCTTGTCAAACCTCCCACCTTTCTAGGTCCTGATGCTAAATGTAGCGAGCAGCCAGATGTCAGGAAAATTACACTGCATTTGTCAGGATGAATAGAAGGTTTATTATATTTGCATCCTTGTCAACAAAACCCCAATGCCTCTCATTTTCCCTCTCCCAGATATAAACTGTAACACACACACACACACACACACACACACACACACACACACACACACACACACAAAATAAGCCTTCAACACCAAAAAATATTCTTATATTTGGACATTTCTTTATGTTCTATTAACCCTATTAACTGCTTTATACAGTAGGGCTGGGCAATTAACCGAAAAAACAACTTAATGTTTCTCATGTCTAATCTACACAATGTGCGCTCACAAACTGTGCGCTCACAAACTGTCTGGTCTCCCTGTCTCTGCTAATGTCTTATCTGTTCACCAAATTCAATAGAAATGCATCAATTCTTGCAAAGCTCTGCTGACAAACAAACCAGCCAACCACACAACAAGGACCTTACCTTCTTGGTGATGGTGATCAAAAATAATTCCATTTCTGCCATTAACTCCCCCTAAATCCTACACGGTGGACCAACAATGTGGTCTCACACATTTTTCACTGCATGAATTTCTAAATAAAGGTGGAAGTTATACATTTTAAAACTATTGTTTACACAATATGAATAAACAATATGAATAGGAAGAGTGTGTTCATACCTGGACATACTATACAAATAATATTCCTAATGTAAATATAGTCCTAGGCTGAGCAGAGGTCACATAATTATTCCACAGACCTGAACAGATATGGTGCAGAATACACAATTATATAGAAACACAGCCCACAGGAATGAGACAGCATTCACAATAACCAAGGGCCTGAGAGGTCTAATGAAAGGAAGCTTTTCGCATTCAATAATGACTCAGTCCCCTTTAACAACTGATATTAAAATAGGGAAAAGGTCATGATCAACAGTTAAGACTGACCTACTAATGGTTGAGCATGTTTGTCAATAGCAGGGCTACATCCCCCAGTGCACAGACTCTGGCTCCAAATGATGTCCTTGGCACTAGATGGCAGCTTTCATATCCAGGATAATTTGGCTTAATTTTTGGATAGTTAGAGGAAGTGGAGATGCGTCATCCATCTCTATTTACAGTGTCTAATTTAGTTTAGGTTACATATATTGAGGTTATATATACTGTTCCACTACGCAAACCAATTAGCACAACGCAAAACCAGCAAAAACATGTTTCCTTCTTGTCTGTTTGATAGAGTGCTCTCAGCCTGTAAAATAAAATAATTTCCCTTCCTGTGATAGTCAATCCACAGACAAACCTTTCACTTAGGTGTTAATGATTTGGTCAAAAAAAATGTTGGTGAAGGAGGTAATTTCTCTGATCCGCCAATTTAAGAAAGCATTCTGAGATGGAAAAGGACAAGGAAATAAAGATGTGTAGCTTCTCTGCACAATAAAATAACATCAGCAAGCCACAGTCACTTAAGTGGAGGAAGAACGGGAGAGGGCAAGAAAAGAGATACTTTCTTTCCATATCAGCCCACTTTCACCTTTTGTCATTAATTTTTTTCTTCATTTCCAAACGGTTTTCATCTCTTGTACGTTTCCTCTCTGCTGCAGCAAAACAACATCAGGCGATTTATAAGCATGGCTGCCTCCTAAAATGGAACCTTACATCCCATCAGCTTCTCCAAAGGGGGAGCCTTAAATGCAAACCACTGAAACACACACATGCACACGCACACATAAACAATCTCACACCCGAAGACAAATATCTCCCATATGCACAGAATCAGATAACTCCATCCTGTTATTTTACATTCCTAAAGCATTTCTTTATTCTCCACAATCAGGAGATTTTTTTAACTTCCCCTTAAAACACACACAAAACCCTTTTTATGTTTCAGTGATTTTATACCTAGAATTGATGCTACCTATCTACAACTTAATTAGTTAAAGCAAAGAGCAGGTCAGTCTTAGCAGCTATAATAGAGCTGTAAACTAACTTTACCACTTATTCAATAGGATCACATCTAAAAGCCAAAATGTAGCTCAAATGAAAGAAAGAAAGAAGAAAGAAGTGCACCAAATGAAAAGGAGGCGGCAGAGTGGTGCCTCAAATAAATTTGGGGGTAAATCAGTTCCAGTGGTTGCTTCCTGAAAAGTACTTTGGCTGCCTTGAGACGGATGGTATCCCAGGACCAAACCCAGAAGCATTGCAATTACTGGGCCATAATTTTACTGTCATTGGTGTTTCTGGGTCTTGCAGTTTTGGAAAAGAGGATCAGGGGCAGATGGACAGACACATAGTTTTAAAAAAAGAAGCTACCAATGTAATTTTGTAACATTTAAGATAAATCAGTTGACTCGTTTTCTCATTATGTGGCTGTTACCGTTCCCTTAAAAACATAATTCCTGTTGCAAATTAGTTTTATATAATTGTTATTTCTAGGACAAAGGGATCTATGAAGAGGCATTATCTCTATCTGACTGAGGCACCACAGGAAATTGTTATTAATAGTGAAATCATTGATTGTTTAAAAACCAACTAAGACTTGAACAAGCATAGGCTGATAATGTCCAAGTTACTCAGCAACAAGAGACAGGAAAAGGGATGAAGAAGGAGAAAGACTGCGACCCAGAAAGAGAAGACACCAAACTGAGCCAAAACCTGGGAGAGCTGGGATAGGCCAGCCTCACAAAGAATCGCTTGTCTCTGTCTAGGCTGGATGCTGGAAGACTATGGGACTCCCGTGGGACTCAGCCAGGCTGTGAATGTAAATAAGGCTTACTGTATCGAGAGACAGAGCAAACCTGAAGAGAGGATGAAAGAGAAAAAAACTGAGTGCAGAGAAACGTCAAGCGAAGCAAAGAAAAGTAGTTTTCACCAAGAATGGTCATGTAGGGATGACACACACAAAAATACACACACACACGCAGGTAGAGATAGAAGGCTGATGCTGGGATGTAATTTGTTTCAGCTATTTGTGGGACCACCAGAGATACAGGTACAAACACACACACACAAATGTGGAAACAGAGAGGCGAGTAGGCACTGATATGAGTGCACACACACACAAACAGAATGTGCCTGCAGCACAGAGACACAAAATATGTGCACCTGCAACACACACACACACACACACACACACACACACACACACACACACACACACACACACACACACATCCCCAACTCAAAAATGTTATCATGTCAAACAGACACAGATTAATCCACAAACTGACATTAAGAGAATCAACACATGCCTGCAGCTCCTGAGCAGCAAACCTCCGTGACTTCAGCAAAGGAGAGAACAAGACCACAGTAAGATGTGAATCAAAGTAGAAAAAACTTCCAAGAGGCTAAGTGGCAGAGGTGCAACAGAGAGGAGGAGGGAGTGATGCAGGAGCTGTAAAGTGACAAGCAGGGTGAAGGAGATGGATGGTGAAGGCTGGGGTAGATGGCAGGATGGCCTAAAAGATAGTGTCATGGGTCAGCTTCATACTTAGTCAACACTCTGCTCTCCTCTGGCTGTTTTACATCCAGCATTAAAATCCTGCATGTTGGGTTGTAATTATTCTTCTGCAGTTTTATTCTGAGTTTCCTGAGACAAAGTGGTGATAAAATAATATAAGCAACAGATATATATCCAATGTAGCACATTTCTGAAACATTAATAGGATCTAATATGATAACTGAATACAAAGCTACAAAAATTACAAACAAGAATTATTCCCAAAAGTGCTGCTTGTTATTCCACATCTCCTTAAATCTTTCTGAACAGTGAGAAATCCAACAATACAAATCTTCACGTTACAGCTTATGTTAAATAAATCTGACCCCGTATCCATTTGTTATTTCATACAACACACACACACACAGTTTACACTTTAAAACTGTTGCAATAACCAAAGGATATTTATTTAGTTTCAGTTATACACCGAAGACATTTGACATGGCACGTTTTTGTATCACACCTCACACTTTTAGGTGAGCACAAACAATGGCCTACATAACATACAAAACACATTTGTAATGCTTTTCCAATCTGACCCTTCGAATCCTACTGCTGATGAGTGGTTTGCATCTTGTGGTATTGGCCTCTATATTTCTGCTGTTAGTCTTATAGTCTTATTTGAACAGTGGATTATGATACCATCACACCTGCCCTGTGAATGTTGGTCCTAACGTAACATACTGTTGTTTTTGGGGGTTCTTCTTTATAGCACTCACAATGTTTCCGGCATCATCTGTTTTCATTATCCTTGGCTGAACTGTGCAATGTCAGTCACTCAGTACACTGGTGGTTACTTACTTTTCCAGGACGTTTCAAATTGTTGTATCAGCTATGACCAAAGTTTGTGCGGTTGGTCTGATTGATTTTCACCCTTTACTCAGCTTTCAAAATGACTTGTTTTTCTCCCACATACAGGTCTCCAGCCTTCGACAAATTCTGTCTTCACAGGTGAAACTCAGGGCTAAAACCAACGGTAGACATTCAGAGCTATTTGATGTTGAAACAATCGATCCATCAGCGATGACCATAAATACCTTTCAGACACTTCACACACTTCCCTCCTGGACCCATTATATTCCTTGTCTAAACTGTATATACTTCTCTCTGGGGTCACGCTCACAACAAAATTACTTTACCGAATCATCTAGTTCCAAGACTTGAAGAAATAAAAATAGAGATACAGTCTCTAAAATTTGTTAGTTACTTTCTTCTAAAAGTTTTACACACTAAACTGAACATGACAGCAAGTAAAGAGCACATACTTCAGCGAAGGCACAACAGTCCCCTTAAAATCAATCAAGGCAATGGTGCACTCTCATAGATATCAGTCCCCTAAATATACCTGATTTTATTTAAATGTAGATCCATGCATTATTCAATGAAAAATTGGTGAAATGTCAAAAATGCACCAAATTGAATGGTTTCCTCCTCGGTCGAGACCTCACCCTTCCACCATTTCACCATCATCCATTAGTTTTTGTGTGATGCTGCTAATTATCAGACAAGCAAATGCTGAAAAAATATAACCACAGGTGAAGGTAAAAATCCTGTCAAAATAGTCTATTTATGTAACTGGAGAATTCTGTAACATAAATAAAAAAGTCATGAGTACATCGCACATGATCAGTAGCATTGTAACAGCTGTAAGTCTAATAGCTGTGTGTTGAAATGCAAAAAAATCAAACCTACAAGTAAATTATCATATTACCTTTTTTTAATTATAAATGCCAAGTGCATTTACTCAACGCCCAGTCTGAGACCTCAACAACCTGGCTCTGAAACAAACTCTGATATTTATCTTGGCACATGGCAGAGCATATTAGCTTTTGTTATTTTACACTTTTAGATTAAAACTACATGACCATGAATTCCCTTACATAAAATTGTCATGTTTGGTTTCCTCCAGAGCTAGAAAACAATCTTGACCTTAATAAGGTATGTTCTGCAGAGTTATACAGTGTGTTGACATTGCCCCTAAAATTTTAACTCCCTTACTCATTCGCTTTTTGTTTTTCTCCACTGTTTATTTGAGCCTCAATTGACTTCTTTGTTTTTCTGTCTTTAGTTGAAACTTTAGTTGAACGGATGAAGAGCCATTTAAAGCTCAGAATGTGACTGAATCATATATCACACTCCTATACTTATATAAACAAGGCCCGTAGGTGCTCATTCACACACACACATAGCTTAATAGTTCACACACATAACACACACACACACACACACATAACACACACACACACACACACACACACACACACACAGTCATAAATCATGGCAGACTAGGGGAGGTGGTACAGATGGTGCAGTGGGGTCGGCAGAGCAGGCAAATACCTGAAGCTGAGGTGTGTTTGTGTTTAAGATTAAGTGTGTGTGTGTGTGTGTGTGTTATGTGTGTGTGCATATTACCTTAATAGCTGCAGGACTGAGCTTGTGGCTCACTTTTGCCAGTTTGCTGGTTTGAGACAAGTCAATGATAAACAGTCAAAGACCTTGGTTGAACCTTGTGTGTATGTGTATGTGTATGTGTGTGTGTGTGTGTGTGTGTGTGTGTGTGTGTGTGTGTGTGTGTGTGTGTTTGTGTGGCAGTATAGAAATAATAAGGTTATGCAGCTTGCAGTCTGACCTCTGTCCTGATTTTGTGTATTGTGAATTCAGTAGGTGAGCCAGTGGATTTAATTGAAGAGAAATAATAACATGTGAATGTGTGTACTGGGTTGGGGGATTTTATGGAGTCAGTGGAAGAAAATCACCCAACAACAGGAGTCCACAGGGACTGAGGGTATGCCAACCTCAATAAAGCCCAAATCTGGTGGCACCTGGTTCATTCTAATGCCACCATTTGTTCTTCTACACCGATCTTCATTGTACTGTGTATAATAATGAGTTCACCTTCCTGATTGTTAACAAAGTAGATATTTGTTTAGGAGTGTTAGAATTAAAACATTTACTTTGATATCATCTGCTACTGTAGGAATTTCCATTACAGCTTCTATTTTTAAAACATGATTTGGAGCATCTGTATCCAAGCATCAGTGGTTCCTCCTCTCCTCGATCCTTCTGTTCTCTGTCCTCAGTTCTAACTCCTCTGTCCTCCTGTCCTCTGTCCTTTAGTCTTCAATCCACTGTGTGTAGCATTATCAAAGACACTTTTAAGTCCTCACAAGAGTAGATATACACTTTTCTTAAAAAACTACAGTTAGAGGGCTTGAGTAAAAAGCACTTAACTCACAATAAATGCCCATAGGATGCACCTTCTTATAAGTCAGACAACACAATGGACTAACAAATAATGACAAAGTTTATATATGCAATCAATTGTAAGAACTAGGGCTGCATGATATTAGGAAAAACCTGCGATATGCATTTACATTGTTGAATGTTGCGATGACAATATGCCTTGCAATAAATACACAAATGCTTAAGTATACAGTGTTAAAGCCTTCATGCTTTGGGTGTACTGCTCACATAGACCCCACACAGTGAGTGGTCTATGAAGACACTGAAAAAAATGAAATGTACTATTTCCATTCCAACAACATGGTTTTATTGAAAGAATTCCACCTGGCTATGGACTCACGGACCACGGACAGCTCCCCAGCCCGATGGAGAGGGTGCACAGCGCCGCCAAGCCCCAGGGCAGACACCCAGGGAGTCATGCACGGCTCCACTAAGTCCGCTTACAGTGATCATTTGGGGTCTTTCATACACGTTTGGACTGTAAAAAAGTTATGTTTTATAGTTTTTACCAGCTCTGTCAGTAGTTTACTGTGTCGCTCTCATTCGTGTTGCACACTGCCAACCGAATCGAGCCAAACCAAGAACACCCCACCACCCCTACGGCTCTCCATACATCGTCTTTTACTTATTCTGAGGTTTTTATCCAGTCTGAGTTTAAATATGTCTGTCCAAGTAGCTGGTGGTACTTTTTTCTCTCTTTTTCACACATACACATACACACAACCCAATGTACCAACACAGTGTATCCCTCAAATCCTCTTAGCCTCTCTATGTTAAATCAAAATATTCTCATGTTCGTTGCAGCTGACAGGGATGTTTCATAGCACAAATGTAATAAAACCTCTATTTGATCTATTAATGCACCTTTTTCGATGATGGATTTGCCAGTAACGATTGACAAAAGGTGTTGTTTTTTGTGTTTTTGGACCACGCTTGGTTTACTTAAACGCAGTACTTCACCATTGGCATCTCTTGGTGGACACCCTGATGGTAGATATGGCCATTTTGGCACTACTCTCTCTTACAGAAAAACACACACACACACACGCACCTGCACGCGCGCACGCACACACGCACACGCACACACACACACACATCCTCCATCACTGTTAAATCTGTATTTACGTGCAGCCATAAATTACAATATTTAAAATGTACATACTCTGCCTTGCTTTCTCACCAGCACAAACGATAAAGCTCAAACTTATGCACACTTACTGTACAGTATTTTCTCCTTCCTTACATCTTTCTGTCTCTCTCTCTCTAACGAACACACACACACACACACACACACACACACACACACACACACACACACACACACACACACACACACACACACACACACACACACACACACACACACACTCTTGGCATGCATCGCAACACTCATTTTTCTTGTTAATGTAGTGTGTCGAATTTGCAGGGTGGCGGCGTGCAAATGAAAGGTTGCATGTCTCACTCGCTTGGCAATATGTATTTGATAAGAGCTGTAAATCAACTGGTGTAGCAGAGCAAAGCCTGCAGGGACGGACAAAACACATGTTAATGGAAAGCAGCGATAAATTGGAGGGAAATACTGTTTACATGTGCGAATGAGAGAGGGACAGGGAGGCTGTATGAGAGCAAGACAGACGGTCAAACAGAGGGAGGGTCAAAGTACGAGAAAGACCCTTGTGTGTAGAAAGGAGATAAGGTCAAGAAACTGAGAGGCAGAGAAAAATAAAAGCTAGAGATACAGAAACTTAGTCAGGTAGGTTGGGTTTAAAAGAGGGCAAAACATAAAACAGTGTCAGCTGGGTCCAAATAAAAATTGTCATGAAGTGTCTTGTATCACTTAATAAAACATGAATCACACATATGCATATACACTCCAAAAAATGGAAGTAACAGCACCCAAAGCTTGTTTCCAAAAACACACAAAGAATTTTTTTTAAAAGCTACAGCACCATAAGATTAAACTTTGGGGAAAACTCAAAAAACTTAAGTAGCCACTGTTCTATAAACAATAAAGCCCAAGGTAAACCGTGCAACCAGCTTTCTTTGACCCAGCTTCCCTACATTTACATAGGGCATTACTGTATTTGAATGCATTTGTAGGCCACCTTTTAAGAAAATGAATAGCCATAACAAGACAACTAATATAATTCAAAATCTAAAAAAAAAAAGTTGCTAAATAAAATGTCCACTTTGGAGGACAAGTTGGAAATACAAATAAACCACATAGCACAGAGGCAATGTAACATCATCATTGTGGTATGTGATAGAGGGAAATGAGGTGATATGAGGGGAAATGGCCTGAAATGCTCTTTGTGACCCTTACTACTCATAGAGTGTAATAAAGATCTAGTTTTGGACTACTGCTCCTGTTTTCCCTCATGAGCCTGGCTTCTGTCAATAGCTGCATTCTCACTGGGGCGTAAAATACATTTCAGTGCAGGATCCGCATGGCTCTGCATGTTCAAGGGTCACACAAGAAAACTCAAATTGAAGCACATAAGCAAAATTGGAAAGTTAGAGAGTAAGTAGTAAGTTAGAGGTATTCATTTACCATTGCCTTTGAAAATCTACTTTGTCATCAGGCCTTTTGATTCATGGCCAAAATACATAAAAAATAACAGTTGCTGAGAGGACTGTAGTTTAAAAACAATGTTACAACAGCAGGAGACCACACTGAGTTCCACTCCTGCCAGAAAAATGTAAAACCAGAGACTCACCAGATAAAGACTGGAAGAATGTAAATTCTCAGGTAGCGTCAATAAAATGAATTAATGGACTCAACCTGCCTTGTGTCGACAGTCCATGCTGGTGTTGGTGGTACAACAAACTGGAGAATGTTTTCCTGGCAGCCCATAATAACAGTCAATCATCTGTGCTGTACTGTAGTTGACCATGTGCATCTCTTAAAGGCTACAATTTACCATCATCCAGCTTGATAATGGACGAGGGCACAAAGCAAAATTTGTCTCTAACTGGTCTCATGAAAGTGCAGTAGAAATCATGTGATGCAATCATGTCATCATGGACCAGACTTTTCAACACTTTGTAGAATCCATGTCATGATGAACTGAGGCTGTGTTGAGAGTAAAGGGAGAATAAGTGTGGTGTTCCTTCTTAAGCACTCGATAAGTGTAATTCAATGCGCTCATGCTGTCCCCAGAGGTATTTGACTGTCCTCTGTTCAGCTGAATGTGCAAAGGCACAACAACAATTTGTGCTTTGCAGCAATATTTCACCATCTTACAAACAGGGTGAAACTACATGATGTCTGCAGTTCAGACAGGAATGAAACATTTTTCTTTTTGTGTTTAAATGAAGAATATATTTACAAAACAAAAACATTCATAAAGATAAAATGTGTGCGTGTCCGTAAATGAAAGAAAGCGTATTTCTCAAGATAAAGTAAGCAGGCGGATTAATGCTGCGTGCCTTTGATGCAGTTGCAAGTATTACTGGTATCAAGTCACTTATTCTGTCCCGTCTCACCTCAGTCCTGTATGAAGCCATTTTCAGATAACTGTTCTATTTATTGTCTGCCCCAACAGAGCAATCCAAAGAACGGAACGCTGTTGATTTACCACCAATATAAAGACATAAAGTCACAGTTCATTCAAACAGTTAGTTCCTCACGTGTAAGTCAATTTACCGCAGCTCGCTCTGGATCATTTAAACCACTGGGGCCAGACTGGTCCCAGTTGTCACTGTTGTTTTGGCATGAAACATAAAATGAAGTAATTGTGACCGCTACTACAAACCGGAGCTCAAACCATAATGGATTTAATGTACTGACGCAGTGAAGTCCAACAACCTGAGACCACTTTGTCTTTCACTTAAATGTGAAAAAAGATTCTTGATACTCCTATCCTCTGATTTAGGGCTGGACGATATGGACAAAAATTATTTCAAGATATAGTTTTAATTGATTTCCGCTGAGATAAATAATTATCACAGTAAATGGTACAAGACTTAAAGATTTTTGCTTCTGAGGTGACAATGACAGACGCAGCAAAACATTAACAAATCTGCGGTAGATCAATTGTGTGCCACGTTACTGATTTTGTTTTACTGCCCTCTCACATATGGACCTCACAGTCACAGACATGGTCAAAACAGCCAGGAAGGTGATGGGCAAAATGACTGTCCTTCAGAGCATATACAAAGTTTCTGTGGTCACACGAGCAAACTGGATCCATAATGACCCATCACACATACTGTTCTCTGAATTTGACCTGTTACCTTCAGGCAGAGCCTGTAAGTGTGAGAACAACCGCCTCAAGCTCTCATTCGTCCCAATGTCTATCACACTACTCAACAAGGAAACATCTTGATTCAGCCATGTATCTCAGCCACCTTTGCACTTTGTGTGGAACATTTTACACTCAGGTTTTAAAGCCAGTTTCTTTTCCCATATTTTATGCATTATATCCTTTTCATGTTTTAACTGTTTAAGTGTTTTTATTATTACACAATATGTCCTTGCCTACTGTGTTTTGTTGTTTGATGAGCAATGGTCCGTTCTGCAGGCCCAAGAAAACTTTCCCCATGGCAGCCCTCGAGGAGATGGCACCAAATTTGAGGAATTTACTCTGAAACTGTGTTGCTCATTCGGTGTGGTTTAAAAACCAAGTGATTGAAAGTAGTTAGGTGTGAAGTAGGAAGGTGCTTTTAATCAAGGAAGCTAAGAAAGACAGATCTGTAGTTTCAGTGTGGTGTAACACGACTAAACACAACCTTCCAGTGTGTCCTCTAACAAACACAGCCCCACAATGGTTTATAAACTGATACCCATCACAAGCCTGAACAGAAAACAACAGTGCTGCGCGTATCAATTAACTTCCCACACATTTCAAGATATTCTTGTTGTTGTTGGACAACAGCAACAGTCCAGTAGCCTCCATTGCTAATGTGGGCTCATTAACATCCAGTTCAACACACACTGACAGCGAAGAAGATGTGACTCACTGTGACTTGACTTTAAACTCCATCTTCTATCTTCCATGGAGACAAGGAGCTCCCATCATCCGTCTCACGTCACGCTGACGAAAACCATCTCCTGTCCGTCCTCCTGACTCAGACTTCCTGGCGGCTAAGCTAACCGTTAGCTTGTAGAATTAGCACCGGGAAAACAAGCTAACACCTTCTCTTTCCGTTAAAACGCGGTAAACTTTGTCTTAATGTCTCCTCTGTCTCTTTTCTCTGTGTCTTCTTCAGCTGAAGGCCTCACACACACACTTGTCTGAGGAGCTTCACCTGACCTCACCTTCCGGGTGCTGCTGCTGCTGCTGCACCGGGGAAACTGCAGTTCCACCGTTGACCACGCAACGGAACTGTGCACCGGCGGATGGAACCCAGGGTGGCGCTGTTTCACTCCTCTGAGGCAGCTGAACCAAAGGAAATAAAAAATGTCCTTTACTTGATAAATGAACTCAGCTGTTAATGTTCATTAAGACTCTTTAATGAGTGATTATGTGTCCAGATGGCCTCTGTGAAAATTATTATTCTGTTTATTCCTAAAGATTTGGAAAATAATCTCATGAAACCTGTGCCAGATTATTACAGAACTACAGAGAGTCAATGAAAAAAACAGGAAATACATGAAAGTACATAAAGTAGTAAAGATATCTCTTAGTATTAATGATAGTGGTATGTCATCAATGCTGTAGTTTCATGGCTATTCTTTTTCCAACATAGAATAACTCAGGTTTAAGGTACAGATGTAAGAGTCTTCTGATTATGTGCATTTTGATTCAAATATAGTGAAGACCAATACAAGTGCATGTTTACATAAACTGCAATACCAGATTAAGCCTAGATTTAATAAAAAATCATCACTAACAGTTTTGTGTAATATCTGGGATTATTTGATTTGTTGAACCACATTTAATGGGCCAACAAGACCCTGCTGACAAACTGTGGACTCTGTCCAAACAATCTGGATGTGACTGACTCATTCAACATCAACAATAATGTTTACACATGTGCATTTATCTTCACCAATATGAGAAATGCCTTTGAGTTTTAGATAGAGGAGTCGAGCTTCATACGGTTGTGTCCTCTCTGTATCATGTCTTTGTAGACGGACTGGAAAGTCCTTGGCAAACAGAAGGCTTAATATTTCTGAATGAAAGACAAGAATCTCAGCACAGCGGTGACAGCCTGTAGCATTTTCCATTCACTTGTTTAGGCCTGGTCAAGTCGATGACAGTGGTTCAAGACTGACCGCAACTCAACCACTGTAATGCATCTCATTAGAGACGATATGAGTCAAAACATATCCTCCCCGCTTCTGCTTCCTTTCTGAGACAGTATGCCAGAGGATGATTTTCATCCATGGATATGTAATTCTATACATCTCATGGCAATGCGGTGAAAAACAATATCTTAATTCACTTTTGAGGTAAATGCGTCTCTCCTTGAGTTTCCAGCTGGGCCTCCAAGCAGCAGGTCACTTAAGGCTGGTGATTAAAACATGGGTGATCCTTACATTTTGGTTTGCACAGTAGGATCATAGACAATCACAACAGACACCTGACTTTTATTACTTTTAGTCTAACTCAAGTGGATAAAACAGTAATACAATATTACAAGACAAATGAACAGACTGTCATTTTTTTGGTTATGGATCTTTATTGGCCTCCAAGAACCATGTTTAAACAATGACAATAGCAAAAAGAAACCAAAAAATTTAACAAATAACCTTCAGGGCTCGTGTCTGCTAGCACCTATTCTACCTGTAGCACGCTCAGTTGCTGCTCATGTGTACCCCTCAATGTAACTACACTAACAACTGAACACATTTTTGTTTAAGAGAATATATTTTTGTCTTGTTGTCTGGTGTCTCTACTGTAGAAGTAACATTTTTATTGCTTTCTTGTTTGGTGAACCACAGCTGTGCGTAGGCTTCGTCCAAGAGGAATTTGTTTCGAAATACATTTTTTGTTTCCACCATTAGACGTTTCACACATTGGTCTGAAAACAAGTATTTTTAGACATGTGTAGCAGAATACAGAACTATTGTGGTTCCTCAAAACATATAATAGGTGTTATTGCAGTATGCTGTGTTTAAGGAGACATCCACAGCAGCTAATGTGAAACCTTCCTCTGAAAGTTAGGCCTCCTTGTTTATCCCCGAAGAATAAGACAGCGTCATATAAGATTGGATACAGCAGCTGTTGATTAAGTTTAACAAAACTGAGCTGCATCCAGATCTGAAGCTTTCTCGTCAGACTTGTGTTCAACTCAACTATTTTGAGTTAAATGAGTTTTAATATTCTTTGGAGCATAGTTAATAAAAAAAATCTCTGTAGCTCTTTATTGGAAATGAGTTGCTAAATGTTATAAATTAATAATACAAATTTTCTACCCTTTCATTGCTAACAGCTGTCCTTTAACCATAAGTTGCAAAGATGCCAAACATTTATGTTTTGAAATAATTCCTCTCGGGAATGGTGCCAAAGTTCAGCTGTAGTCCATGAAGAATGCAGTCATTTGCACAATGTCTTCTTCTTATTATAGATTAGTCTTTCTGATGTATCAAATTAAAGCTAAAATTTCCCCTACAAGATTCTCCCAAAACCAACCTTATATTATTTCCAGAACTGTCCAGGTAGAATAGGTCTCACATAAACTGTTGAGTATGATTTAACTCAGTTCTATAGTTAGAGTCAAAAGGTTTGTCATCTGAGGACATTGCTACACGTTTATCTCAAGTGACTTTTGAACTTGCACCTGTCTGACCTCCTCGTTCATAGCAGAGCAATGTGCATATGTCCAAAACAAACATTATAGTCGCAATCAGTTGTCAAAAATATCTATTGCTTTGGTGGAGGCTGTACAGTTCCTCCATTTGTAGTCAGCTCAGGGGTTTTAACTCTCATCTATCAGAGCTCTTTTTTCCTTCCATCCTCTTTTCTTTCTGTTTCAGACCCAATCTTTTGAGTTGTGATTTCAATGTGCATGTTCCTTGTGTTTCTTGTTAGACGAATGATTGAAAAAAGAGATGCTTAGTTTCGGCAGTAATCCAAACTCTGCCTCTGTTTTCCGTTGGACTAGTCCACCAGGAAACATCCAAACATTTGATTTGGTTTTCTCTCTGAAATGGATCCTCAGACTCACCGTCCTCAAGCACTTTTGAGTCGTGATACAAGATGGAATGCCTCCATTTTTACATCTCATTTTGGAGGTGAACTGATTCCTATACCCTGTACAAAAACAAAACTCATCCAATAGTTCAAACAAAGACAGGAACATCTTTAGAAAAAGGAACCAATAAGAACCAATATTAATCACTTTCACATTGTGGTGGTAGATAGTATTGTGTACCATATTTGCACCCTAAAATGTACAAAATATCACCATGTTGTTGGCTAGTGACCTGCAATCTTATTCACAAGCACTTTGAAGCATGTTTATTTATTTACAACATACAGTGTACTTTGAAACAGCAACACAACTATAAATAAATATTGCAATCTTGACAATCTTACAGTTCTCCTTTTTTATTGTCGGTTCTTTATGACTCGTCACCTGAGCTTAACGAAGGTGAGGCAACCTCTGCTTGTCCTGTCTCCGTCCTTTCACTTCGTCTCCATCAGTATGTGCTATCATTCGCCAGCAGGTCTAATGCCCTTGGCTTTTCTTCCGGTCCTCACCCTCTCAATTGTTAATTTAAATAAATAGATCTCTAGAAGAAGAAAAAAAAAGAATAATATATCCTTAAAATCTTAATAAACCTCTGAAATAAAAAGCTACAATTAACATCCTCCCAACTAAGGAATTAAATAATGAGGAAAAACATAATAAAAAACATTATATTTAAAAAAAAGAAGAAACGAAGGGAAGAAATATCTATATAATAGAGTTCAGAAAGAACAAACATGTTTTCATGAACCCATGTCTATCAGTTAGATGTTCAAGAGTGTTACTCCATTTTCATTTGTATTGTATTGTCTTCCAGAATATCCTGTTAGCTCCATGTATAACACTGTAGGTACTCTGGTCTGTGTCGAAGCCTACGTGAGTTCTGTTTTAAATAATCCTCATTATTAGGTGTTCCGTCAGGCTTTGCAAACCCCAAGCAACCTCCTCTTTTTATGGGAGACACCTCAGTCTGTCCCATTTTAGTTTATAGACAGTGTTTCACAGTATTTCACTGTGCACTTTAGTTCATAAAGTTTCTGCTGCTGTCCAGTCACAGACACAGAGAGGGGGCCAGGGGACGACTGGACTGCTTCTGAATACAGTTAGAGAGCCTCAAATATGGCTAATGTCCTTTCCTGTTTGGAATTGTGCAAGATTAAATGCCTCTGTCTTGGATCCAAGGGAGAAACAGTCTTTTGTGTGACATTTCATTTTCCAACTCTTGGCACCTACCGTTTGGGGGAAAGAAGCGAGATTGCCTGAACACAGTGCTGGATGGCAACTCCTACTGGTGACTGCAAAGTGCCTGAATTTGTAGTTGAGTACTTGGGATATATATATTTTTTACATATTACATTTTACTTATGAGCAATGCAAAAAAGGAGATGGGTCACATAATAGAACAAGAGTAGACTGTATCTTTGCTGCACATCAGCGATTCATTATGTAAGAATTCAACAGCATCAGCAGGTAAATGACACGTTTGTATATTAAAACTAGATCTCTCAATAATTAATCAACAGCCACAGTCAATGTTGGCAATATACCACATGAGTAAAAAAGACTTATGATGAAAGTTCTTGTCAACTTTTTTTCAATGTATAGTGGCTTCATAATGTTTATCCAGCAACATACCCTGAATTTACTGTATAGCACAATGGTTTACTGGTGCTCTGAAAATTAACATTCATAACCAATAGTGATCTAATTATTGATTTTACACTAATACTTTCACAATAAATAATATCAAATAAATTCATAATGTTATTCATTGTTTGCTACCATTGATTTCAGTGTAAGCTAGTGATGACAGTATGTTTCTCATAGCCTCAAGGGAGCTGAAGCTAAGCACCCCCTACACTGTTCAATAATCTTCGCCTCACTTTGTGTTCCTCCTACTTGTTCATCCCATCCTTCCTCCCTTCATCCATTGCAAAGGCATTACAGGTGAATTGTACTCATTGTCCTTCCTCCCCCCCGCCTGCATTCATCCTATGCCCCTCCATTCCTCAGAGTCTTTCCCATCGGTCACAGATTGTCTTGTAGCCTCTCCATGTAGGTTCTGATTTCAGACTGACCCAGGTCCATATCCTGACACACCCACTTGATGTCATCCTCGCTCCCATTGGTCATCAGAACTGAGGAGTTGGTGTACGGGCCACCCCCGCCCGAATTATCATTGGGCAGAACGGTGGCAAAAGACGTGAACTTGACGCGTTTGCGTTTGGCAGCTGCGACCGCAGCTGCTGCCGTGGCTCTGGGGGAATTATTCAGGTGCTCCGCTTGACCAGTGGCATCCTTGCCACCGGTAGTGATTGCTGAAAGGCACTGATGTGGCTCTGGGACAGATCGGGGTAAGGTTTGTCCGTGGGCGATGCCCCGGTGTCCACCTGTGCCACCACTCCTGCTAATAGTGCCCATGCCTGTGCCTACGCCCATCACCAAGGTGTTGCCAGCCCCGTTCAGCAGATACTTGCTCTCCTCATATCCTCCTTCATTCCGGTCAATAATGGTGGTGCACTCATCTGGCAGCCCACCATGGCATTGGTCAGGGTGGGCAGCTAAAAGGTCAGCTTCGTTGCCAAGCCAAACCCAGTCATGGGCGTGGTTCATGTTGCCTCCTGTCTCCAGAACAGGGACTTGCTTATGACGATATCTGCAGACAAAGGACAATAATTACTTTACTAATAAAGTAAAATCTTGATCAAGTGCAATACCAGGCTGAGCTGTTGCTTTTACATTTACAGTGGGTATCTCAGTTTAGATAGTAGACAGTTAAATACAGCAGAGCAGAGAGACAATTTTAAATCTTTTAAAATGTCATCAGACTCTCACCTGCAAAATATTGTTGTAAACTAATTAAAGAAAACATTTAAGAATACTAGTTGAGTTGACAGTTTTAATTGTGCGTGTACAATTGTTTTAATTAGTTTTTCTATTTTGTTGCAAAAATAATACAATAATAATAAATTAAATTGTCAAATGAAAATAACCAAAATTCTCTGTCAAATAGTCACCTGGGAAACAACACTGGATGGAGATTTAACCAGTGAACATAATGTCTATCAACGTGGGGTGCTTGGTATACAGATCATAAAATGTTTCACACAATAAGGTTTTTAAACCGTGGGGTAACTGAATGAAGGCCTTTCTATTTAACCTACCAACACAAGTCCTGAATTTTTTCAATGTTTTACCTGAAAGCAAAGCTGACACAGTTAATGAGGAAGACCAGTATTGCCAGACAGAAAACTCCCAGTAGGGCATACATCCCGATCTCCAGGTCGGACAGGCCTCTGGTGGTGTGGCTCAGCTCACTGTCTCCACCCCCTGGCACTTCCACTTGTGCTGGGTAGGTGCTCTGGTCCCCGGCTTGGTTTGGACCGCTGCCTCGGCTGCTGCTGCTTCCTCCGCTGGCGGCTTTACCACCTGAAGCACGATGGATCACTGTGCTCTTGGTTGTTGTGCTGACCTGGTGAGGGGAAAATAACACATGCACACGTTTAACTTTCATTCAAAGTGGGTTTTATTTTCAAATTTCAAAAATGAAATAACTTTCTTCCAGTGTTTCCTCTCACCTTCCTCATGGCTCCCTCCTCTCGATCCACTGCTGCACCGTTGGACTTCCACTCTCCTCCGTCCTTTGTTCGGTGCTCGCTGGTGCTGTTGTCCATACCTCCTCCGTCCTCCTGGGCTCCTCTTCCCATCTCACCTCTGTCCTCACCCTTTGCCCCAAACTTCACCAACACATTGCCAATTCCTGATGCTAAGACGCTCTTCCTTTTGGACTTCTGACAGGTCTCAGAGATGACCATCTCGACACGAACCAGTGGCCCTTGTCCGTCGCCTTCTGCGACCACAATCGGCCAGTGCTGCTCCTACATGACAGGAGCAATATGAAGATGGTTGAGTTATGCTTTGGCAGCATTATCTGCAAAAATCTTTTACAAATCTTTAACTTTACATATCCGATCAAGTAGGAAGCTGCAAGTACCTGATTGGTTATGGAGATGACTCTCTCGTCCAGTGAGACAGCTGAGAGGAGGAAGTCCTTGGAATCATAGATATCAAGTGGTGTTACTGAACCGTCACTGTACTGGATCCACGCACTGACCACAGCTTCCTGAATAAAACCAGAAGAAAAAAAACAATGAAACAATAACAACACTGGAGGAATAATAACTTTACACTGACAGACCCATTTCCTCCAGGATTTTAATTCTGTTGGACCCACAGCAATCTTTCTAAACCTGCTGCTGTGTGAGTGTAATAGGTGAAGTTATTTGTTGTCCTTGGTAGCGTCAATGTGATCTGAATGATTCAACTGTGTTTGTATTCTAACAAAACCAGCATCTTGTTACACACAAAGAGAGAATCAACACATTTGTTCTTTTCACACACACACTCCTTGTCTCCTTCTCCATTGTCCACGTCCTCCAGTACAATGAGCACAAAAACCATTCAGCAGCTTTTCTATAAATAAAAACAGTTCAGTAGAGAATGTATTTTCCCTGTTTGTGATCTTGTCCCACTAATTTCCTTTCTATTAAACCCACTGCTTTGTTTAATCAGAAATCACACGATTGTGTTGGTAAAACAAAAACAATTAAGCTCTAATGTGAGGAACAACACTTTATTTCTTCCCTTCCCTTTATTCTTACATTAAATTGACAATTTTTCTTGCCTCCTCTGGTCCCTAATCCCCCTCTTTTCCTCCGGTCTTCTGTTTTTCAACTCTTTTGATACTATTTGCTTCTCCTACTTACTTTCCCTCTCAGTATTGCATCATCTCTCCACAGCGAAGGATGTTGATAAAAGCAGACAGGGGGGAGGGGGGGAGGAATTAATGTTTGAAAAATAAAAGGCAGGATCAGATCTAGATTTTCATCATGATGAGCTGCTTCTCGTCCAATTAGCCCCTGGATAAAAATTATAATTTGGGGTATTTAAAAAAAGTAAGAGTAAAAACAGGGAGAAGGAATGCCAGGGGAGAGGAGAGTGTGAGGGGTAATAGCTTGAGATGGTGTGATAAAAATAAACATTGACTATCTTACCAGAGAGGGAGAAACAGCTTGTAACATTTTAGCCTAGCAGTATATTATGCATGTGAGTGTAGGTGAGTTTTTATGGTTTAAGATTTGTGTTTCTGTATTATTATAGCTATTAGATGGTTATGTACTTTTGTAAGAGTCAAAAAAACATTATTTATTTGTATTAATTAAATAGTTTCAATTGTGATTTAAATTGAACTAACTGAAAAACACAAAGTATTTATTTTTATTTAAGTACATATTAAGCCTTGGCTGTCATTTAAAAAAGACCTTTAGGTGGTTGTAACTGTAGTTAAGTAGTGCTGTAGCTGGAAGTTACACACTGCTAATTAGAAACTGATTATGAAAGAGATGGCAGCGATACGATGTCCGCAGCAAAGCATTACTGTTTAAGATCTATGATTACAACCTAAGGGGTATTACTGTAGAGAGGGGAGCAGCTTAAGATGTTGTCCATCAGTGTGTGTGTGTGTGTGTGTGTGTCAAATACAAACTTAAAGGCAGTGAGGTATTGATGTACAGAATCATATGTCTGTATGTACGTGTACCTATATCATCACTTACCTGTTTAAGTGTGTGTAGCAGATCTGTGGCTGTGGTCGTTAGCTGGATTGCCTGATAATTTCCAGGACTTGCTGTCATACCGAGGGACAGAGATGCAACCAGCTGGACTCCCAGGTCTGTGATGGTGACCTAGACCAAACACAATACTACTTTTAATAGTTTAACAGAACAAGAAAGGGACGAGAACACTAACTTTTAAGGTGTGATAGATCCGGCACCTTCTGAAGTATGATTGAATTTTGATATTTTCATTATAGTATAGTGCAGTGGCTATAAAATGGTGGTATAGAATGACATATATTTATAGCTGACATTTTGAATACACTGAATGGAACCATAATCTTATAAATGCTATCAAATCACATGACTTTTTGTTCCTTATTCTATCTGATACTGTGACGCTCAGAGTACTTTTGGTTCAGTATTCACAGGGACTACCATCATGTGTTTACTTGCTCTGCAAGCCACTTTGCATGTTCCTCCCTTTCATTTTAAGCTATTAACTTCAATATGTTCCCGTAGTATAACCAGTGATCTGCAAGGTGGGATTTATACAATGAACCATAATACACGCCGATAAAATGGACCTATATCTCGTAAACAACACATAAAATGAAGCAGCATGCTATTTTACCTTGTCATCCAACACGGTCACAGTCTTCTCTGCAAGGATGGAGTCAGACAGTGGGGACAGAACCTGCAGTGAGAAAATAAACTTTAGATTTTAATCTTTTACTTTAAATTAGTTTACATATGATGTTTTTAAAAATGTGTCTTGGGTCTTCCATAAAAAAGATTTATTATTAAAATGGGAACAAAATTAGGAAACACAAGTAAACTGAAAATGGTAAATAGGCTTTCTTTTCCAGTCTTTTGGACCAATCAAATGGGTTTACAGTACAAGTTGCATTCACACATTCCTACAGCACTTTAATACACAGTGCTCTTTCTAATACACACCCTTTATACACTGTCCGGGCAATTTGGAATGCGGAGTGGGGGATGGAACCACCAACCCTCTGGTTAGCGGACGACTCTCTCTACCTCTATAACTCTATACGGGATAGAGGTAGATGAAAAAAGCTCTTGTTGTCTCAGTGATTAAAGGGAGAGTGTAGTGTTTAACATGGACGGGGGAGCAGTGAGAGCTGGATAACAGTGCAGTGTGTTAGACTCATACTCAGCACAAAATCAGCACAAACAAGATGCAGGCTGGAGTGAGTTTTGTCTACAGTCGGCACAGGATGTCATCCATTTTACATGATGGAAACACACACTCACACACAAAGTGCCCGTCTGCATCCCAGCTGTGCTCCTCTGTGTCACTCAACTACGACCAACTAAGACAACTTAGCATAAACAAAGCACAAGGCCAAAGCTGCAGGCGTGAAACCGTCAATGGGAGCGTGAGAAATGGTGAGGGAGGAATAAATGGAGAAGGTGTCAAAGAGAGAGACGATGACAAATGGGAGAGGACAGAAAGTGAGAGGGGCCAGAAAGACGGAGCGCAGAAGTGATTGGGCTGCAGATGGAGAGTGGGAGCAGCAGACAGACAGTGATAGAGATTAGGAGCCCTGTGTAGTAGTGTACTACTCCGCCCGGCGACAGGAGGACAGACAGATCTGATTGGTGTACAAAGAAAATCTCTCAGTGAACAGATCGGGGCGTCAAACTCAATCCCATCCTTAGCGAGGTAACAAAATGTGGTGATTGACGGCTGTGGGATTGCTCTTCAAGACTCAGAGTAAGAAGGCGATAGAGAGAAGGAGGGAGAGGGAGAGAGAGAGAGAGAGAGAGAGAAAGAGAGAGACTTGGGGGTTGAAAGGAGGGAGAGAAGGGGAGGAGAGGAAGAGGCGAGAGTCAGGGAGACGGAGCTGGGGGGTAAAATTGAAATGTCAAACTATCAAATGACGGCTGTCGACTCTGGCGTCTCGATGGGAATGCTGGGTAAATTCTCTCCCCTTGCTCCCAAACAGAGCACAGCTGTCCGTATGCTCCATCGTCTGTGTGTTTGTGTGTTTGTGCGCAGAAGTGCCCAGTCAGTGGGATGCAAACACACGTTCAGCTGTTCCCCAATTTCTTCCTCGCCGCTGCTGAACTGAACTCAATGCCAACTCATTTCTAACACGTAAACTACAGAGCAATCATGCAATGTAAGCACTCGTACTAAAATTCAATGCTAAATCATAAATATCAACATTTTAGATATTGTTACATTAAAGAGGAGGATGTAAAATGTTATGATAGAGTAAAACTAAAAGTATATTGACTATGACCGGGGGCATATCCAGTGGATTTGTTTTGGCTCGGCTGCATTACGGTACACCGGTAATGTGAGCTACAGGACCGTCCAACGCTGTCACACTCAGTCACAATGGGCCAGCTTATTGGAATTCAGCAAGTGCACAAGTGTGTTCACCGTGTGCCAGTGCGAGTGTGTGTCTGTGCGTAATTGCTCAACGCCACGCTGAGATGTCGGGGCCAAATCCGACAGTTAATTGTAGCTAATTGTGTTACAAGCTGGCAGGCGAGGCTTAAAACTGCAAGAGAGGAAGAGGAGAGGTAGCGAGAGCGGATCATGTTTACGTCGCTCGAGTGCTTATGGCTGCAGTCTCGATTGCCAAATTACCCCGCGCTTCACATAATCATACATTTTCAATCGTCTTTCTCCGCGCTTGTTGTCCAACAACGATGTGTTGTCGATGTTGTGTGTTGTCTGAATAATTCAAATGCAATTCAAACACTGATTCTAGGTTGTTGGTGTATAATCTTCACACTAGAGGGGGTCAGTTTCTAAACGTCAGATTTAAAGCGTAATCAAATACATTATACATATTATGTTTTACATCTCAGGTTGGGATACGAGGGTGAACACACACTGCTTATTTGCTATAATATGACCAGGAATAGATGTAGAGCAGAACATCATCATACCTGTATAGTGGTGATCCCCAAGTCCCGCCCTATCAAAATGCGTCCATCTATCAGTCTGGCAATACGAGGATCTTCCACCTGTGGATCACAGAGAGAGCTGAAAGTTTCAACCAGAAGTTTCATCAAATTTATAACTAATCTTTAGACTGAGTGGGGCAGTGGCGCAGCGGAAAACACTGTCACCTCACAGTTCGAACCTAATGGCCGACCAGGACCTTTCTGCGTGGAGTTAGCATGTTCTCCCTGTGTCTGTGTTGGTTTTCTCTGAGTCCACAGTCCAAAGACATGCAGGTTAACTGAACAACCTAAATTGATTGTAGGTGTGAATGAGAAGCATGTATGTTGGACTTGTGATGGTCTGACCACCTGCACCCTACCTCTCACCCAGTGTCAACTGGGATTAGCTCCGGCCAATATACGCAGTATTATTCCTTCAAAAACAGTGTATGAACACATGTGTGTATTTGTGAATGTATACCTTTAGCTGGTCCAGCACCAAGTGGGTGATATCAGCTTGCCAGTCTGCACCCAACATGTGAACCATCTCCCCTCCTGGATCAGAGGGTTCTGCCACAAAGTGGGTGAGGACGCGCACCAAGGCGTATTGGTACTGGAGAGTCAAGAGAAAGGCAAGTTAGACCTTCTATCAAAAACCAACAAATACAATGATACTGCACAGACGCTTAAACCAAGTGAAGCTAAAGATGAGATGTTTAAATATGATTTGAAAACCAATCTCATTATACCTGCAGGGTGCAACCTTTGCCCTTCCTCTCGTCGTCTTCATCATCTTCACTGTCTCTGGTGGGTCTATGAAGAGCAGAGGTAAATGAGAGAACAGAGGATGAGATTATCTGGTAATTAAATGTCACTTTTATACTCAGCTCCCGGTAATCTACAGAATAATCTCTGCTCCAAGTAACTGTCACTCAAAGAAAAGACACTCCTGTATTTAATCCAGATGTGACTGATTGTGTACATATTTACACATACAGCCATGTCTTTGATGAAACATTGCACAACAACTAACCAAATTATAAAATTTAAAACTGGACATGAAAGGCAAAAATGAAAATCCTATTTGAGCACAGAAATGATAATGATTCTAAAGTGAGGCCATCGAAACCAGCTGATCAGTCTGCTATCAGACCCTCGGTACTCGGACACCCTTCCATCCGAGGAAGCGTCATGTCCGAGTCCACCAGCAATGACAAGAGGCTATAAAAGTGGACTGAATAAACTTTTCTGCCGTGCATGAGAAGCAACTGATGTCAGATTCATCATTACATGTAACTCTGAGAGAAAATGACTTTCCTCATTGCATCCCAATACTGTTCTCCGGAAAATCTTCACTCTGCTCATTTCAAGAATAATTTTACTCATGTGTTTGAGTTTGACTTCTCTGTTATGTGTTCACGATTAAAGCTTTATTTATAAGCATTTTGCTGTGGTAGATATCCTCCATCATCCCTGACCGTTATCAATTATATTATTATGTGCTATATCGATTATATTATCATTATCCTGAGCTCACTGAATCTAGAAGCTGCTGTTTCTGATTATTACGAGACCGATTAAATTGTTTTATTTTCCTTGAATATAATAAAAGTATATTCTGTGTAATTCTGCAGCTGAGGAGAATGAACACAAACACACACACACACACAAATAATATTACAGAAAATATGTCTGTGTGGCCCAGTTGTGTACGTGTCTGTGTGAGATTGGTTGCCCACTAGTGTTTGTCTTTCAATCTGTGAGATAGTGGTTAGGGGAGACATAAGTGTGTAAGAGTAGTGTGCGTGTGCGTGTGCATGCGCTAGTTGGTGGCTGAGCAGAGCAGAAATTGGCAAAATTGAAAAATAGAAGAGAATAGCAGGAAGTCAGGGAATAAACACTACAACACATCTACTACTCACACAGACACACACACACACACACACACACAATAAAATGACCATGCACACACAAATGCACCATTAAACATGGGAGCATAGAGGCATAGAGGGATGTATGAATAGAGAAAAAAGGTAGAATGATTCTATAACCTGAGAAGAAGAGGGTATATACATGCATTTCATCTGATATTAAACTGAGTGAATATGGTGCAAGTTAATAAGCACTGTTATTAACGACCCTGAAAAATAAATTCGCTATTGTGACTGTGAATCTAAACGATGCAACCTTTTCCTTCCACCATATTGTAAATGTATATTGTGTACTCATATTATGAGTACACGGATGCGCCTGCATCTGTGTACAGGGAGAAAAATAATGTAAGCACAGAGGAAACACACTTCTGTAAAGACTCAAGTATCCTCTCAATCTTTAATTGTATAAATATAAATTGGAAGAAAAAACGCATTGAAACATATATATTTTTATTCAGCTCATACAACTAATCATTTAGTCTCTGAAATTAAAAACAACCAACAAACAAGGTTTTTCAGAGGAGTTGATTTAGAAACAGTGCACTTGTATAACAATAATTGTTATACAGTTACAAATAATGAACTGCAGCGTTCAACTGGATTAAAAACTGAAAGGTTATACTGCAGGTTGGATAAAAGATAAATGCTCTAAATGCTCTAAATGCACATCAAAAGTCCTTTACCACACACACACACACACACACACACACACTACACAGAACAGTTGTCACCCACCTTCAGTACTTTCATTATCTCCTGTTTGAAAAGTGTGTGTGTGTGTGTGTGTTTGTGTGTGTGTGTGTGTGTGTGTGTGTTTGTGTAATTCTCTGGCAATGATGCTAAAGCCATAATAGTTGTCATCAGTATAGCCAGGCAGGCCTTGACCTCATAGGAAATTATTGACTGGCTGGAACGACGTATGCTCTCTGGTCCATTCCCTAAGCGATATATCACACACACACATGCACACACACACAACGACAGACACACACATTCACACTTAGTCCTGCTTTTTCAGAAATAGACACATAAACGTATTACGATTTTACGCATTAGTAACTAAAACACATCAAAATGACATCTACGAGCTATTCAAAGAGGATTTGTGATTCTCGAAAAGTAAAACCTTTCGTTTCTTAATATTCAAGGTAGTAACTTGTATTTGTATGTTTCCCTGCTCGACTCTCTGCCTCAACACACCTCTCCATAACTAGCTCATCTCCTCTGGTCTCTAGCTTCACTCCACCTCCTGCCTCATCAGACTCGTCCCCAGCTCATTCTCCTGCCTGCTGGCCACTCGTCCTGCCCGGCTCTCTGCCCAGCTTTTTGTTCCCCTGCTCTGCTCGGTCTCCAGTCGACTGACCAGTCATCCAACCCAGCTCTCAGATCGACCCTCTCTGGCTCCGTCCTGCAAACTGCAACTCTCTCGCTTTTCATATTCAGTCGTTCTCTGCCGGGACCCTCATTTCCACGATTAAACTAGATTTTATCCCTTGTACCTCTCTTCAGCATTTAGGTTCACAGATTCAAACATTTCCTCATTGCTTAATATGCAGATTTGATTCAGTCATTCACTGCAGGTGATTCCTTGTAAATTCCGAAACAGCGCTGGAACATAAAATTGTTTTCTTACCTACAATGCTCCTTGTCATCAAGTCATATAAAGCCATACATTTACACCAGCGATATCTTTACATCTGTCCATTGTGTTGTAATTTCTGATGCTCAAAAGCCATCGACTCCTTGAACTCTTGATGTTGTTTTCCTCTGAATGGGCCCAGATCATTTGATAACTGTAATGTAATTCCCTTCCCTCATTCCCTCAGGTACGTTACCTCTTGTTAGTGATGATTGGAACCCTCCAGCCTTTGACCTGGCTCAGCTCGGTGTCGGACACATCGATCTGCAGAGGCAGCTTGGGAACCCAGACGGTGAGCTGCAGCTGAGCCGACAGGTGCAGGTAGGTGAAGTTGACTGCCAAAGACTGACGGCCGCGCATTTCTTTACCATTCACCAAGACCTGGTCACAGTTTGGAGACACCTGAGGAACAGAGCACAAAAGGGGAAATGAGATTGGTTGAGTTGAGGATATTTATAACAGACACACAGCAGTTATTTCTGCAGAAACAGATGCAGGTTCATAATGTGCTTCTGTAGATTTGCAACAAACAACATTCTGAGTGTAACATCCTGAGAAAAGTAAATAACATTCATTTTAAGACAAGAGTATAATTGCTTTCACCCGATAAAACAACCTATGAGAATACTCCTTTTCACTGCAGGTGAAATAGAACAGTTGTAAAAATATTCTGGTTAAAGTTAGAGACCGATACATACTCAGTTTTATGGTTATGCATTGAGATATTTAACAGCACATTAAATACACGGCAGCCACAGCTCTTTCTGAAATAGTAGGGCGAAATTTAAAGGGTTTGGAATGGTAATGTGTTTCTGGAACTCTTTTTAAAAAAAATCTAATTTGTTGAAACCCTCTTCACATAAAATAAATAAAGTCATCTGTTTAAAGAGAAAAAGCTTTCACGGACCAGTCTGTCTATGTGCACCCTGCTCTCACTGCACATAACCAGAGTCTTCAGCTGCAGAGACGTAAACTGCTGAGGCGCAGGTGAAAAGTCTGATTCTAGCGGTCGTCAGTCGGTGTGTATTCACGAGAGGACGTAGGATGTATCTGTTGAATTCTTTCAAACTGGAGCCTGCTCTTGCTAATTTGTCCAGGATTACTAACCCCGGCTTTGAGATACTTGTATTGTGAATTGTGAGTATTATAACTATGTTGCGGATTTGCTTTGACCAAAACACTGCACTCTACTGGTCTAAGCATTACATGTCCTTATGTTTACCTCTTTCACTTTTCATAGACAGTCAAATCTTTTCCTTGTCAACCTAAATGAACTCACTTAATGTCCTTAAAAGCCCCATTGCATGTTTTCTATTTCCATAATCATGGAAATGTGGTTTTCTAACAGTATTATTCAAATAAAGTTGATAGTGAAGTGTAAAAAATGTATGTAGACACTGGATTATTATGGTTGTATTTCAAGAAGTGGACAGCAGCCTTACAGTCAATGTGACAGGCAGAACAATTGAAAAAGCCTGGATTATGGTCACTTTCATTTCCACCCTCCTCACTCGTTCCGACCGTGTGACTGATCCAGTCGACGTTTTCTGGACAAATTGTCGCACATTTCATCAACAATAGAGGAAGGATGAAACTGATCATCACCCAATGAGAGGATATTGAGATGGTGATGGAGCTAAATGCTTCTATAGAGTAGAACAAATGATAATAAGTCAGAAATCATTATAATGTACCTGTGCAACATCATGACTCCTGCTTACATTACCCCATAACGCCAAACAGGACAAAATGGGAAAAGTTATAAAATCCTCTAAATGTGAAAAACAACAAACCAATTATGACAGAAAATTTCAAATTACATAAATCTCAGCAACTATGTTAAATATATTTATTGCCATTCCATCTCTCTCTGCCCCTCCCCCTTATTTCTGATTCCCTTCTTATCTTCACAGTCATTCATCCGTTTGTGGCGTGCACAGTATATAACTTACCCTTCCACTCTTTCACGTATCCTCCCTTTATCCCTTTTTCCTCTTTCATCTCTTCACGCCGCACTTAGCCTGCACACACTGTTTCTTTCCCCTCCTCCCTCTTCCTATATCATTCTCACATTCAACGTTCTCTCCTCTTGTCGGTATTTCTCTGACTTGTATATGTTCAGACTCTCTCTGCCTGTCGGTCTTAACTTTATGGGTTTTTCCATCTTTTGTGAAACTGCACATTTCCACGAGGTTGAGCCGTCCCTTCCTCTCAGTCCCACTTCATATTCACTCCACTGCTCTGGTTTTAAATGTATATGTGTATTTATAACACTATATTGCCTGGGGTACACTTCCCCTGTGTTTATATATACACAACAGCTCCTTCATATTCATGCCAGAAATTCACCAGCCTTGGCTTTTTTGTTTTAGTTCTTTAGCCTGCATGGTTTCTCTGAGGTTCTAACCATGTAAGCTCTTCCATCCCTTAGAGGGAGACCCAAACACTTTTCTCAGGATTAACTGGAAATGAAAACAGATCAAATACTTGCATTTTAGACTTATGTCAAAAACATGACTCAAATGGGATGTACTGCGTCTGTAAGCCGTGTTCAGACCAATTTACTTCTTTGTTTTGTGCTCTCTCTGACCACATACTATGGCGAGAAGTGCAGGACACTAACTGAGTGGATTTTGCACATCGGTACTCCAGCTTCCTTCCAGAGTTCAAACATATACAGCTCAGTTTAATCGGCTCTAAATTTCCCTTCTCAGTTGTGAATGTTAGTAAGAATGGTTGTTTGTCTTTATATGTCTCTATCTATGCTCTGTGATAGGCTGGCATTACATTTATTTTTGATGTTTTATTTAATAATTATAACATGCAAACTGAATGAGAGCCATTTTGGAGGAGAATCGATACACCAGTCTTCTTGCTCACTTGTGCACAAAAAGCATTTGAAGAGTAAAAGAGTAAACACTGTAAAGGAAATGTTCATCTTTTAACTTGTCTGGTTAGATTTTAAGTAAACATTTGGATTATGAAATATGGAACTCATGTTTTGCGTCACCTTCCCTGTAAATCGTTTTTTGCCCTCGGGCCAGATCGAGCTCAGAAAAGAAGTTCTTATTTTTTGTGATACATATAAATCAACACACAAGAGCAACACACACTTTGTGTGGTGTGACATTTTTTTCTGGCTTCCTCAGGAAACTCTTTGATCTGAAAAGAGGTTAACATTCTGTACATCAGAGCTAAACTGTTTCTCTCTATCTCTTCTCACCTTTTAATTTTTTTCCCTTTCTACTTTCTTCTTTTTGCTGCCGCTCCTCAAACATAAAAGGGAAGGTGCCCGGCCCCTCGCCTCTGTGCTTGCTATTTTCAATTTCCCTTATTTCTTTCTCTGCCTTTAACTTCTTTTACATCTCCCTCAACACTCACCATTTCCCTTTCTTGACCCCCTCTTCTGCTTTTTGTCTCCAACCCGCCCTCCCTCTCTCATTGCAGTCTCCCTCTTCATCTTCCTCTCTCTCTAAAACCTGATTTACCGCTTGTTAACATCAAAGGGATGTTAGACTGTTGGTGCCTCAAACTATTTCTCAAAATCACGTTTATATTCCAGGTGTAAATCAGTGTGAAAACTGTGCGAGGGTTCAGTTTCCATTGAAGGTATAAGACAGCAGAGTCTGAAGAATGCACAATGGTTCTGCTTGAACTGACGCGGAAGACATTGTCCAGGTCTATCATTTTTACAACACGTTTGCTGAATTATTTCTTCTCTATGGCTGAATGGCCGCAGGGGACATTTTAGAAAAATCAAGTTTGAGTTCATTTTGTCAGCATTTACAAAGTTTAAGGAAATTGTCTTTAAACTTTTAAGTTCAGAAACACAGTTAACAAAAAGTAAAATAAAAAAAAAAAGGATTACAGTTAGTCTGCCGCAACAGTAATTCTGAATTACTAATACAAATAACCAATGCAGGGGAAATCATGTTCATCAAGACATTTGAATTCATCCATAACAACATCCATGTGTTTCTAATGCTCAGATTATAATTTAAGAATTATAATAATTTAATCTTCACAATAAAAGGTAACTATTGCCATTTTACAAATAAGACAATCAATTATTCCCTTAAATTCAGTATATCAATAAATGATTTTCTTTCAAAAAATTTTATTTATTCAGTCAAAAATATGAACAGAAAACTACGAACACGTTGACTTTGGTGGAAATGCTTTTGTGTATAGATGGTTTTATACATCAGCTTGTGCTCTCTTTCTGTCAAAGTGGGATTTTGATTAAACTTTAATGTTTCTCAAAGAAAAACAGAGCAGAACAAAATTGAAATGTTCACAAAAGACGTTATTTTGTCCCCATAGAGTCTGAAGAAACCTTTGAGTATGAGAGACCAGTCACATTTGATTTGGAGAAAGATTCTCCTGAAAGTTAAAAAAAGATTTTAGATAAATCATGGATCATGAAACTCTTAACAATAAACAGGTTTTTATCCTTAAAAGATTAAATTTGCTATCACACACAATAAGAAACACACACACAGACACACACACAGAAAGCTGACCACAGTCACACAAAGACGCAAAACCTGACAAACAAACAAACAAACAGAACAACTGTGTTGGTGTTTCTGCAAGTAAAGAGCTGAGTTGGGGGTTTGAGGACACTGAAGAATGGATTTTAATCTCTGTGTTTCAGAGGAAGACAGAGAGAGAGATCGAGCAGGACAAACAGGAGCCGGAATGAGAGGGAGAGCGAAACAGGAAAAAAAAAGGTGGTGAGAAAAAGCAAGAGAGAAAGTAAAAGTGTGGATCTCAGCAGTTGGGACTTGTTGAAAACACAGAGTCCAGAAAAACTGTCTTCCCCTTCATCAAATACCACAAACACCACAACAGTGTAGAGACCTCCGTCAGAAAACTGCTGAAAACTTTACCTACGTCTCAGCAACAATTCAAGTAATAAACACAGCTCCACTCTAAAGTATGCACTGTGGCTGACACACACACACACACACACACACACACACACACACACACACAGGAAACTAGTTCGTATTCTGTTTGGTTTTTATGAAAGCAATTTTTCATTACTGCTTTTGCACAAAAATACTAATGTTTTCTGAAGTAAAAACGTTTGATTTCACCTGACTTGGTACAAACTACTCACTGGGACTTACAATGAATCTGTCTACACTTAGAGTAAGATGTTGACGGAGGAACCTCTGACCCACAAACCTCAGAATTGTTTCAGATGAAAATGAAAAGTTCTAATGTGTTGAGGCTACTTGACGGTCAAGTCTTCATAAGATGTGTGTGAACATGTTGCCTTTGAAACAATCCCACTTCATCCTGTGCACTTTCGTTGCTGGAAGGAACCTCTGCTTGTTCTTTGAATGTCAGTGGTCTTATCTTTTATGATATTATCATATCTGTGGTGTCTAAGTGGGATGGATTTCTCTAAAACTGATATAGGTGAGAATTTAATGCACATGTCAAACCAGAAATCACTCTGATCACATGATTATAGTTTTAAACATAGGGTGCACCTTGGCTTCATCTTACCTAAACAATAACCATGCTCCAGGTTGAATTTCTCCAGGTTTCATTGAGCTCTCTCACAATCTCGAGGTCTGTGCTACTTCATCAACTTATACTCAGACTGCAGGATGAGCTTTTAGCTTTTTACAAGCCTTTTTGTTCATTTCTCCACAGCCTGTTCAGGAGTCCCAAAACTCAACCACCCACTCACTCCCATTTAGCGTCTCTCTCCGCAGGCCAAGTCATTTATTTACATCCATATTCATCTCCCTTCAAGCCAAGTGATCCGTCTGAATTTACAGTCACTTCCCTCTGTCTTCCCTCTGTCTCTTACTCTCTCAGGTTTCCTCTATTAGTCTCTCTCAGATGTATATTTTCTCAGTGCAACACAATCCATTCATCTCTCAGACTCTCAGATTTCATCTCGCAGTCTTTTTCTCGGTGTGTTTCACACTCTCCCTCCTTCCCTCTCTGTCCATTGAAGTTGTTCTTTGCCTCGGGCGATACAATCCATCTGACTTTAAGAATCAGATCATCCAATCAGAGCCCACTCAGTAGACAGGGGCGGGCCCTGAGGGACACACTAACAAACTCTCTGATGGGATTAGACCTCCCACCTGTCTGTCATTTTAGAAAACCCACACTAGGCCAATTGCCTCTGCACATAGTTTCATATGTCTGTCATAGGGCTTTGCTTTCTGTACACACACACACACACACACACACACACACACACACACACACACGCACCCATTAGCAGCCTGTGGCCCCATATATTATTCTGATTTGGCTCGGATAATAGACAGCATGGAGAAAGCAGTTGGAAGGTGCACACACACATACACAGGCATGTTAGCAGCATATCACCAGGGCTGTCATTTTGAATTTGGAAAAGAGGGGAGTAAAATGCTCTCTAATGGCCATTTGCACTCTGCTTTTCTCCACAATAAAAATGTTTAATCAAGAGAGACAGAGAGGGAGAGAAAGAGGGAGGGAGGGAGAGAGAGAAAAAGAGTGGAACAGTGAGGGAGGGAGAGAGAGAGAGTTGGAAAGAGAGGGGGAGATAGAGAAAGAGGCACAAGGAGTGAAAGGGAAATACACACAGAATAGATCAAATGTACAGTAATGAAGCGATAAAGATAAAGGAGGGGAGCTAAAAGAAGTGACAAAGCAATCTGATCTGAGACCTGGTGAATGTATTTACCAGCTAAATAACTAAATAAACACTTTTGTTATGGTTTTGTTTTATCTAGAGCGAAAAAATAAGTTCAGGTAAAGCTCCACAGTTTGTGATAAAATGATACTTAAGTTAAGGTTAACATCTGGGTTTGGGTACAATAGGTTATTCGGGAACATTATGGGCTGAAATAATAAACCATTAGTAAAGGTGACTCAACGACTGTAATCAGGCTTAGAAGAAACCTGCAGTGGCTGCTGGGTAATGGGAAAACAGTCTTGAGGATCAATGTTTGATGTTAACTGACCATCTTCTTTGCCCTTGTCAAAGTTCCTGAGGCCACTAGAGGGCGTTGCCACTTGAACGTAATAATACATGTTACACTCACAATTATAAAGAACAGAAGAAAAATAAATGATGAAGTTAAGTATGAGATCTTGTTCCACTTCTAGTTGAATCACTACAATAAAAAAGAGAACGACTCCAGTTTACTTGTGTTTCTGGTCTTAACCCACTGATAGATTTATGCTCCGTTGTTTATACCTGCAGAAAGTTTTCATTACATTCTGCCTCTTGATGATACTCAGGGAATATAAACTCCATGTCTCAGTAACCATATCTGTCAGTCAATAGCAAACACAACACAACAGCAATCAGAGAGAATAAAGAGGTGGCTTGTTCCTGCGATTATAGTAAAATCACTATAATTAAACAAATTGGCAGCTTCTGCCAGGTAGAAATTTCACAGCCTGGTCAGATAATACACATTCAAAAGTTTACTCTAAGCTGTCTTATTTAATTAAATTAAAACTATGTTGTTTATACGAGCCTTTCTTCCTCTCCCCACAAAGACAATAAAGAAGTTTATAAAATCTCTTTTCAAAGTCGTTCCCTCTTTGACTCTTTGAGGTCTGCAGAGCTTTATGAAAAGGCAGGAGGGTTTTCATCACTGTGGGTTTTGTATTTGTGTCTGTGTGTGTTGCGGATACCGTTTTTCTTTTTTTCTAGAAAGTTCTTAGGCCCTATGTGAATTAGTATGCTTATTAGCATAGGGATATAAGTCAACACTGGCCCCAATATGTCTGTTTGTATGGCCCTATTGTGGCCTAGGTGTGTGTGTGTGTGTGTGAAGGGTGCTTTCTTAGGTGTCTGTACTTGCACACTATCTTTTTCCTGCATGAAGGAGATATTAATGTGCTACAAAACAGGCCCTTTTTTATAAAAGAAAGTTTGAATGGGATGAATGAATGTAAAGTAGGTGGTGCTGGCTGGTGGCTCCTAAACTCGATCGGTCCGACGTGAGCCACTGTACAGTCGCTGTTATCGTCTAAATGTGCCGTGGAAAGGTTGAGATTGTTGGAAAGAAGCCACAAATGAATTGAAGGAACAGAAATTAGTGCGTTTACGTGATAACAGCTGTCAGTCCAAGTCGGTGACGTCAATTACCGTTTCTATTAAAGGTAAGACTGTCCTCTAAATCAGTTTAACATAGGTCAATGTAAAAAACCACTTCTGTTGAATGAATTCCTTTGCCAAGGAACGTAGGATCACTGTGCTGCTCATACTACATGACTTGTTGAAGTCACACAATCTTTCACCAGGAGAGACCATTAACTATTAATGTCTGGTCTCCAAACATTTGATCACAAAAACACACATGAGAAGAGACGCTGAGTCTGAATCATCCTCCTGCTCTTCTGTCCGAGCCCAAGAGGAATCTAAAGGAGCCCGACCCGAAGATTTCAATTTTTTCTGTCCTAACCCGACCAAAGCCTGATGCAGTTCATGTAAGCTGCACATCTTTTTCCACAATTACAGAAAAATGCAGCTTTTAAAAATCAAAGGGCATCTCACCACATGTGCCTTCACCACCTCCATCTCACCTGCACTGCTGTAGGCCTTATAGTCGGAGTCTGTGATGTGTCAGCAAGCCTCTCTAAACACATCTTTGAACGGTTCTAACAACGACTGCTGTGTAAACGCTGATTTGGCTCCAATATGGTGCATTTACCTGCGACTTCCAAAAGGAGAATTGGGCTAAAAATCATGTGTGAACAAAGCTTGTCTCCAAGAGTCTCCAGCTTGTTATTTGTTCAACCTGGTGCCAATCACACCCACTTCTGCCAGTTTATCTTTTTCAATGTCACAGGACAATGATACGGTAACATTCAGTGTTTAGTTTAGAAATGAAGCTTTGCTACATTTGATTTATCTCTTTCTTTCTGCCTCTTGTTCTCATTCTCTGTTTCTTCTCTTCTCTGTGTTTGTGCTGCTCAACTTCTAAATAGGCTAAATGTGAGAGATGTGGGATGAGCGGGACAAAGGAGGACAGAGAAAGAAAAAGCTGCAGAGGCAATTTAGGAAGCAGAAACAGCATCAAACTGTTGAGGCATCTGATCAGGATGCCTCCTGGACAGCCTCCTCCCTGTGGAGCCAGTCTGGCTGCGCCCGACTGAGAGGAGGAGACCCCGGGGCGGACCCATAAAAAAAAAACGCTGGCGAGATCGCACATCCAGATCAGCGTGAGGCGGCCTCATCGTCCCCTGGGAGAAACCAGAGGACATGGTGAGGCAAAGAGCACATCTGGGCTGCTCTGCTGTTCATGTAACCTCAAGCTGAACTGGCGAGCAATGTATCAATGGCCCAAAGTTTCCCTGCACAGAGAAGACACAGAACCTGAGGTTTTATATGTCTAAAGTAAATACAATTTAAAAAATGAGGTTTTATTTATGCAATGTTGAAATGGATATATTTATGTTTTATGATGTGAGGTCTTATGCCCCCTTTTATCATATAAGCATATTAACAATCGATCATGTGTGAGCGTCTCTTCCTTTTTATAGACAAAACACACACACACACACACACACACCTGTCAGGTTTGGTTACACTTTGTACATCTCCCTTGTCACTTTATGTGTGTGTTTGTGTGTGTATGTGTGTGTGCAGCCATATACACACACAGAATACAACAGTACATATAAGAGATTCTGTAAAAACTTAACATTTAAACTTGTAACGTTTAAAATACATTCCTAAATGGATTCCGAGTATATTTTTCTTTTAGTATTTATTCATGTGGAAAATATCCAGCGATGCTCCAGGAAATGCAAAGTGTCACTAGTGCTTCTAGATGTTCGCAGCAGCGTGGCTCTAAAAGCAGTTAAACCCTGGGGCCTTTACCCAGTTTTACCTGAACAGCATTAACCACCAAAGTTTTAATGTCACCCACAAGAGAAAATATATCACGTGCACTTTTTCAGATCCACGGACAGTTTAACTTTGCTATGCGGTGAATTTCAGATCGTAAAAGAAAAAGAAAATGTGGCTTTTAATTTATTTTATAGATAAGTTTAAGGTCTGCGACTCGTTTGTAACAGGACCTGACAGGATGAACACTTTTCATGTGGATTTTGTGGGTTCTGGTTTGGGCAGTGAAATGTGAACTGGAAGTAGCTGCTTTGAACTGGTCAGAGGTGCATGTGACTGACGTCTTGTCGATGTATTTATAGTTACTATAGGTGATGATGGATAAATAGGAAGCTTAGTACAGCAGTCTACAGCAATCAACCTAGAAGAGCTGAAAAACAGATTATTATCATTCAATCTGTTCATCTTTCTCTCATCAACCTGTGTCATCCATAGTGCAGATTTGTGCACACACACTTATACACCCACAATGATGCTACTTATCATGGAGGGACAACACTGATATAACTCCCTATCTATAGCACTCCATCATTACAAAGACAGGCAGGTCACACACACACACACACACATAGACACAACCAACATGGCTCCCTGAGGGAATGCAAAATGGAGGCATGGCAACAGCTGCCAAAATGTCAGGGTGAGAGAGAGCAAGAGTGGAGGAGGGCGACTGATGCCCCTCACACACTGGACTAAAAAAACACTTGAGCCCCTTTTCCACTGGTGAAAAAACCCATTCACACCCACTAACATCTGGTGTTTGTCTGCGCTGGGAATGGGTACAATAGGCATTCACACCCCCGGGTGAAATAACCCTGCAGTAAACTCAGGATTTTATTAGCTCCAGCTGAGATCAACAGTTATGGAAACCTTTCACATGGGTGAACAGGTTCTCTTACTCTGGCAGCCTAGATGCTGACTCAGCACCTTTTCTGTGGCGCGACGTTGTGACGTACATTGAACTCGGGGGTGTCAGCGTTGATTGGTACATCTTGGGAACAGCGTGCAACACTGTCAGACGCAACACTGGCAGGAAAGTGAGTTGAGAGCTTTTTAGATTTCGATGTGTTTGAGACGTCGTTCATGACTCAATGGAAGAAAACACAGGAAGGTGAACCTCTCTACTGACAAAAAAAAAAACCTGTGTAAAACCGCAAATTCTATTGTAAAAAACACCCACCGACCTTTGACTTCTTTCTACTGTTAGTGACGTAAACATGGCACACAGTTAATTTTGTATTATTTGCTGCCACAACCGCTCTATTATCCTCTATCAACATTTCATTCATACAGTTGTGTTACTTTTTGTAGATTGGTTGTTGTTGTTGCTTGTTTTGTGGTTTTTGACTTGAATGGACTGACGAAGGCCTGTGTGCGTGTGTTTTTGTGAATCAGTGCTCGGAGGTGTAACACCTGGCACCACCCTACTTAAGTTATCAATACGTGAATGTTTGTGTGTTTATGAGATTGCTGCTGGTAATTAGCAGCTAATTAGTTATTGATTGAGGCCAGTATATTTTATGGAGGTGAGAGCACGAGTGTGACATGGGGCACAGTATAACACCTCAGCCATAATTTACCCTACGCTGGACACACATGCACACACGCACATATAAATACACCTTTCCTCACTCTCTCTTTATGTCTCACTCACTTTATTTCTCTCTTTACACTCGTTACTTGACATTTTTTACTCACTTAAATTTATGAAAATACTGAAATTTTCTGATTGCCATTTTAGACGATCATCAAATCAATCTTGACACTGGATCGACCATTCCCTCCAGTGCAAGAGTAAAAAACATACTCCATGCTTTTCAGCATTTACTCAAACATTCATGTTATAGAGTGATGGAATAGTAAAGACAATGTGGGGAATTCATAACATTTAATGCTCAACTCATAACTCAAATTTGTCCGGGTAGAGTGTGATCGACAGTTTTTTTGAGTGCCGGTAATGTAAAGTGATTTAACATTTGTAGATATACTTCTGAGCTCTGAATAATTCAATCTGAATTCATTCTAATATCAAACCAGTTCTGATGCAAGAGGATGCAAGAGAAATGTATGAAGGTAGATGTCTGGAGTCTTACTTCCATAACTCTGTTAAAGTTTTTCCACTTTTTATCACGTTTCTTTTATTTCCTGGAGGTTTTCGTCACTAGAAAATCCATTCAGGATTTTTCTGAATCTCATTGTGAATCAGTTGGGGTTTTAAAAAAATAGTTTCAGACTCCTTCAAGGTTGCGGCTCCCACAGTAAGGGAGGCTGTGTGGCTTTGGCTGCTGCTAATGGTCCAGTCTGATGCTGTGCACTTCAAATCACTGGCTATTTCCTAAGCCTGTTACTGCTTAATGGAAAATGTGTGAGTTGCACTGAGGTCAGGTTTAGGTGTGTTTGTGTGTGTGTGTATGTGTGTGTGTGTGTGTGTGTGCGTGTGTGTGTGACCTCTACCTTTAATCCACTTTACCATTCATTTCCTTTTTGGGCTTTCAAGTGACCCAGGGCACCAGGCATGATGTCCTGTTCCTCTCCCCCTCTTCCCAAATCCTGTTTAGGTCACTTCTCTTCATCACACATCCCCCCCCCCATCATTATGATCATTAAACTAAATTGCTTTTGGTTTGCAAAATACTTTTAACCGAAACCAAAACAAGAATGTAACTTCACAATCACATGTCCTGACATTAATGTGAAAATGTCACAATTTCAAGGTCATTTCGTCAAGTTCTCCATCCAGACAGGGCAGATGGAAGACTAGCCAGGTTTTTGGAACCCCCAGAAAACAGCAGATTATTTTAGTCCACAGCAACAATAAATTCTTATGAAACACTTTAAATTCTATGATTGGCCATGTGCAGGAGAATGAAAACACACGAGGCCCCATGCCACTAACTTTCTGCAAAAAGCTGAAGACTAGAACGTCGTAAGTGTGTGTCTAAAATGCAGGCGGGGGTTTGCAACTAAACTTTATTACTTTATAATTATAAACGTGGATGCACTTCTTCTTATAACGTCTTATAACAAAATAATTGTTTGTCGATTGGAAAAATCTGGTCCGGGTTTCTTGGGGAGAGTTTGGTTTGGCTTGATGCTGGGCCCCTCAGGTCCTTTTTTGCCAGGGGCCCCCAAGTCTATTGAAACGCTCCTGCAGCCACAGAAGCTCAGTGGACAAGTGATTCTGCATCTTTTTTCAGATCATTTATTGTGAAAACCTTCAACCCCTCAGTTTGATATTTATTATCATTTAAATGCTTCTGTTTAAACTCTAATCATACTTTAACATTCGCTGTATTTGCTGTTTGTTGCTTGGTAGCAACAAGCAGCAAATACGTTTTATTGCTTAAACTTGATGTACTTCATTAGTTAATTTGGGAAAAGCAAATTAAATACACCACTTAGCTGCCACATAACTCACAATGCAATGATCACGTTGTAACGCTTTGCATTACTCACAGAATTACACAGAACCACTGAGTTCAAACCTGAAAAAATAAATAGTGTAATTATAATTTATTTATATCCTTTCATAAGATTAAAAGGTGGCAAATAGACGGCATTCTTAATTTCATGCGGTAGCCAGAGGAGAATACTTACTTATCGACTAAGTGTGTACGAAATGGACTGTATATACACCTGGCAAAGGAGTTTAAACATCCGAGACATGATTAATTTTTGAATCAAGTTTTATCTGTTTTAATCAGCAGCTGGGCAGCAGCTCCAAACCTTTAATGCTGTGGCGAAGCACTAAGAATCAATTTATTTGCCAAGAGCAATAAATGTGCAGGAAATTGTCCTTGTGACTTTGATGCATGTACACAGACTCCCACAGCGACTTACAGTGAAGTACAGAATGGGACCTGTGATAGATTGACTTCAGATTCAGTGCAAGAGGACAGAGCATTATACCGAACTGTACATATATCACCCCGCGTATATTACACACTGTATACAATTTTATAGCCCACTCTGGAACTGAAAGACTGCAGCTATAGAGCGGGATAGAAATCAGTAGGTAGGTATAGAAAACACGTGCACAGATGTAATCATTTTAGTGAGAATACATCCGTTTTGATGAGATACGTTGAAGACTCGATGTGCGTCATTGAGTCAAACAGTAACTGGAAATGAGCTAAACAGAAATGACAGTAATAGTATTATTGTTAAACTCAAAGGGAGATGAGGGATTCGGTGTCGCAAAACTTTGCTTTTCAATTTTTTTAGTCATCCAACTAAATTTGATACGGCCTCTGTGCCGACTAAGACATTGATTACTTTCAAAAAAGCCAGGAAGAGGAAAAAGTTGCCTCATCAACCCTGATGGTAGCCTGATAGGATTTCGCGAAATGGTGTTCTGTTGCTTAACTCTATGTTTTATATATTAAAGGAACATTAACTTGTTACCTCAGCATGAAGAAAATGTTTTTCATTCCTTATGGCAGAAGAATGTGTCCCTGGGCCATCAGCCATCTCAACCGTACAGTCACAAATAACTCTAAATATATTTTCTGGCACTTGTGAGGACTCATGTTAATTAATATCATTATTATTATTATTATTATTATAGGAGGCTTACCCATGATTGTTACAGTTTCCTGTCTTAAAAATTACATGACACTAACCAAAGATAATTGTCTTGTGGGGACCAGCTCTTTGTCCGCTAGCGAAGAATGAAGTGGGCAACAATGAGCATTTTCCTCAATCACAGAGTTCTCAATGTGCTTTCAGACCAAACACATAGTGAAATATCCTGTGATGAGATGACACACACAGTCAAAGAGACAATGTGATAGGTGTGGCAATCAAGCGAAAGATTCGTGTGATGGTGAGACTGACCTTCACTGTGGACCCACACACGACAGCACTGGCTCCTCTGGCATTTCCACTACAGGTGCAACACAACAGCTGGAGTTACATCAGCTGGTGATCCTCATCTCCTCTTTTGCTGAGGAGACCAGGTGAGTATTTGCAGGTTGTGTTTACTTGCACAACATAAATTACCACAGTCGGAGCACTTAAGGATAAAGTGTGACTCCCAAGATGCATTTAGGTCAGACACCTAGAGCCTTCCAAAACAACCCAAGATTAATAATATACATTTTCATATGCAGAGTCACACACGATGTCAAACTTACAAACCTGTTTTTTACTGAGATAGACTTGAAATCATTAAAACTGGTGGGCGTTATTTTCAAATCACTTTTTACAGGTTTGCATTTTATTTGAACTTATGAAATGATATTTTATAGTCAGTGGTGATACTCAAGATTTCTCATGACTGAATGTATTGTATGTGACTTAAGGTCCCTTTCTTAATATGTAATTACTATCAATACATTTGTTGGGTTTCATTCGGTAAAGATGTAACAGTTGCTTCCTGTAAACCTCACCATTTCCTACGTGCAGCTCTCTGCAGAGTTTTGCACAAAAGCTCCAAACACAATGACAAGATTCTGAAAACATTCAGTGACAAACTCATTGATGAACTAATTGATCCCATTATTCTGCCCCCTGGTGGCTTCTCGCTCTATTTTATATATTATATATAACTGCGGCGACAACATCACCCTCTTAAAAAAGGTCTTTTTTGTTTTAAATGTGACAAGAATATAACTTCATGATGTTTAGTTACCAGCTGATTGATGTCTGCTTTCCTTAAGCTATGATGACGCACACTTTCTAACCACACTCCCACATGTGCACAGAAACTGCAGAACTTCATTCAGGAACTTTAATCCAACCAAAGCCACAAAATAACAAACAGTACACCACCGTGTGAAATGAGTAGATAGTTGCAATTAAATGGTTGCAAGTTTGGCAACAGTTCGTGTGCGTTCATCAATTTTACATGGAAGCACTGAAGCATCACTAAGCCGAGCTCTGAGGACGAGCTGCTAATTACAGTGTAATTTGATTTGAAAAGGGAGGGTTAAATGAAGGCAGAATACATCACTGTGAAAGGTCTGCCACCTTTGTTTGAAATGTGAAGGATACTTTTTTAAATGTCTCATCAAATACACTTTAATGTCCCAACAGAGTCGTACTGTACATTCCAAGGACAGAGAGAAGAGTGTGGGATCACGTCGGTGCGTGTCGGACTCAACGACTGGTTTTTAAACTGTGCACAGATCAATTCTTAATCTGCTTTGTATTTGTCCTAACACATGCAGAAACACACACTGGAAATCCCCCTCCCACACACACACACACACACACACACACACACACACACACACACAAATACACTCACTCACACACGCACCGCCCTCCATCACTTCTGTGTCTCCTCGTATCTTCCTCCTTGTCAAATTCAATTACTGACGACATCACTAAAGGAATCTCCACACGAACCAATTACCGCTCATGTGAACAGTGAAACATGATAGTGTGTGTGTGTGTGTGTATGTGTGTATGTGTGTGTCCAGTGTGGGGGAGAAAGACAAGGACAACAGCGTGTTCTGTTCCGTGTGTGGCGTCGACCATGAATGTCCCATGTTGTGTGGTCAACCATCCAATAAGCTTTGCCTCTCAGGCTACACGTTCTTGATTGGCACACATGCAGTGTGCAGTGGTAATGGTGACAATTTATCTATTGACATTTTAAAAACAATGGGTTCTTGATTTCAGATGGAGCCCAGACAAAAGCCGCCTGAAATGGCAACTGTCTCCAGCAGATTTTAATAAGCTGTAGTCAGGTAGCTGATTGGGCGAATGTTGGTAATGTGAGCTGGACTTTGTTTTCGGCTGACTTGTTAATGTTAATTTTCAAAACAAGAGTTTTTATTCAGGGATGAGCTGGTGCGATATTGTGTCGCATTTGCTCAAACTCTAAAACTCTCTTTCCAACGAGAATGACGCTCAGTCAAACACATATCTTCACCAAGGCCCAACAGTCCCCATACATTCAATCAAGCTGCGCTACATTTTGCACACTCACATTCAACAGTCTCCTTAACATGACAGATTTTTTTTTAATCAAGATCCATTAATTCACCGGAGAAAAAGAAATCCTGTTAAAGTCAGTGACAAAAATCCTGGATCCGCCCCTTTTTTGGGTCCACCCCAAAATTAAACAGCTTCTTTCTTTATCCTGTGTTCAGGCCAAGTTTCCTGGAAAGCCGATCAGTGTGAATGCTCTTTTCTACCTTTTTCCCTTTTTACTTCCCCTACATCCCAGTCCAGCCCTCTCCTCTTTTCTCCTCTCCTCTCCTCCTTGCTTTGTCAGAGAGAGGCTTGCGTGAGGCCAGGATAATGGTACTAATTTGTGTGTGCGCGTGTGCCTGTCCCCTGTCTGTCCCCTTCTAAGCGTTGACACCGCTGACCTACACATACTGCTGTGTCAACAGCAGCAGCACATACACACATCACAAATGACAGCATCTCAAGGGAGCGCAACAAGATGGTTTACACGGACAGAATGAAAGGATCTGGAGGGAGGGCTGAGGAAGAGGAGAGAAGTTATTATCGGTGTAGTACATCACTGCTGCTTATGTTGTTGTCAAGGATAAATGGGCTAAACTGAACAACAAGGAGTGCATCAGTGAAATCTACAGCAGTGCACCGCAGCCAGTGAACAACAGGTCGGCCACTTATTTCCACCCGTACTTTCATTAGCAGGGCAGAGAAAAGAGCTCTGCAATTCGCCGTGCAAACATTTATCCACCGTGAGTAATTAAAGTAAAGGTTGGTTAATGGAATACAATGTGAAACCAAATGAGAACTCCAATCTTCCTCACACTATTCGTACAAGCCCTCCTCAGACTATTGCTTGTAACATGCAGCCGCTAGAACAAAGAAACATTTAGCCCCTAATGAGTTTATTTTTCATTCTTACAAGTTGAAGAATGAAGCCAAAGTGGAGCTCAAGTTAAAAAAAAGTGAACTGTGACAGTTAAAATAATTGTGAAGAAAATTGCAGTCATTCCTTGATTCATTCATGAATTATCCCTGCTGGCTTAATGCTTTTCAACTTTGGAGTGACCTTAAAAACAGAGCGGGGTGGACGTCGTGTGACACAGTTTGATCCAGTCAAGAAAAGTGTTCAGGGACTGAACAGATGATAGAGGCTGAACTGAAAGACATGCAAGGGCATATGCAGTTGGGTCAAGTTTTTCTGTGGAGTTTGTGTCCCCAACAAGACATTTGGATAGAGAGAGTGTTATGCTGGTATGTTCTGTGGTGAGCAAAGAATCTGAAGCTGAAACCCGATTCAGAAGGGAAGATTATGAAAGTTTGCCTCATTGTTTCTTCAGAGTTGCTCGAACAAAACAAAATGAAACAGCTCCAAAAGTATCAGTTTGTGTCGATGAACCATTTCAGCAGATAACTGATAAAGCAGAAGAAAACTCAGGGACACAGCAAGAAATTTTGCTTTTCTCTCTGGACTGAAATGAAAAAATTGAAAAATAACACCCAGCTCGCACTTTTTGTATTTGTGATTACTTCCAAGTTTGATGCGAGGGTGCAATTGCTGTCTTTGTATGCCACACATGGCACTAGCAAAGGTGGAGATTTGTTTGAGCAACAAATTAGTACAACTATGTGAAAAGTTAGGGGAAGAAAAGGGATTTTTTTATTTCATCAGTCAAAAAGAAGTAATGAATCATCTCAGTCTTGAGTAACCTGATTCAGTGTTTCTGTTTCAGCCATTAATTTCATTTAAAGCAGAGCTGGTAGTTCAAGAAGCTACTGAATGAGCTACAGTGAGAGTGTGGAGATCTGATTCAACTATGAAGTGCGAATATGCTCACATGCAAATATGTTAGAAACTAAGAAAAGAGGTAAAACCATTCATGAAGGAAAACAAGTGACAGCAAGTGGCTGTGTGATTTGGCCTTCATGATGGACTTTACTATGAATCAGAGGTAAACTTCAAACTCTTTAGTCCCTACCAGCTTCTCAGCTCTTTGCTTTCAACTGTGAAGTCAGCTGAAGTGAAATCAAAGCGGTGTCAAGTGTAACTGCAGAGGGGCAAGAAGAACAGCCCACTGTGACATGTGGATATGCTGATGAGTGTCCAAACCTCCTTCAGGGATTTTCTGAAACCTTTGCAAAGTTTCTCTCAAGACTGACTGACCCAAACCCTGAAAACCAGCTGACAGTAGCATCATTATCATCTGACATCAGACACCAAGACAAAGAGAAGCAGTTCCAGCCATCACATTAGAGAGGTTAGTGTGATATATGTATTTAATAATTTAGTATGGCCCTTGAGGGATGTTAAAAAATTTAAATAACCCTTAATAGGAAAAAAGGTTCTCCACGTCTGACATCTTTTACAGGAAATGTAAAAGCGACAGAGGTCATCCCCAAATCTACTCATCTACTTAACCACAAAATAACTTTTAAAACAACTTGGTCAGAATCTATATTTTATATACTGTATTTAACAAAACGTGGACCAATAAGAAGAACACTGCCAGGATGTAAATAATAAAGCAAGGCATTAAAGGGGAATACCAGAATCTTTCAACATGGATCCTATGTTTATAAATGTCTGATGTTTCCAGGCTCTTAGCAAAGAGTCACGATAACAATTTAAGGTTTTTATCAACAAAACTTTTAGTTGATTTTTCGTTTTCTAGTTGCCTCATAAGATTATATTGTAGCCACTGCAGCAGATCTACTCAAACAATTCCAAAAGTACCATTCATATACACATTTATAAACATAAGGACTGGGTCTACAAAAACAGGAATCCCCCTTTAACTCTGCTTTTAGGAAATGTTTCTAATCATGTACTTCGCATCTGAATTAAAACATGTTGTGCTTCGAGTTTGAGACCTGTAGTAGTTAAGCTCGGCCCACTCGGGCAGAAGAGACACATTTGGTTTGATATCTGTGAGGCAGTGCTGCCTCAGAGCCACAGCTCCAGGCCCGTCAGTCCCCTGTGTGTGATACGTAGGCTCTCTGGTTTGTACATTACAGCAGCCACGGTGACTCACTGACAGCTACAGCTACCTGCAGTTGTACCCCATGGGCGCCATCGTCAAACAGCTGTCTGTGCTGAGGCTGTGTGTGTGTGTGTGTGCACGCTCACTCGTGCACGTGAGGGAGTACACGGTATGTCAGACTAGATGTCAACAAATAACAACAGTTTGCTAAAAATCAGTCATCAAATGCACAATGTCTTTGTCACACAGACACAATCAGCACAAAGAAGGGCTCAAGGTTGCTAAACAGCTTATCCATCTACAGCAGTGTGTTGTGTAAAACCATAGAAACAATGAGCCGTCCTTAACTTCATCTCAATCAGTTGATTTTTCTTTTCTGTCTGACGCTTCGTGGCAGAGAAACACATCATTTGATTCATGCCTTTGTTCAAAGCATATTTCTTTTTTGGAGTAAGAAAGGTCTATTGCTACAGGACGACTGGTTCATCACGGTGTTGCTTTATGTGGAGTCGAAACCAGAGACCTTTCAAGAGCTGCTGGAGGGCAACATCCTTCTGTCGACTGACGGGAATGCTGTGGGAAATACACCTCTAACAGAGAATCTACCAAACAGCATCAGCCCAGAGTGCTGCAGTCGGACAGAGGGCATCCTCACAACTATCTGATGAAGAGTTTCACACCTGCCTCCATATTCTGCATTCATTTGTGAGCCTCTTCTGAAAGCCTCTGGATACCGATGAAACAGACACATTCCTGGGGAGGTGGGCAGAGTTGGCAATAGTTCAAGCAAGACGTGAGAGAATTCTCAACAAACTTTTTGGTCTGCCTATTTACGACTTCTCTGGCTTGTTTACTTCAGAACAATCACAAGTGGATCATGTTGGAGTTGAGGCTGAAAGATGTTGAAGAGCAACGAACAATGCAATGAACGAATGAAGAAAAAAAAGACGTCATCCCCGCCCGTTCCAACAACTTAATTCAAAAATGGCGGAGAGTCTGTCGGACCAAGCGGACCAATCACAGCCCCGACCCGTATAAGATAAACAGTATAGATAGTTCTTGGACTGATGGATGCACCCGGATTTTGTAATTTACATGGAAGAAAACAAGTACCTGCATTATTTCAGCCACTGATTGCAGCTGTTCTTTAAGGAGCATTGACCATGTAGTGGATTTTAGAGGCATTTAAAGAACAGGGTTTGATTTATGTGGTAGGAGTTGGAGCCAAAATGCTGATGAGCTGAACATATTTCAACTTGACTAAAAAGTTAGCACTTAAACCAAAGATGCTTGACTTTACTTTGTAAGATGTAAAGGCCCCAACACAAACAGATACATGCACACAAGCCAGCAATCCTCGCCAACAGCTCTTTCTTCACTTTCCATACATGCACTCACGCACAAAGCGCACACACAGCACACTAACGTTACATCTATCTGAATTAGTTCCTTCCATTTTCACTGTGTTGTTATTGATTGTACTTAAACAGCACCACTCCTGTTGGCTTGTTGCAGGAAATTGGCTTCATATTGAAACTGTCACAGCAAGGGTGCGTTTCATTTTCGGCCCTCAGGGCACAGGGAACATAGCACACCAGGAATCAATCTTCGGTCCCCTGCTTGTTCCTGTAACAGTATTGTTTTTGAAGGTGTTTCTGCTTTATTAATAATTAGTACAGTAGTTTTGTGGTTTATTTTATGGGGCAGAGAGGTTCAGCACTTGAGCTTGTCCTTCCACTGGGTTCAAACTAAAGTGAACACCCGTCCTGCTGCCCGAGCTGACCCTGACCTCTGACCGTCTTGGGCTTAAGTTAAAAGTCAGAAATGTTAAGGTTCAGAAATCAGAGTTTTGTGCAAAAAGCACCTTTAACCTTGGTTTCATTTCAACAAAAAGTGTTTCAACATATCTCTGGGATGTTGTGATCTCCAAACATATACGTTAAAACTGACTATTGTGACATACATTTATGTCCGAATACATTCCTTACAAATTATAATTTTCATATGTGAGCGAATCAGACAGTGAGATTAAAACAGCCTGCCCACTGTGATAAGTGTGTTATTATAGTACACTCTGTTGCACCAAGTGAATTAGAGAACAATACAAATCTTTTAAATTACAATGATGATTCATGATGGATTTCTTGCTGTGTAAATAACCTGCAGTCTGCCTCCTCGTGTCGTTGTGTTACGCTCCCTGTTTCTCTCAAGCTCTTGAAAAATGATTTTTTCATCCACATACCTGGCAGACCTTGGCTCAAATCTTTTTTTGTGAATTGCCTAAGCTCACATTTTAATTTGCCACATGTTCAAACACAAAGTATAAAAAACAGGTTTGTCAACCACAGTTACAATGTTTTTTAACCAGAATGCACTGCAGGCTGCAATGCGGAGCAATAACATCATGTTAAATGTGACAGTGTAAAGTAGCTACTGGAGCAGAAAACCGACTTCCAACTGCCAACAGTCTAGTTTAAGTCTGTGTGAAATTGTGGTATATTCTTCATTAACTTTTAATGTGTTGATGTTTCTCCCTGTGTGTCTTCTTAACACGAACCTTGAGCACGTCCACGTCCGTCGAGCTGCAGGTGACCGAATCATCCACCTCCCTCACCTGCCCGTCGGTTTCCACGGTAACCAGTTTGATGGGCATGGCGATGCGCCGACCTGTAAGAATGGCTGTGTTCACCACCTCCGTGTCCTAAAAAGAGACAAAACATACAAAGATGTTTTTTAAAGGAAAAGAACATTGTTGTTTTCAATTGGTAATGTTGGCACTAAATTAAATAATACTCTGCTTGGGCACTGACACGATTCCGATTTTTTAAACATGGAAACAGCTGTAGTTAATGAGAAGGATAAAAAAAAGATACAGGTTTTTAAAATATTTTTAATAACAGATTCAAATGTTGTTTTCCCATTTTGTAATATATTTTCTCTCCCCTCTGCATTTAACATTTGAAGCACAGAAAACAGTTCGGTTGTTTGCAGGTAAGGTAACAGCAACATAACATTTAGACCTCGCTACTTTGCATCTCTATTGTTCATTAGAGGAAGAGACATGAGTGATGTTTGTGAAAGATGCAGGAACATCAGAGACGGGGAAAAAACAAGATACAGAGACCAGGGGGAGTTTTAAAGGAAGAGAGAGAAGGAAAAAAGAGGTGATTAAAGAACTCACAATTATTTTAATCAGCATGATTACATTTGATTAGATCCTTCCAACAAAAGAAGCACAAACAAACACACACACACACATACACACATTCAGAACATGGAGTAAACCGAGTGTGTGGAGAAGAAATATGGAATAAATGTGCAGTAGATGAGAGGACAAGAAGAAACTCTATTGATCCCCATTGAGGAAATTCACCTGTCACATCAGCACGAAACATAGAGTGAGTGCATGTTGAATAAAAACAGTTTACACTAAACACACCTATCATGGAAGACGTGTCACAGAAGTGTCCTGTAGCGGTTCTACACACATGGTGTGTAGCATTGTACTAGAATATTGCATTGTGTATTGTACGAAACAAAAAAAGTTACCAAACCCTTTGAAAAAGTCTTATTGAAAGACTGAGCAAGGCAACTCCCTGATGTTCTGCAGGAAAGTGGGGGTCACTTGTTTTGTAGAGAATGCAACATTGAGTTGGATCATAAACACAAACCAAAGACATCAATTGAAATGATCTTGCCTCTGCAAATGCATTGCAAAAACCTCCAACATGAAAATCAAATGTTTTAATTGAGAAATGTGATGTAACCGAAAGACACAAGGAGATGATGCAGGACGTCAGCAAGGACAAACAAACACAAGAAAATGTGCAGCTGACATGAAAACTCACGGCCATGTACACATAATATGCATTTTGACTTTTACAGACACTGTTTGCACCGTATGTAAAAACCTGTATAAAGATGCAAGACAACACACACACACACACACGTTGGAACACACACTGGAGTTTAAGCACATGTGAATGGTGACAAGTTGCTGAATGCCCTGTATCCTTCTCTGCCACACACAGCAATGTGACCTTTACATAATGAGATCTCTCTCTCTCCCTCTCTTTCACACACACACACACACAAACACACACACACTTTCATAATCCATTACTCTATAGTTTTCCCTCGTTCTTACTCTCTGCTCAAACTGACCTGAAATCAGAAGCAGATAGTGCCGACGTGTTAAATGTACGGAACATAAGAGAAGGCAGCTGCAGATTGAAAGTGACACACAGGTGAGGAAGAGGAGGAGGAGAAGTGGGGGCAAACAGGATGAAAAGAAAAAGATGATAGGAGGGAGAGAAAGAGAGGGTGAGATGAAGGGCACAAAGAAAACAGACGTGGAGAAGGAAAAAATAACAACCTATCGAGAAGATTATCGCTCCACCTTGAGGGGAGGAGAGCAGATGGAGGGATAAAGAAATCAAAGAGGAAGAAAAGAAGGATGACAAAGGCAAGAGATGTATTTTCTGTGTTTGCGTTAGTATGCAGCCTATATACAGTATCTATACTGTACTGATAAATTGAGTGTTTGTGAATCCCCGGGGCACAAATCTCTTGGAAGCCAAATGCCACAGATACGATCATGTTTACATCTCCGCTATCTTTACCACAGGCAAAAAAAAAAAAAAAAAAGAGAAAACGTCTTCTGAGTGAGTTAAAGCACAACTGACATCTTCCTCTAAAAACAAAAATCAGTCCAAACTTATTTAGCGCATCACATATCTTATACATCACAATCTGTGTTTCTTCTGTATTTGCAGTGCATTTCTACATCAGACTCCGATGTATCTACGCTCTACGTCTTCAAACCAAATCCTACATTTATTCGGTGATAATGATTCTTCAAAATTAAAAACAGAATTGTTTTTATTTTTTTACGATGCACAGGAGAAAGAGGACAAACGTACTTCTTTATATACAGTCTATGCAGGTTGACTGCTGAAAAAACTGCGTTATCAGCTGTTCTTTATTCAACAGGAAGGATGTAATTACAAGTGCCTTATTAACCTTCATGTTAACAACTTGAGCTTTCAAGATTGATCACAGAGAGCTGCACGGGAAAGAGGAGAGGAAAGAAAAAAAAAAGAGAAGACTGACAAACAGAGAAAGGAGAGGAGAGAGAAAAATTAAATGCAGCAAAATTACTGAAAGAGAGAAAGTCAATAAAAACAACAGATGAAAACACAGCGGGAAAAGGAATATTAGAGCGAGAGCAAAGGAGACAGAAAGAGAGACCAAGAGAGAAAAAGGAGAGAATTTCATGCCTGTCCAAGGGAATTATTAAGTGGCTCGTCAACAACTGGCTCCCTACTGCCTTCAAAAGCTGCTCCACACTGCACCGAGATAAGCTCAGAGGGAGTGTGGCTGCCATCCTGTGTGTGTGTGTGTGTTTGCTGAGGTCTTGTGTGTTAGAATGTATGAATGGACGTGTGCATGGAGGCTCCTGCACACACCTGTGCATAAGTGTGTGTGTGGTGTGTGTGTGTGTGTGTGTGTGTGTGGATAGAGAGAAAAGAGATGTGAGAAGAAAAGAGAGAGTGACAGAAAGAATAAATGTGTGTGTGCACGTGTGCATCTGGCATGTACTGACAAATACGTTTGTGTTGTGAAGAGAAATTAAGTCAAGGGAACAGCCTTTCTCCTCAGTGAAGTTTAGCCATGCGTGTACAGTGTGTGTGTGTGTGTGTGTGTGTAAATGCTCCAGGTATTACTCATGTTGTGGGGACTTGTCTTCCATATGGGGACAAGGGTTAAAGGTTGACGTATATAAGGGTCTTTAAGGTTAGAGTGAGTTCCCAGAAAATAAATGTAAGACAATGTCATGTCCTCTGAAGTCATGGAGACCAGACTGGGTGTGTGAGGTGTTGGATTTAAAGTGAAGCAACTAGAGTGAGACCACACACACACAGACACACACACACACACACACACAACATGTGCACACACATAAGCGCACACAAATACACAATCACGCAATGTCAAGCACACAGCCAGTTCTGTGAAAGAGTTGACACAGTGAAAAACTGGAGCTTTTTGCTCTTCTGTACAAATTCAATTCATACTGTGACTTACAATTAGAGTATGTAAGCAGTTCTCTTTCAGTCTATGTTGGTCTCTCTCTCTCTCTCTCTCTCTCTCTCTCTCTCTCTCTCTCTCTCTCTCTCTCTCTCTCTCTCGTACACTGACACATACACACGCAAACCCAGGAATCTCTTTTCTGTCAAAATGAGAGTTCTGTCATCTTATCTGTAGCTGTGTTTCTGGTAAATGCACAAGGACACACACACACACACACACACACACACACACACACACACACACACACACACACACACACCAGCTAACATAGGTAGACAACTGACTCGTGTGTGGCCAACAACACATACACACACTGTTGAACTCAAGCTAACAGAGGATATCGTACATTAAAGCCACCTCAGCTATCGACACACTGAACATTTAGCTAATTAGGAAAATTCTTAATGAGTCTTTTGTCATCAGAAGGGTAACGAATACCCTCCAGTAACAGACAGCGGGTTTGATCCAAACTTTTTTCCAGTGTGATTATGTATAAGTGCTCACTGAAGTCCCATGTGTCACCTGTTAGGCAGTGTTACCGCTGACAAAGATGTGCAATGTTCATCTCCACCATAGACTGTACATAAAGATGGACAACATGGCGGCCCCCCCCCAAAAAAAATAATGCTGAAGCATGACTTCATAGTGGCTGGCTGCAGTACAGATCATAAATCTAACATGTTAATACTAAAAGAAAAAACAAATCAGAAATATATAAAAGAAAAGAAAAAAAGGATAAGAGGTTGACAGGATATGACACAACAGGAAATTCATTATGGACAAGAACCTTTCTTTGTGTTTTGACATAAGCAGAGACATGCAGATCGAGAGGAGGACAAAAAATCACGATGGCACTGAAACATGCATTTACACATCTGTACTAAGAGGCTGCAGCTGAAAGGAGCAGAAAAGAAAATTACAGGCCACGCGTTCCTACACTGTGTTTATTGCATTATATATGACATTAATTAAGTAATAAAGTCAGTGAAGATGTGAATGTTTGCAAATCAAATGTTCAGCATGTAACTGCTCTAATTCAATTTTTACAGCTGAGCTAACACACTAATTGAGGGTGTTTGAAGTCTGGTTATCTCGCCGCACAGTTATAAAGTTAGCTTATGTACTTTGTAAAAGTGTTATTCCGAACAATTTAACGGCACACGTAGATTGCATGTACTGTATGTGCAAAGATATGCATGAAGCATGTGGATATAATATAAATATCAAATGAAATGGTTAAGACTCAAGGGAAAAGAACCAGTATGCTTCAGTGTCAGGTTTCAACAAGAGATGATAAAAAACACAGAGAGCTGATCACATAAAAAGCCTATTTAGCACATGAAAGCATATATATATATATATATATATATATATATATATATATATATATATATATATATACACACCTCCTCTGCGAGTAAAATCTGTGTGTGTGTGTTTCCGTGGACAGTTTTAGATTAAACCTCATGCTCTGCCCGTGTTGACTATACCAACCCCACACCGAGTTTTAATAGTTTACATCCCAAATGTTTTAAAGTGAAATCATTTTATGCATAATCAAAAACTAATCAATACACAAACTGGAAAATAGGTGCACTGACATGAGATGGAATAAAAACCTTCGGGGCTCAGACTGTTAATTAATCAAAATACTGATTAATTTCAAACAACTCATTATACCTACAGTTTTCTAAGTTCGCCTTTTTTTGCTTCGTGTTGTGTCGCCTGATGTTATTTTTTATTCAATTATTATAATTTGATTATAATTGGTATTGCTATTCACAGTCTCCACACAACATACAAGATTGCAATGAAATGTGCCTTTTCTGTTCTCACTAAAAGTTTCTAGACTCTGGAGCTGTGACAGAAAACTTAGAGCAACTCTACAATTTCAACACAGACGTTAAATAGCACTAATTACTAAAGCTGTATGACTAAAAAATAATCCACTGATGGGAGGAGATAGGATGTAAACTCAGTAATCATTGAATAGTGTGTGTGTGTGTGTGTAAAAAAATCGGTGTAATAATTATCCTCTGTAATAGATATATTCCATGTAAAGAATTCAGAAACAGAAAGTCATATAGCATGTGACCAACAGGAAACACAGAGAAACCTATTTACCGTGAACCCTGGTCTCCTACATAACCAACGATTATTCGGTTGTATAATAATAATAACAACAACAATAATTATTGTTATTATCATACTAATAATAATGATTACTACTGTGAAAATTGCAAATGCACATTACAGTGGGATTTTTCTTCATTCTCCACTAAGGCAAGTATTTTTGGTGCAGACAACAGGAAATTAAGTTTGCACAAATCCCAGAGGCGAGTGATTAAAATTTAGAAAAAAAGGACAAATTGCTCCTTGGCCACTGCTTGAATCCAGAAGTTCCACAATGAAATCTTTACTGAAGCTTCAGCCTTCACTTCAACGATCGCTGATTGTTGTCGTGTGGCTCAGAATCATTTATAAGCTTTGATTTTACACACGTTGGTGGTTTTTCATTCGTCTCTGTTCTTGGACAGAGTCTTGCACTGAGGACCTGGAAACAGCTTGTTTGTGTTTTGGATCGTGTTGAAGTAAATGAACCTCGACTCGAACTGATATTGAGATTCAGCAGAGCGGCTGCCCGGTGCCACGAAAGTCAATACTGTTTACTAAAATAATTAGAGGCTGCCTTTCTAATGTGCAAACTATAGTATCGTCAATATCACATCAGTCTGATGTCTATGAACACAGACAGTGTGTCTGCATACATGTATCACTTTGTGTTGTAATTAACATGTCAAGGTGAAGAGACTTTAAAAAGTGTCTATGTAGAAGCATAACAAAGTGTAGTGTGTGTCTGATGCAGCACATTTTACCCATCAACTTCTGTAAGACCAAAACACAGGTGCTTTCCACGGTAATTAAAGGTTCAGTGTATAGAATTTAGTGACATCTAGTGGTGAAGTTGCATATTGCAGCTGAACACCCCTCACTTCAACCTCTTCTTCCAAACACGAAAGAGCACCTGTTGTAGCCTTCCGTTGTCATAAAAACTCAGAAGGTGTTTAGTTGGTCGAGGTAAATATAAAGTATTTAAATATAAAGGGCCTTTTCTGGGCTAAAGAAAATAACAATTCATACAATTTAGAAGAAATTCAGGGGCGAAATCATCACTAGGATTATTTTATATTCAGTTTCTCAATAGATCCCTTTCACCTAAAGCTTACACACTGAACCTTCAAGGCCAACACACCCATGGGTGCTTAGATTGGAGCGAGTGCATTTCCTATAGAAACTATGACTGGATGGGAAAAAAAGCTGCGTCAGCCTGAACCAGGCAAAGACACAGTGGATGTCCCGCTGCTTCTGTTTGTTCACCTGATTAATGCGCTGCTTGTTGCAAACTGACGTCTCGGGGATCAACTGGCGAGGAGCCTTTTAACCTGCTCCGCCTGTTGAATCTCCTTTTGCTTCCATGCCATGTCTACTAGAGCTGCACCGGTCTTTGTTGCTGAGGTGGATGAAAACTTGTTTTCGACTCAACAAATGAGAACAATTCTCTGCTTCTCTGAAAGAAAACAACAAACACTTCGTCCTGCTGACTCTATTCGGCTGCAGCATGCCAAAGAGACAGGAAGTCGTAGCGTGACTGGCCAAAGGAAGGACTTACTAAAGAGATGGTTGCAGAGAGAGAAAGGCAAAATGGTGAGAACAATGAAGGGGGTTTTGAATATTGAAAGGCAAGAAGATGAAAGAAAGAGTCATGAGAAGAGAAAAATGTAGAAATATGAGGAGAAAGGAGGAGGGAGAAGGGAAGGACTGAGGAAAGGGGGAATGTGAAAACAGGAAAAGAAGGATCATGAGGTCTGAATGCTGAGGAGGAGGAGGACGAGGAGGAGGACTAGGAGGTGGGAGGGAGGGAGACAGATGAGGGAGATGACAGCTGGGCGAGCTGCCTAGACAAGATAGAGGTTTGGACTGTGTGTGTGTGTGTGTGTGTGTGTGTGATATGTCAGGGATAAATGGCTATTATCACTATGACAATGTTAATTACAGCCAGACTATTAGGCCCGAGGAGTGTCGGCTCATTTATTTGGCTGCAACACAGTTGTGTGTGGGGGTGTGTGTGTCTATGCCATTTTTTATACTAGTGAGTATATAAGTGTGTGTGCGTGTGTGTGTGTGTGTGCGTGTGTGTGTGTTTGTGTGTGTTATAGTATCAAATCTATTTGTTAGACAGAGTAATTACTTCAGGCTGCGGCCAAACGCTGAAATGTTTCTTGTGATCTATAAGACTTCAGACTAATCATTACTAACCGAGCGTGTGCCAAATTCCCACTCTTTCACTCAGAGTTATTTTAAGACTTTTATAAGCCATGCTGCTGTCCCTGGATTTTAAAGATTATTAATGCAACGTATCCACCATTTTCTGTTCCCACATTTTCTTGGGAAAGAAATTAATGGAGCTTTGATCTGCTTTCATCCTACAATCACACCTTATTGTGAGCAGTTTAAATGTACACAATATATAGGAATGTATCTTTGCCAACAAACAGGACAAATATCAGTCTGCAAATATGTATCTCACATGTTGCACCTGGAATCTGCTGGAGTATCTCTCCCAGTTTGAGGGTTACACTGCTGCCTTCACTTTCCACATGTTCTCCACCATCTCTTTTAGATCTTTGGTATGTTTCAAGATTCTCATGTTAATTCTTGATGTTGCCCTCGCTCGGGATCACAGCTGTCAGTATTCAGTATTCGGTGGGTAAGTCATCTCTAGTTTATGTCTGGTTTTGGACGTACCACAGGATCTTAGCTCGGCCATTCTCATCCACCTTTAGAGGTGTCAGCCATTTCAACCTTGGGACTTCCAGCCCATACTCTGGGAACATGGTCCTGTGCACTGGACCAGCCACTTGGTTCTGGCGTTTAATGTACGCGGTACCTGCCTGCAACCTACACCCCTGAAGACGTTTGACTTCCATTCCAGCTTCCATGGTTCTCTTAAGGTAACACTGCAAATACCATCAGACAACAGCTTCCCTAACAATTGTTTTGTGTTTAAACAAATATTCCACTAGGCATAATTGTAGAACAATGGGCTGTGTAATATGTGTAGGAGTACAGATCTGATGAGACGAGGATGGGAAGGCGTTTTTGAAGCTACACTTGATCCTTGTGTGACTAATTCAACCACACACACTGTGATGAAACATTTTGAAACAAATTGATGAGTTCAATGTAATAAACATGCAGCTGGTGGGCGGTCAACACTATGAGATTGGGATTCCATCAGGTCGGAGCAGGATATTACTCAAAAAGAGCCTTTATGCTCATTTTACTTTCCTCACACTGACTCAGTTGAAAATGCTGATACACTGACGTCTTTAAAAAAAAAAGCTAGCTCCATGTTAGTGGATGGGACACGAACCAAAAATAAGGCCAAGTACCTGTTAAATACATTTTTCTGATCTTTTATTACACAGATGAAAGTTCAAGTGCTCTAGTTTATGGTTTATTTATGTACACTTAATTTGATTTCAAGATTTTGAGTTTGCTAATCCCCATATGACTTTGATTGAGCACTTCTTCAGACAGATAATAACGTTTAGAAGTTTTACATGAAGGATGAGATGTACTTTAAATATTTTAAGTAGGATTTTAAATGCAGCCTATCAAGGGATAACACATAAATACTAAAGTATTACTTGAAACATGTATGTATTTTAAAATTTAACTTACAGAGTGAGCAGCAGACTGTTAACAATATACAGACACATCTGACCTACTTCCTGTCACATTGCCTACATGCACAGTTGTATTCAAAATAAAATGCACCATCTCCTCTTTTGCATTTCATCTCATTTTAATCTGGACATTAACTGTCATCTATAGGAAACATTAAGCGAAAATGTAAGCAAACAAATAGAGAAAGCCCCACACTCCAACTTAACTGACTAATTACAACATTTACTGCTTCTTAAATACATTTTGTCATCTTGAATTTGACAGAATTTTAGTGCAAAGTTTAAAAATTTTGCTTTACTGGTATTTTTTAGAAACATTTTTCTGTCAAGTTGTGCCAAAGCAGATATCCAGGAAAAGAGGGGACATCTCTGATGCTGTTAGATAAACTGGAGATCAAATCCCACCTGTCAGTCAGGTTAAGCGACACTTCACAACACATGTTCTCAGTTTTCACAGCCTCTCTGTGTCTCTCACTCTCTTTAGTGGCTTTAATGTATTCTAAACCTCTTCACCTCTACGGCCAATGTCGTGCTCTCCCTCGCCGTCCCACCTGCCTGTCTGTCATGATACTAATTGCTGCTGTTAACGAGATGCTAATGAGCCTGTGGGGGTATCTGGGAGTCAATCACCCTGTTGCTGGGGCAATTATCACACGGCTAACCTACTTCCTTCCTGTCCCGCTGCCAGCACGATAATCAAAGGTTGAATCTACTGACAAACACACACGCAAAAAGGCATTTGTGCGCACAAACACACCTGTGGACACAAGTGGTAACCGGGCCAAATGGATAAGTGTTCTTGGGGACTGTGTTCCAGGTCGCCAGTGGTAATTATGCACAATGCTAATTAGAGCAAGTAATTAGCCAGAGAGACTGGCATTGTTTGAGCCTTTCCTCTAACACCAATTATCAAGGAAAATAAAGGTGGAATAATATTAAGTCTTTGTGTGTATGTACACTCGGTGAACGGTTTATGAGGAACACCAAAGCAATGCTGGATTGGGCCAAACTTTTCTCACAAATCAGCCTGATTGTTGTTTGTGGCATTGATTCCAGACGATACTGGAAACATTCTGGTCCATGTTCACATGACTAAATCACATAATCGCTGCTGATTCATCTGCTACACATCCATGCTCACAGTTATACCAAATCCCAAAGGTCTGTTGGATCTGTTGGACTCAGATCAGGTGACTGGAGAGAGCACAGAGGTTGTGACATGCTGCATTATCAGGATGGTATATTTTGGCCATAAATGGATATAGATGGTCAACAACAGTACTCCTTCATAGCTTTTAAACTGTGTCTGATTAGTATTATTGGGCCCAGTGTGCCAAGAAGCACTTCCCTCCATTAATACAGCAGCAGCCTGGTCTGTTGACATAGCAGCTTCGGCAGAAACCGAGATTCATCAGATAAGGCGACATTTTTCCAGTCTTCAGCTGTTCAGTGTTGTTGAGTCTCTGTCTAATACAGCCTCAGATTTCTGAGTGGAATCCAACATGCTCCTCTGCTGTGAGAAGACTTCCTGCTCAACTCAGCTGAGATGTTATCAGACTTATCAGCTCATTTAGTTAAGTGAAATATTATCACATATATATATCACAGTTTCAGAAATACTCGAACCAGCCAGTCTGGTAAATATCCCACGTGCCACATTCAGAACCACTGAGATCACATTTTTCACCCAGTCTAATGTTTGATTAACTGCAGCTCTTGACCTGTGATCTTTTTAATTGCTCCACTGTCACATGATTGGCTCATTGGAAAACCGTAAGAGTAAGCAGGTGTACAGGTGTAATGATGTGCTGGGTGAATATATATAATTCTATTTGTTTGTGTATAAACACGTGTAGTTGTGAAGTTTTTGACAGAGAACTAACTTGACATAATGAGAACATTAATATCAGATGCTTGGTTGTGTTTTGTGGACACCCTTAACCAATGTTTAATTAAAGTTTTATTATAATATTATATTTGTTTTTAAGTATCGTATTGTATCGAAATACAATTTCATAAAGTGGTGTTAACAGAATCTCAACAAAATTGTAATAGTTATCATATGATGAAAATATTTATTTCCAATGGGATCCAAATGTATTCATTACACTTCTTCAGTGTTTATTGATCTAAAAATAAAATGTTTAATTCTATAAACATATTCTCAAAACAGAAAAAAAGGTATGCTATATGTCTGAATTACAAAAGGTAAATGTAAAAAGTAGCTGACATTTTGTTTTTCTTTTCACAAATTAAAGAAAAGCATTAAAAAAGCTAAGAGATAGAGAGGAGAGAGGAGCAGAAATGGATGAATGGAGCCGTAGAGGAAGGAGCGAGCGAGGGACGAGAGGGAGGAGAGAAAAAAAGAAACAAGAAATTGAATGGAGGGAGGGGACAGTAAAAGCAGAGAGTCATTTTGAACAGTCAAACTGAGAGAGGGAGAAATGAAGAGATAAAACACGAGGGAGGAGGGATGAAGACTTTGGTAGATATGAAAGCTAACAGCCCATCCACACACACACACACACACACACACACACACACACACACACACACACACACACACACACACACACACACACACACACACACACACACACACACCACTCGCTAAGATCACAGGGAGAATTGTACTTTCAATTTCAAGACCCCTAATTGCATTAGAACTGCCCTGCTCTCGACTCCTCTCTCGACTCCTCTCTCTCCTCCTCTCTCTCCTCCTCTCTCTCCTCCTATGTGCAGCCCAGGACGTCCAGGGGACTATTACATGCCCTGCACCTTCACCAGCCTCCTCTCTCTCTCTCTCTTTCTCTCTCGTTCTCTCTCTTTCCCTTCTGTGCCCATTTGTACCATCTCAGCTTGTCTAATTTCCTCCTTCTCGTGCTCCCCCTCTCTTTATTTTTACATCTGTCTCTCCTTTTGACTTCCCCTTCTCGCCTCTATCAATTAGTCAGACCCCTCCCTCTCTTTTCTATCTATTCTCTTTCCTGCCTAAGTCTATCAATTTAACACCCTCCCTTTCCCCTTTCTTCTTACCCTTCCCCCCATCCTGCCTATTTTAAACTAGTGAAATTGTTCTTCCGTCTGTCTGTTTTCTGTCCCACGTCTTTCATTTGTAACAAGGCAGATTTCACATTAAGCAGGTTTTCAGCTTCGATTTGTTTAGAGTGACATTTCCTGTTTACTAGTTCTATCCATCTCCTGCTCTGTTTTGAGTTTGTTTTAGTTTCTCATCGACCTCACCTTCTTATTTATTACCTCTGAAAAGGAGGTTTATGTTTTCACCTCCTTACGTTTGTTTGTCAGGAGAATTTCACAAAAACTACCGAACAGATTTTAACAAAACCTGGTGAAAGGTTTGGAAATTGGCAAAGAATCTGGATGAAAGGTTAGATCCAGAATTTTCACTTTCTTTGTGAGATGAGGTGTTTTTTGATAGTTTGATAGCTTATTTATGGGACTGACTTCTAAGAGAGTGTGCAATTTGGTCCAGATCCAAATAAAACTCTGGATCTAGTGCATTTAAATATGGTTTCATATGGGGACTGTTGGGCCTTGGCTCGAGGTTTGTGCTCTACTGTGCCATTCTACTTCCAGTTTTTTATCATTTCATTAATTTGTGAGATGGCTGTTGACCCAAATGCTGTAAAACGCAGGGACCATAAGCAGTTGCTAGTCTTAACTCTGAGCTATTACCCTGGTGGCACGACTCCCTGCTCCCCTTTAGCTCTTCACGTACACTTGAGAACAGCACTCAGTCTCCAGCTGCACCACAGCTGCTTTCGTGGCCCACGAGGACACTGTGGTTGGACTAAGCAGCTCCCGGGTGGGATTAAATGTAACTGAGCATGAAGGAGGCTGTCTCACTTTGTGATTCAGTTCAACAAAGAAAAAAGAAGCAAAAGTCAAATCAGTAAATCTTGTCAAAAGATGAGTATTTAGTCTCCCTCCACTTCTCATTTTGTCTAAGTTTTTCTCTCCTCAAGCTCTGGTGGTTCTTTTATTTTCATGCAGAAGACGTCATCTGTTTCAGTTTCATGTAAGTTGGCATTCAAACCAGGAACTAAAGTGGGTGATTCCACTGTTTTTAGTTTTCTCCCTCAAAATGAACTCAGTGTTTTTGTTTGTTTGGATTAAAAACCTGCATATATTAACCAGTCTGTGGCACAGGAATAGTTATCCCTCACTGTTTTTAGACTGATAACATTTTGGAGGGTAATGAAATGAAATGAAAACACTTTGTTTTTGCTGGTTGACCTTTTGGAACCTGAAGAACCCAATAATCTACTTTGATTCACAGAACATGTTTGTGTTTTTAACTCGACAAGACAGAGACAGCACAGGAGATTAAGTTTTCATTGTGTAAAGTCAGACAGAGAATGTTGGAACAACTGCTTACATACTGCAGCATCTAGTTTTCTTCTATCCCACTTTTGGAAAAATTTGAATTCCTGCCTCATGTACAAAATAAACATAAGTTGTGTGCTGATACAGGAACTTATCATAACAAAGAAGACAGAAATTGCATTTTTACTGCCACCACCAGTGTTTTCTTCACAAAGTTCTGTGAGCCGTGGAATTTGTACTTTTCACAGCTATTTTTTTTACGTATGTTATTGTTACAGCTACAAAGCAGCGGACATTTTTTTTTTGCAATGTTAAATATACAGTGATTGACAAGGAGGACGCTTGAAGCTGACTGGCATTTGTATTATATCTGGCAAATGTCTTGTACGACTTAAAAGTTTTAAGAGCAGCCAAAGCTTATTCCTCTCAAGACGCTGCGCCCAGAGCAAATGTGCCTTTATCTCGCTTGTCTCATTGACTTTGCATGAATCCGCTTTTTTTTTTACATTTACTTAGAAAGCATGGTGCCCTCCTCCAGCCTTATAGCTTTTGTCATCTTCTAACTTACTTCTAAACTTATTTTTCTTGCTTTAAATACCCCCCCCCCCCCGCCCATCTCCCTATTTCTCCCTATTCCTGTTGACTGATTGGGCAAACCACAGCCGCTTGGTATGGAAATGAACACGGAGCCCAGGACACGCAAGCTCTCAGTGACCCAAATACATACACACTCATGCACGCACACACACACACAGACACACACACAACTGGGGAAGTGTCATGTGTGTTGATTAATTGGGCATTCGAAGGCTGGTAACAAGCAAATACTAAAAATGAAGAGAAGTAGGGGCACGGGTGAGAAAAAGCAAGGATGAAAACTTGCTGGTTTTTCTGCAAACTGGAAAGATGTAAACAGTGGTGAGTAGAAGACGAGACTGGTTAATTACCAGAGTAACAGGGTTTAAGTGGTTAAAATATGTCAAGGAGTCATTACAGAAAAGAGCTCACAGGGGAAATTTCCTCCGTGTGTGTCCCCTTAATGAATATTATGAAAGCTTTCGAAGACGTCTAATAAAATCTGATAACTTTATACGCGAGTTATTGATTTTAACATTGTGTCTGATCCGGCTGTTCACTAATTTCCTTTAAAAGACAAATGCTGCTCACAGTCAAACTGAGACAACCTGGGGAGAGCGTTCGTCGGATTCATTCCACAGTGTCCTGCTTTATATCAGTAAATTAACAAGCTTAGGTATTTAGACAAGTGCACATACATGTGCACAAGCTCACACATAATAGGGGCATTCAGAAATTAAGATCAAGACATAAAGATTAAAAGAAAGAAAATGGTAGAGGAAGAAAAGGGAATTTTTAATAAACACCCAGACCGTGAAAATGGTAAATCTATAATTGAGCTTCAAAACTGTGTGTGTTCCTCAAGAGATTATTAACTATTTAGTTTCCTCCTCCTACACACTGACTTCCTTTAACAGAAAACCAATCAGAGGAGGCAGACTCACACATAACACACACACACACACACACACACACATCGAGAGGAGAAATTCACAGGCATCTTCAAGCAACAAAGATAAACAAGTGTTCCAATTAAGAATTAATTATAGAGCAAAGCCTCAGAGAGGTGAAAGTGAGAGGAAAGAGGGGGCGGGGTGAGGGGGGGGGGGGGGGGGGGGGGTAGAGACAAGAAGAGGAAGAAGAAGAGAGGAAAATGTACAGGGAGGGAGGGGGAGGACTCTAAAATGGGTGACAGATGATGTGAAAGAGTCAAGATGGGCAAAAACAAAACAGGACGCCAGACTGATAAAAATAAATAAGCCCCAAAAAATCAATTCAATTTTAAAACAGTAGAGACAAGAATACGTTGAAAAGGAAGAAAATAAGTTATTTTCTTTTGTCTTCCTCACCTCCAATTTTCCACAAGAGAAGATGAGACTATACAAAAAAAGGGCAAACGTGAATTTAAATGGTAACAGGTTCAATATAATTCAATATATATTCATAATAATATATTCAATTACAATATAAGGTGTCAAGAATCTTCTCTCTCCATCTTCTTGTCTTTAAACATATAATTTAATGTACTTTAATGGAGCTGATTCAATACAAAAGCAGAAATGATATGTCTGCGTATGTCGCTCTCTTTTCTCTCTTCTTCGCTCTGAACAGCCTTGTTTCAGAGGTGTGTAATGGCGCTTGAATGGAATTTAAAACAACATTATTACTGATCCAGTTTTTCAGCTGCTAAAATATCTCAGAGGAGGGAAAGTATAGCAGGTCCATTTCTGACCTGCCTTTTTTCCCCCTGTTTCCCCCCCAGGCTAATAAAACCAGTGGTTCTGTCCCTCTTTCTCTTTTCATTTGCCTCCACGTGTTTTCTCTTCAGTTATGGGCCAGAGATGCGTCTCCCTGTAAACCAGTCTAAGATTCATACACAGAAATGTCCACAGGAGGTTTTTTATTTCCAAACATTCACAACATAAACAACATTAACAACATTCACAACATTCACACAAACACATTCTGATGAGGAAAGATTCTGATGCTACAGCTGAGAACACAATGTGTCGCTGTCCCTGGTGCTGAAGCTCAGACACTTTCAACCACAGACTGAACATAAAGATTCGCTCTAGACCTAAATCACGACTTATTAAAACCAAATCCCTTCAACGTTCAAGATGTGTTAACATCATAATAGTGTGACTGACTTCATCTAAGTTAGGACAATGCACATGAAAACTTACAGCACTCAACCACCCCTCTCCTACTCCCTCCATTCCACCTCTCGTACTCCCCCTTCTTCCTCTCCTCTACTCTTCCCCCTCTCCTCTCCAAAAGATTAAACCAATTTTTCAGCCCCCACATGAGACAAATTACTCCTAATAATCCCTCGTTTCCTGAAGAGGGCCTCTTTCTTTCCCGTTCAGCCAAGAGACCAGCACCTTAATGGATGTGTGGAATTAGGAGGAAAATGTCAGAGAGGGCTTGGTAATGACAGGCAGTGTCCTGGTTTTCATTTTTGCCTCGTAAAATAGAGAGAAGACCTATTGCACTGCCACATCAGTGCAGTTGATAAGCTGACGTTTGATTTGGGAGATGGTGGATGATGGGCTGAGACGGAGCTAAAATCACTCAAACAGACCAGACAGAGGAATTACGTTTCAGAGCCGAATGCTCCTAATGCTGCTTAGTTTTTTAGGCCGTTTGAATATGTAGAAGCTGCGAAGTTCTTTGCATTTGTGTAACATGGATGCACTTGTGATGTTGCACTTTTGTTCCAGTCGCCAATTGAGAAATTGCTCAAGAAGGAGCAGGACTTTGTGAAAGCTTTCACATCCAGCTCTCTTTGAAGATGCTCGCTCATAATTTCACTCCTTTCCCGTTATTCTCACATAAAAAAAGCCTGAGGAGCCGGAGCTTTCATCTCAACGACTTATCACAGAAACCTCTGTCAGCGACACCTGGTCAGTAGTTCTGGTAAACAAATCAGGAAGCCCAAATAGCTTGTAATAGCAGCCATTTTTGGATGCTTTTACCCAAAGAGGAGGCAGAAAAAAAAGAGATACAGCCAGACAAAGTGCGGCTGGGTGTTTTGCTGTGTGAATATAAAGACATATGCACATATGTGTGTGTGTTTCTGTGTGTGCATGGCTTTAAAAGTAGCTGAATAAATGTAGTCACCTTTAAATAATGTGTTATGAAAGAAAAAAATTGCCTTGTGGCGTTCAACTTTATAAGAAATTACTTTCAAGGTTCTTGCAACACGTTAAAACTTTATTTTTATTTCACTCAGTGGAGAACATACCTCCAACCAGGCCCAACGCTCGCCTTGTGAAACCATATTTAAATTCACTACATCCACATTAATTTGGATCTATTTTCACACACTCATAAATATGGCAAACCCTAAACATTGCAGATTGTTTTCATCATGAATTATCTCTAGAGAAATGTAACAGCAAGTATAACATATTCTTCCCTGAGCCATACCTCACATTTCCACCAAGTTTTGTGGAAATCCGTCCAATAGATTCTGCGTAATCTTGCTCACAAACCAACCAACAAAGAAACACACAGGAGAGAAAACGTACCCTTCACTTGGAGATCTAATTTTAGTTTAGTTGGTTTAGAACAGCAGCTAAATTAAATACAAAAGAAATCATCCAATACTCAAGCCTCACACAAAACTCATTTACCTACAGAAAACAAATATCAAAGAGCAAATAACTGAAAATTCCCTTTAAATAGTTGTATCGTTGTGAAGAATGCAGAGGAAGGAGATGTTAGCATCACTCGTTCCACAGCTCCGTTCGCGCTGCCCCCCTTGATAAAAAGCAAAATCCCCACAGCAGTGCTGTTTGAAATCATGGCTGCTCTTTCCAGTGTGGAAGAGACGGAGGATTCAGAAGCCCTGAATAAAATTGAGTTTTCTCACTAGGGCTTTGCTGTTTGAAGGAGGGCTATCACTGGCTCTACCCCAGTGGTAATGGAACAGGGAGCATTTTGAAAAGCCGCGTCCTCCTCCTCCTCCTCCTCCTCACTTTGTAGCCTGCAGGTTGCTCTGTTTAGGGATGTTTCAGCTCTGCTTTGTGAATGTACAATTTAATGGTGGACTTTACAGCCTCATGAAGACCTGCTCATAATTGTTATGGTTTGTTCTGTTTTTCAATCAGAAAGCTCTAAATTCAACTTCCTGAACTTTGTCGAATAAGGGGAATCTGGATGACAAGGACGCAAAATAGTCTAATAACTACATACGTTGGTTTTTTTCCAGTTTAAAAGTTTGTATTTGAAGTGATTTTCTTGCTCTTATAGCAGAAGAGGCAAGGAAAGAAAAACATTAATAACCAAAGAAAGTGTGTTTCATCATTTCAGAACAATACATGTTGATGTTTTGATGTAGCATCAGCCCAATCTGCTAGATTATTAATAATTATTATTTATATAAATATAAGTACTAGTGTTTGGATAGTATATACCATACTTTGGAGATGAATCGCTCCTCTGACGTTGGTTATTTGATCACTTGGCCCTTTTCTATTCAAGGTATGCAAAAACCCTACATTTCAGATTTGAATTCCTTCTGTTGTGCACTAAACATTTTGTACTGAGGTGTTAGTGCTTCTACACTCAGTCACTGGACGGAGGGATAAATGCATGATTTGGTTCTCCATGGAAAACAGCCTTTTAAGACCTTTAGGGGAAATGTGTTTGAGTCTCACCAGGAATGACACCTGTCAGCGCCACAAATACACAGGGGACAAGTTTGAGCATGAAGGTGTGTGTGAATGTTAGTGGACGGCTGCAGTAGAAAATGAGAACGAGTGCATTGGCATTTGCATGAGATTTAAGGGACTTTGGGTTTGCATGCATATTTATATGTTCTGTACCTGCGTGGCTGTGAGAACATATTTGCGAGGCTGCTTGTTATGAAACCTGCTGTGTGTGTGTGTGTGACCAGGAGGCCTGTAGCAACGGGGGGGGCAAACAAGCTGACCTTTACAGCTCTGATCACCCTGAAGGAAGGGGGAGGGCTGGGTGTGTCAGCAAGAAGGTTAGAGTGAGGAGGGAAATGGAGGGGAGAAATGGAGTCACTTCCAGGATAAGGAATGTTTGCTGATACCCAGCAGTGCACATTTCAGTATGTCAGCATCTCCGCTGGCAGATATCTGAGCTCATCTATCAAGTCATCACTTACCTCAGCCAGCGGTACGATGCCCTGTATGTCACCGTTGCTGATGTAGAGGTGTGACACTTTCTCCGTTTGCCTGGAAGTCGTCTGTGTGCCAGCTGGGTACTCGACGTTCCAGTGTAGAGTCTGTGTCGGCACCAGGTTGATCACGTTGTCCACCTCAAAGTCCAGCTGCATCACCTCGTATGATGGACTTTCCAATCTGCAAAAACAGATGCACGTGATTTATAAGGCTGCCTGTCAACAACTAATATTGTAACACAATGTGGTAATTATAGAAAATAAGAACAAGAAAAACGTTTGCTGACCTCCAGGGCAAGGAGGAACAACATATATTAGTTATTTTGTAAAAAAAGTAAAAGTACAATATACTTGTCACATTTTAAGACTTGCAAATAGATTTTAATCCAGACCAAAAATTACTTATTTTAAGACAATATAAAAAATCTACTCAGCATTATGCTGCTTTTTGAGTTTCTGTCTCTCTCCTTCTCCCCATTGGATTTTATGTGAGTATAATATCATGTTATTTATGTTTATATTGCACATTTTGGACATTGGCACAGGCAAGATGCTCAAGTCTCTATTTTCTAGTAATAAAAAGATACAGATTGCTTAGCTTAGCATTATGAGTAATGTCACTGGACTTCTTCCATCTTTTCTGGGTGAGTCCTAAGGACGCAATAACTTGCCAGTGACTATGAGTTGTTTGAAGAGGTTGCAAGGAAATACAAAATCATAGAAACAATATGTATATGTGTGTGTATATATATATATATAGAGATAGATATAAAAGATCTCTAGAAACCACTTTCACATTCAGTCAAACTTTCTATCCTGAAAACAACTATAACTTGAAAATATATATTTTTTTAGTTCTGCCTCTATTCTCATATTCTGATCCCTACATACAGGACGTTGTCTGTCATTTTGACATTTTAGATTCCTGCTGCACATTGCGCCCTCACAACTTTGCAGACTGTCATTACCTGCTTTGCCTCTCTGCCTGTCAGGCCTCCTGATTCCATCTGTGAATCACATCCCGTTCTATCATTTATCACCACGGGAAATTCTTTACATTTTCTTTTCCTACACTTGAGACAGCAGAGTTATCGTTAGAGATGCTACTGGAACTGGACGTCAAACCCCAAAAGTCAAGATTGTGATCAGATTCAGAATTTAAACATAATTAAAACTTAAATTTCCACTTAGAGGAATACAAGTGTTAAAAGTAATTAAAGGGACATGTTGCAAAAAAGAGACACAGCACGTCTCAGATAAAAACATCTGAGTATCTGAAATGTGACAACAGATAACAATAAACTACACACACTCACAATTCACAGTGACTGCAACACAAAAGATCTCCTGGGTGAGAATTTAGAGATAAACATTCAACATAGACGACTGTTTCACTGCATCGATAAAGGAACTCTGAAAATAAGTTTGACAGTTTAGCATCTGAAAAAAGTCTGAATCCATTAATAAAAACCTCTCCCCTTATATCACACACACACACACACACACACACACACACACACACACACACACACACACACACACACACACACACACACACACACTTGAAAGATCATTGATGTTGACTTTTTTCAAAGCAAGCGTTGTTTGAAGGCGAGCAAGATTTTTCAAATACATCCACCCAAAAAATATAAAAGTCTTCACCATCTGACCGGCCTTTCAAAAAGTGAGGGCCAACAAAAATGTCCTCACTTTCTCAAATTGTCCTCACTCCATTACGTTATTCAAAGACATCTTCAGAAGTGGAGACACACACACACACACACACACACAGCGGCTGGTGGAACATGAGCTAGAAAGAAAGAAGAAGAACACAAGCAGCTGTAAATTGATTTTCGAGTTTTACGGCTCGGTTTTACAGACGTGCAGGCAAACGCACAGACGCCGGTTTATGGGGTTAAAGGTCACGACAAAGCCAATTGCTCAGGGTCTGTGATATCTGCCGTGTCTCTGTGTGTGAGTGACTGTGTCAAGGGAGAAATGGGCTGAGCACTGCGTTGCTCGGATAGATTAAGGACAGAGAACTGATGGATGTCAGCTCCCCTTGACCTCCTCCAGTTCCCTCCATCATACTTTCTCTTTTTTCCCGTCTGCCTCTCTCTGTTTCTGTCTTTTACCAAACTACCAGTCAGTGATACTATATCATCTCACAAAACATCAGCTTGTTATTTAAGTCCATGCCAAGCTTTTTATAATCGGTGCCAGATAAACCCACAACCTTTTTTACAGCTGTACTTGACCATTCACACTCTCATATTTCAGAGCGCTGCCGTCATAGAAGGTCATTATGCTCCTAAAACGCATCGTCCTCCCAGTGGCTCAGCTTTTGCAAGTCTTTGCTTTATTTCATGCATTACTGTCCATTAGTGAGCGGTGACTAGCCGCTGTGCTCTATTGGCACAGAGAGTGGAGATCTGCAGAGAGAGTGGAGTCCAATAACTTAATAGGATTTTAAAAAAGACCAAGTGAACTCAACCAGATCCTGAAATTAAACACAGCTCAGACTGGACTCAAACTCAATGGATTTACCAAACGTGTGATCGCTGATGCCGCCTCAACCCACGATCACTGCCATCATGCACTGAGGTCGACTTATAGCATCAGATAATAAATAAAAACCAAACGTACGACAACAATGAACATTTAAACTGAAATCTGTGTGAAGACCTGTATCTAAACTGACAGAAACCATCTTTAAGACAAATTGATTAAATGTAGTTTGACTAGAACATTAGTTCATGTCCAGTCCAGTAACATGGAGGAGACAGGGTTGATAGCCTACACTGCAGCCAGCCTCTCATGTCATCCATCTTTATAAAGAGTCTATGGTTACCACCACCAGCAACATAACCATTATAAAGTGTAATCAAGCTGTGGGTGTTTCACTTAGGAGAGACTTTAACTGATAGTTTATTTTATCGCCAGGCACAACAGAGGAGATGATGATGTGATATAGATGAGAGTCTTCTGTGATGTTGCAGACGGGATGAAGAAGAGGAAACCCCCTGGGTTCTAGACACTCGTGGTGTCTGTGGTGCTGAAGGTCTGAATGTGATGATGGATGGACTCTGCTGTGGCTTTGGATATGAACACTGGAGGTGATTGGGGTGGAGGAGGGTCACGATGAAATGACAGCTGACAGCAAGCAGGAGGAGAAGAGAGTCAACAGCAACAACACAATTGGCTGAAGGAGATTGTGTGGAAATCTGATTGGATCAGTGAAAACCGTTGAGGAGGTCGTTCCTGCTGAAATAATTACCTATAATTAATTCACCTCCACCAGAGCTGAACTCAGTGAATCATTTCTCAGAACCATGAACATGTAAACTGCACTTTGCCCCCTGTGCATGAGACGAACACACTACTTTTAAAATTAAAAACACATTTTCTATTAGACTTTATCATTTTATACTTAACCTTGGTTTAATTATTTAACTGTGGATTTTATTGCTCTGTATTTTTGCATCTCTGTAACTGCAGCTATGAAGAATACATTTCCCCTCCCCCCGAGATTAATATAGTCAACCCTCTATCCTTCTTTTTATCCATCCATCCATCCATCACTCTTTCTTTCTATCTATCCATCTACCCATCCACATGTATTTGTGATTTAAGTAAACAGTATTTCCATGCATCATTTATAGAAAACCTTGGATGTTGATGTGATGCTATTTAAACCTCTGAAACTGATAATTATTGGTAATCAAATGACATGAACGTAGCATTACATCTATTATGTCTAAATAGATTTTAGTTCACCATGACTTATGTGTGTGTGTGTGTGTGTGTGTATGTGTGTGTGTGTGTGTGTGTGTGTGTGTCCGTACCCATCAACACAAAGTGATGTTTTACCTCGAAGGACATTGTATCAGTAACACCATTTCATATTTTCCAGGGAGGAATTTGAATACATCCGAGATTCAGACACATACACACGAAGAAGCAATGCTCTGTTGCTCTCACACTCTGTTCCTGACTCTCACACTCGCAGACACATGCACACAGACAATGCACCTGCAACACACTTCCCTCTGTGTTTCACACATACCTACACACACACACACACACACACGCATGCACGCACGCACCCACAAAGAACCACCCAAAAAAATGTTGAGAGTGTGTTTGGGTGCAGTGTAATCACTGGAGCTGAAAAAGCAATGTGTCTGCAGTGACAGGTTCACTCAGGTGTTAGCTCCGTCCCAACCACAAGGCACCAAAACAATATTACACTGTCCTCTGGTGCATACACGCACACACACACAAACACACACAAACACACACACAAAGATCTGAACATTGTTCTTTCAACAGTCAAAACCCACCACACAAAACTGCTGCATCAGTTCACACTTTCTTAACATGTTTCTCTTGAGGCAAAGCTGATCTTCAGCTGTTATACTCTTTATTGAGAAGGTGATGTGAGTTCTGGTCTGAGTGCGTTAACATCTCCTGGTTTTCCGACCCTCTGTCTAAGGAAGGATGTTATGCAGTTTGGACAACGCATGACTTTGTTGAAGAGGCATTAAAAAAAGGCTGCGGAGTCACCGGGATGTGGCTGTGATGGTGAAGGCCACAGATCAATGCAGATACACCAGACAGTTGGTGCTGTTAACAAAAGCACTTGACTGAGTGTTCCTAAACATAGATAATTTAAAATAAAATGCCTCCACCAAGGCTCAACAGTCCCCTTATGAAACCACATTTTATTTCACTACACCCAGATTCTGGATCTGCATAATTTGCACACCCTCATAAATATAAAATATAAATCCCATGAACATTTAAAGTCTCTCCGTCTCGCAGTGTTAAAGAATGTGAAAAGATATTCCTTGATCTGTGCTCAGATCTGCAAAAAAATTGTTATGGATTATTTTCTGACCTGAACCAAATCCTTCCACCAAGTTTTGTGGTAGTTTGTTCAGATGAAAACATTACTTGGTTTACAGATGTAATAATAGAATCTATTACAATCACTGTGAATTCTTTATTGACATGTTCACTATCCATTAAATAAATTATCAGCATATCCTCTTTATAATAATACAATAAAATAATTGTCTTCATTATGTTGCACTTCTGTTTCCTGCACATGTGCACTTCAGAAGAAAATGTGATGAAGTTATTCTAGGTTTGATCTGATCTGAGGCAAAAGTAAAAGCGTCAAGAAGAAGAAAAGTTGTTTCACTGCAAAACAGGAATTAAAACAATCCATTTACAAAACAAGTCTTTGAATGTTTCAAAGGGTCAGAACATCTGAAGGCTGACTGTTATTCCTGAGTCACCTGTGAAGCCAGACAACGATACAGAAATCATAATACACAGCACCGTAGACAGATACACATCTTTCTGATAGAGAATGTTTCTCTGCCTTGGGAGGCCGGCCTGGCTTAGCCTATAAACCAAGATAAAAAGATATACTTCTGGCAGCAGCGAGCGTCTTGAGAGGCGCTGGCTGGACTCACTTCTTTCACTCGTGTGTAACTGCTTTGGCCCTTGTGGCGTCTCCGAGCTGATTATCAAGGAAGGTGGATACATTTTCTCTCGCTCTCTCTGTTTATCTATTTAGCCATCAATTAAAGGATTTAGTTTCCAGACGGGGTCAGCTGAGATCAACTCTTCAGCTCTCCTCATTCTGGCCTGGTTACTCAGGAACACAAAGTTTATCCGTCTCATTTATCCAGAATCAAATATCCCAGCAACAATTGGATTTCTTTATTTGATGAAACAACATTCATGGTCCCCGGAAGATGAATCCTACTGACTTTGGTGATCTCAATTTTCTACAGTGCATCCACGAGTTAGAAACTTTTGAAGATTTGCCATCTCAACAACGCCAACATCACCTGTCCGCAACATCAACAACAGTTTCCATGACAACAACGCTGTTGCTATAGAAGTAGATACATAGTCAAGGACTAGTCCATCTTTCTGTCACAGCTTTAATAACAGAATTTAAATATTAAAATATACATCAGTATAAATGACATTTGAAATAAATATGAGGAGGATGGTTGATGGTGTTACTGACAATTCCACTGTTCTCCAAAACTTTTTAATGTTCTCAGACAGGTTCCGCCTCCTC